>NC_142424.1:14595000-14895000 GCF_059516105.1 Syngnathus floridae
GAGAGAGAGAAGTCAGGACCTGCGGGCGGAGCACCACCGTGCCACCGCCGCCATGACGGAACTCAAAAGCAAACTCCATGAGGAGAAGCAGAAAGAGTTAGCCATTACCAGGGAGACATTACTGCGGCAGCATGAAATGGAGCTGATGAGAGTGATCAAAATCAAAGATGGAGAGATCCAGCGACTGAATGCCTTGGTCCTCAGCCTGAGGGACGGCTCCATGGACAAGGTGATCCGCTCTATCCGTGTCTGACTATCCGCACGCCACGTCGGGCTTCGATGCGGCCGCTACCGTATTGTGTAGCTTGTCCCCAGTAAGCGTCGCGGCGCTCCGTTGCGGTCTCAACGGCCGGTTGTGGCGCAATGTCTGCTCAGGTGAGGAGGGGGGGCGCTTTGCTGGCGGAGGTGGAGGAGACGCGGCGGTGTCGGGAGACCGAGCGGTGTCGCCTCCACCAGGAGCGCGGAAGAAGCCCTGGCAGCGGCCCAGCAGGCCTGGCAGTCCCGAGCGGCCGAGCTCCGATCGGCTCATCACCAGCATCGGGAGGAGCTGAGCCGAACCAAGAGAGACTGCGAGAGGGAGATCCGCCGACTGGTAGGACTGATCAGATGCGCGGTGCGTGGCTATGTTCCCAATTTCGTTGTATACCTGCAGTGCAATGACACCTAAGGCATTCTATTCTATTCTATTTCACAAGAAGAAAATGTCCGGTTGCTCGCTTCGCTTTTGTCACAGCAAAGGTGTTCCAGTCGATTCAAGAAAAAAAATTGGCCGGTTGCTCTCTTTGTTTTTGTCACAATTCTGGCAAATGAGTTTGCCCGCCTGCCTGAGCGCTCCCCGTTTGTACATCCAGACGGATGAGATCAAGCTGAAAGACAGAGCGGTTAGTGTTTTGGATGAAGCCCTGGGGCCGGCCACGTCCACCGCCTTCAGCTGCAGACTCAGGCTGCCGAGCAGCAGATCGCTGCCCTGAGGGATTCCCAAAGGGCGGGCCTAAACTACCCTGGAAGTGGGGTCAACGCCGCTACTAGCAATCCTCTTCATTGCGTAAGCCACCTCATCACACACTTGCAGTACGCATGACTTAGTTCGTTGCTGGAGGAAGGTAGCACAAAAACAGTTTTGAACTTTGAACGAGTGCTTGTGTGTGTGTGTTGCGGGGCGTTTTCAGTCTCAGGAGGATCGGGACACGCGACGGTTTCATCTGAAAATCGCTGAGCTCAGCGCAGTCATCAGGAACCTGGAGGATCGAAACGCCCTGCTTTCTGAAGAGCGCAATGAACTGGTAATTTATTGACGGCACGCTTGAAGGTTTGCGCTACGTTTGATGCGCGCCATCCAGCGAGGCACCCATTGCGCTTGCTTATTAGTTGAGCGGCGCGTCGAGTCGGTTGCCTGGTAGATGTCTTTTATTGGGAGCCAAAGCCACGATTCCGTTCAAACCGATGCAAAAGGAATGGATACGTTCTGGCCCGCGTGTTGTGCGTCTTTCACATCCCGCACTTCATGCTTGCAGCTAAAGCGACTGAGAGAAACAGAAAGCCAGTTTCTGCCACTCCTGTACAAAAACAAACGCCTGAGCAGGAAGAATGAAGAACTCTCGCTGGTGCTGTGTCGCCTTGAAAACAAAGTGCGCTTTGTCACCCAGGAGAACGAGGAGATGGCAAGCTTGGTAAGTCGACGCGGACAACGGCGGCGTGCCAACAGAGTCCACTGCATTTGTGTTCCACAGAGAAGGCCTAGTTCGCTCAATGACCTGGACCGCGGTTGCGGCCAGCAGGACGGTGAAATGGAGTTCCTTCAAGTTGTGGAGCAGCGGCACATCATCGACGACTTGTCCAAGGTCTTCAGGCAGGCGACTCGGTGCACGTACGGCAGCGCCACGCTCGCTCGCTGTCGCCAGGAAACCTTTTCCGTCCAAAGCTTGGCCGGCGGCCGCCATCCAAAAAATTGGCCCCTTAAATTCCGACCTTTCAAGCAGGAGCATTGTGCGCACGCGTTTGAACACGCTTTAGACTTGTTTTGCCGTTTTCAGCAGCTCAAAGCTCCCGTTTTGTCAGCGCCTTTGCCACTCGCTGTGCGCTGAAAACGACGGACTTGCCCGGCTGCTCAGCCCGTCAACCATGAGCCGCGAGCGCGACATCATTGTCCGTAGGCAGCTAGTGGCAAAATGCACCCTGTTAGAGTTGCGCTCGCTCCAACTTATTTTGCAAGAACCACACGGGAGACAAGTAAGTTCTTTTGGACACCTGCAGGTGGAGAGTCCATCCGTTGTACGAATGAAGTCTGACTCTCGGCTCCTGCACGAGCATTTTAATTAAGAGAAACAGGGTGGGTGTAAGAGTGGATTGAATAGAGGAAGCCCTTGACCTCTAGTCAAAACATAGCAAGGGGTGTTTTACGACTTTGTGTAGGAAGGGATAAGCGATAGGGATAAATAAGGGATAAATAATATTATTTATTACAGGTTGCAGTCAAAGTCAAAGCAACATAATGATACGATAAAGATAATCTGGAAAACCCTGACACACCCTGTAGTTGTCACTTTTGGAAAAGACGAGCGTCCCTCCAATCATCGCCGGTGACGTGTTTTTCAGGCTCTGGAGACAGGAGCTCATGTCAGAAATGTCATTGTGAGTCGCGTTTGTTTCTGCGCCGGAGCCGTTCGTTCCCTTTGCATCCAAAGAATCTCAAAGGCGGATTATTTGTGTCGACAGGAGAGAGATTTGCTGCTACGATACCGACGTCGAGAATCTCTGAGGAGGAACAAAGCGTGAGGTCCTGCAAGGTGAGTCTGTTTGTTTGCGGCTGCTTGGTGTTGCGCAAGATGAAATGGCCTTTTTCTCGCTATCGTTCCTCTCGTCGATTCATCGTGAGGTGTCGCTTCAGTTTGTTCAGAGAGATGTTTGCTTCCGCGCCCGCAGGTCATCGAAACATTTTACGGCTACGACGAAGACGTGTTGGTGGACTCGGACGGATCGTCCTTGTCTTTTCACACCGACAGAACCCCCGACACGGAACCCGAAGAGGTAGCCCGCCATTTCTGCCAGCGTATTGGCACCAAACATTCCTCTTCAGCCTGGAATCGGACTCGTCTTTGCGTCGCGGGTGCTTTGTCGCCGGTCTGACTGATTCTGGTACTAGTGCTGTGTTGCATTGGTGTGTGCATGAAGAGGCGGAGCTTCGCTACCGCCAGCTGACGCAAGAATATCAAGCGCTGCAACGAGCCTACGCTCTGCTAGCCCAGACCAGCGAAGGGGACTACGACGCCGAGAAGGAGATCAAGGTGGCGCCCCTTCCCGCAACCCCCGGCCGGGTCGCAGCCTCCCCGTTCTCACCCAGCCTCGGGTGTTCTCTGGTCTGAAAGGAGGAGGAGGAGCCTCCCTCCTCCTCCTTTCAGACCAGAGAAAAGCTGATGGTAGAAATGGGTCACTATCAAAGCAGAGTAGCAGATCTGGAGTCAGCGCTGAAGCAACAAGGACAGGTAAGCTCATCAATGAGCACACCTTTTTCTCAGACAAAATAGCTACATTCTTCAGTCACTCATTCGTCTGGCATTACTGGACCAACCCCCCCCCGAATGTGGCTGGGAAAATGCGGAGAAAAGCAAATGTCATTTTCCAGTCAACCAAAGAATTTGTGGATGAAAATGACACAACATTCCAAAGCTGTCCACGCGTTTGTCTCTTCTAGAATGTCAAGTGGGTGGAGGAGAAGCAGCTGCTGCGTCAGAGCAATCAGCAGTTGGCCGAAAAGGTGACGGAAAGAAAGGCGCTGGGCGGAGTCGCTTGGCGTCACACCCGTCGGGAAGCCCCGCAGATGAGGTCTGACTGTCTTTTCAGGTCAGGCGGATGGAGGCGGAAGAAGCGCGTCTGAAAGAGCACATCCAGGATATCCGAGACCAAAACGAACTGCTTGAGTTCCGCATCCTGGAGCTGGAGGTGGGAAGACTCGCACAAGCGTGTTGAGGCCAGAGATGTGACGGACGGACGGACGGACGGACGGATGCATGCCTCTGCCTTTCAGGAGAGGGAGTGGCGCTCCCCCGTCTTGAAGTTTCTGCAAGTCCGTTTCCCAGACGGCCTCAGCCCTTTGCAGATCTACTGCGAGGCCGAGGGCGTGAGCGTACGTAAGGCGTCCCTCGCAACCCTAACCTTAACCCGAGGTCCCAGAACACCTTACATTGCTCCTTGCGCCTTTCCCCCGGACATCGTCATCAGTGATCTGATGAAGAAGCTGGACATCCTGGGCTATAACGCCGTAAGTGTATGTCGAACTCCTTATGTTCGCACTCCACGAGACTCGGCGGCTCAAATGTGACTTTTGGAAGGCTTTGCGCTGAAAGAAGCTTGTTGACGCTGTGCCTTTGGGCTCTTCTATGTTCTGCAAGCAGAAGGGCTACCTGGATGAAGAGTTGGACTTCAGGAAGTGTTCCATGGACCAGGCTCATAAGGTAAGCCTCCCTCAAATCTCCCGCCGGACCACTGATGGACGAGGATTGCGGCCCAGAGGATCCTGGAGCTGGAGGCCATGTTGTACGAGGCGCTACCGCAGCGGGACTGCCCCGCCACGGACGGCGAAAAAGCCAGCCACGCTGGCGTGAATGACGTGCTGACGGCGGATCAGAGAGAAGAGCTTAGGAGCGCCGTGGACCAATGGAAGCGAGCCCTGATGTGCGAGTTGAGGGAGCGCGACGCTTGCATCCTCCAAGAGAGAATGGATCTGCTGCACAGCGCGCAACAGGTAAGGGCCCAAAGCCAGCCCGGCACTTACTTGCACGCTTACTGGCTTTTGAATGCCACTTTCCATTTGTCCGTCCTAGAGGAACAAAGAGCTGAAAGAATTCATCGAAGCTCAGAAGAGACAAATCAAACAATTGGAGGAGAAGTTTCTGTTTCTCTTTCTATTCTTCTCCTTGGCCTTCATTCTGTGGCCCTAACACCAGCTGGTGAGTGAGCTCCAGCGGCACCGCACTCGACACCTCCGATACACTGCCAGCCGGTCTCAGACGTTGGCAGACGCTCCGATGCCAACGTATACCCCCCGCCACGGTGACAGAGGCACCGCGTCACACCGGCGCTCATCCAATCAGAAGGCAGGAAAAGCAAATTCACATGCAGGGCACTTTTGAACCAGAAGAGAGCGCCACAAAAAACGGTTGTTGCCCCAAACGCGCACTAAAAAGGGTCAGAATAACAAGAGTCCCACTGGCCAGCCGGGGCCACCCGTCCAGCTGTTTCTTCAGGGGGGAAAAAAATTGGAGTCACCGGTGAGTACATTTTGCATTTAGCTCTGCTTTTCTGCTTCTGTCTTCAAGTGTGTGGCATCCTGCGATCAAAGATTCAGCCAACCCCAAAGCGGTTGACCTCAACGTCCCACCACCATGCCTACCAGAGCAGGTGACATGATGCTTTGGACATCCTTCCGTCTCAGATGCCCAAAAGTACTCTTTGCCACATCTGCGGCAATACGGTGTCTTTTCAAAGGTGCAAATAAATCCAGCGTGGGCGGAACACGCACGTCTTCGGTTTTTCCCGCTTTGTTTGTGTGACAGCTGTTGTGAAAATTTTATACAAATAAAGTTGTATAGTACAGGTTTGGCCAAGCCGCAACTCCCGAACCGCATGCGGCTCTTTTATGTTCATATCAACATTTGTGTGTGTGTGTGTGTGGGGGGGGGGGGGGGGGGGGGGGTTGTGCGTGTTGGCTTCACTTGAGTTCAATTTGGTATTTTGGTCATAAGCGCATGTGGTGAAATTCCACAAAGTAGGATGGGCAAACACATTTCTTTAAACTATGAGTGTCAATTGGGCTCTCGAAATGGCAGGGAAAAGATGCACAGCAAAACGAAAATACGTAGATGAACACAGGACGTTTTAATCAGAGTGGGAAAGTTTCTATTTTTTGTTGAACGTGATGGCAAACCATTCTGCCTGATATGTCAGACCTCAGCGCATTTCAAAGATTCAAATCTTCAGCGCCATGCACTTCAGCTCACTCCATGCTAACATTGATCAGGCGTCGAACCCGCAACATCATGCTTAAGAGGTGGCCATGCTAACCAGTGCGCCATTATGTCAACGCATAATAACTAAGTCTACTGATCAAAACAGCGGTTACTATATGACGTCGCTACGTCGTGGTCACGTGACGCAGACAAGACGTCAATGGACGTGGGCAGAGTTAACTTGTTTAAAAGGGAGTGGGCAGAAGAAATATTTAATTTATTTAAATCTATTTTGAGTGCACACCATTATGCCAATGCATAACAACTGTAAATCTACTAAACAAAACAGCGGTTGCTATATGACATCTGCCACGTCGTGGTCACGTGACATACGTGACGTCGATGGGCGTAACTTTCGCCGGAATTCAAATCCGCGGGGAGAGTTAACTTGTTTAAAAGAGAGTGGGCAGAAGAATTATTTAATTTATTTAAATCTATTTGGTGTGTGCGCCATTATGTCAATGCATAACAACTGTAAGTCTACTAAACAAAACAGCGGTTGCTATGTGACGTCTGCCACGTCGTGGTCACGTGACGCGGACGTGACGTCGACGCCTACTTTACATCCCACCGATCACAGGACCCCTCGGCTGCATAACCGTGCCCCCTTCCCAACCAATCGGATTTGCTATACGCGAAAACGACGCCAATGGAAAGAGCTTCCGCCCAAATTTAAATCCGTGGGCGTGGCTCGCAGCAGGAAGTAGGAAAATGGCGGCGATGTTGACAAAGACACAGCGGATGGTAACATACGACTAACAAGAGAAATATTTTTATTTTCTGCTTGCAACTGGACCGTCCAGAGCGTACACGGTAAGTACAACTCATCGTTTTTAAAAAGAAGTACTTTTGTTGCCCTGAAAAGCGAGTGAGCGTGGCGTTTGTGGGGGACGTCGAATTTCGACGATTCTTTCTGGTCAACGGTTGTAAATGATTGTGTTGATTAAAAAAGAAAACTTGATGTAACTCTACTTTTAACTGCCGTTTCAGATAGATTTGGAATTGCATCACATCCAATTTTGCCTAGAGCGTACACGGTAAGTAACACTCGTTGTGTTTAAGGAGATTTACGTTTGTAATAGCAGAAGTGTAGCCGCGTTGCGTTGTACGTGTGAATGTTGGTCCAGGCGAAATGTTAATGTTTAATTTCATTCCTTTAGGTTCCACGGTGTTTGTTGGCTGCAAGTTTTCCACTGCAAGAAGAGGCTCATATCATTGACCAGGAGCGAGCTACAATGGTGAGTAGCCATAACATTTATGTTAAACACTTCCTATTTCATGTCTAACAGTACTTGATTTAACAAATAACCATAAATAAATACAGTGTGGGCACTGAAGTTAACATATGTGATTATACTGCCTAATCTGTCACCGAGTAGATTGTTGCAAAGTAATATAAGATCCAAAGTTGTAATTCAGAATAGTTTTCAAAAGAAGGCCATTAGAATTATATACAAGTCTGATTACCCTGAACAAGCTATTAATTAAATCACAAATTCTTCAATTCAAAGATTTGGTAGATTATCAGACAAATAATGTCTAACAGTAATTGATTTAACACATCACGATAAGTAGATTGAGTGTGGGCACTCTCAAGTTAACATATATGATTATACTGCCTAATCTGTTACAGAGTATGTTGTTGCCAAGTAATGTAGAATAGATCCAAAGTAGTAATCCAGAATAGTTTTGAAGAGGCCATTAGAATAATAAACAAATCTGATTACCTTGAACATAATAACAAGCTAAGTGTTTAATATGTCCTATGAAGTCAAAATTGGGCACCATCATGTGGTGAAATTTGGAATTGCATCACATCCAATTTTGCCTGGGAACAAACAGATTAAATAAATCTTAGTTTTGAATAAGCCACTCCTTCTCAAACAAGTAAACTCTGCCCATTTCGCGCAGTAGATGTTCTGTTAATATCTAGTATTTATACAAAGTCATAATTTAAATTGCTTTCAACCTTCATTCATCGGTTCAACCAACATTACTCGCTCTTATTACCAACTTGTATTGATTTAACTAAGCGTTTAATACTTCCTATCAGGTCTCAAGGCAAGATTTGGCAAAATACAGTTTCAGCAAATCCAATTTTGCCAGGGAACAAAAATAGATTAAATAAACTAAATAAGTCTTCTTCCCATTAAATAAATCAGAAAAGTCTGTCTTGTAACCAGTCCTCTTCAAACAAGTAAAGTCTGCCCATTTTGTGCCGTAGATTTTGTGTCTATGCCTAGTATTTAAACAAAATCATAATTTAAACGACTTCTTTCCTTCATTCACTTTGGAAATTTGGAATTGCAGCAAATCGAATTTTGCCAGGGAACAAAAATAGATCAATTAAACTAAATAAGTCTTCTTCCCATTAAATAAATTAAAAAAGTCTGTCTTGTATCCAGTCCTTTTCAAACAAGTAAAGTCTGCCCATTTTGTGCCGTCGATTTTGTGTTAATGCCTAGTATTTATACAAAATCATAATTTAAAGGACTTCATTCCTTCATTCACTTTGGAAATTTGGAATTGCAGCACATCAAATTTTGCCTGGGAAGAAAAGTAGATTAAATAAATTTAATAAGTCTTACTACTTCCCATTAAATAAATTAAATACGTCTTACTTGTTCCCACTCCTTTTCAAAACAGTAGTTTAAAACGAGGGCCCTTCACTCAATCTTTAACCTCAACCCCGCACGTTGTGTTGTATCTGTGAATGTTGGTTGTGGCCAAATGATAGTTTTCTTTCATTCGTTTAGGTTCCAAGAAAACTTGATGTAACTCTACTTTTAACTGCCGTTTCAGATAAGCGGGTATTACGTCGCAGTCATGTGCCGCGGATATGACGTAATTGCCCGAACCTCCGCCAAAATTCAAATCTGTTGGCGCGATGGCCGTGATCCACTGAGCAGCGACGATTATCAACGGAAATATCTTTATTTTCTGCTTGCAACTGGACCGTCTAGAGCGTACACGGTAAGTAACACTCATTGTGTTTAAGGAGATTTACGTTTGTAATAGCAGAAGTGTAGCCGCGTTGCGTTGTACGTGTGAAAATTGGTCGAGGCGAAATGTTAATGTTTAATTTCATTCCTTTAGGTTCCACGGTGTTTGTTGGCTGCAAGTTTTCCACTGCAAGAAGAGGCTCGTATCATTGACCAGGAGCGAGCTACAATGGTGAGTAGCCATAACATTTATGTTAAACACTTCCTATTTCATGTCTAACAGTACTTGATTTAACAAATAACCATAAATAAATACAGTGTGGGCACTGAAGTTAACATATGTGATTATACTGCCTAATCTGTCACCGAGTAGATTGTTGCAAAGTAATATAAGATCCAAAGTTGTAATTCAGAATAGTTTTCAAAAGAAGGCCATTAGAATTATATACAAGTCTGATTACCCTGAACAAGCTATTAATTAAATCACAAATTCTTCAATTCAAAGATTTGGTAGATTATCAGACAAATAATGTCTAACAGTAATTGATTTAACACATCACGATAAGTAGATTGAGTGTGGGCACTCTCAAGTTAACATATATGATTATACTGCCTAATCTGTTACAGAGTATGTTGTTGCCAAGTAATGTAGAATAGATCCAAAGTAGTAATCCAGAATAGTTTTGAAGAGGCCATTAGAATAATAAACAAATCTGATTACCTTGAACATAATAACAAGCTAAGTGTTTAATATGTCCTATGAAGTCAAAATTGGGCACCATCATGTGGTGAAATTTGGAATTGCATCACATCCAATTTTGCCTGGGAACAAACAGATTAAATAAATCTTAGTTTTGAATAAGCCACTCCTTCTCAAACAAGTAAACTCTGCCCATTTCGCGCAGTAGATGTTCTGTTAATATCTAGTATTTATACAAAGTCATAATTTAAATTGCTTTCAACCTTCATTCATCGGTTCAACCAACATTACTCGCTCTTATTACCAACTTGTATTGATTTAACTAAGCGTTTAATACTTCCTATCAGGTCTCAAGGCAAGATTTGGCAAAATACAGTTTCAGCAAATCCAATTTTGCCAGGGAACAAAAATAGATTAAATAAACTAAATAAGTCTTCTTCCCATTAAATAAATCAGAAAAGTCTGTCTTGTAACCAGTCCTCTTCAAACAAGTAAAGTCTGCCCATTTTGTGCCGTAGATTTTGTGTCTATGCCTAGTATTTAAACAAAATCATAATTTAAACGACTTCTTTCCTTCATTCACTTTGGAAATTTGGAATTGCAGCAAATCGAATTTTGCCAGGGAACAAAAATAGATCAATTAAACTAAATAAGTCTTCTTCCCATTAAATAAATTAAAAAAGTCTGTCTTGTAACCAGTCCTTTTCAAACAAGTAAAGTCTGCCCATTTTGTGCCGTCGATTTTGTGTTAATGCCTAGTATTTATACAAAATCATAATTTAAAGGACTTCATTCCTTCATTCACTTTGGAAATTTGGAATTGCAGCACATCAAATTTTGCCTGGGAAGAAAAGTAGATTAAATAAATTTAATAAGTCTTACTACTTCCCATTAAATAAATTAAATACGTCTTACTTGTTCCCACTCCTTTTCAAAACAGTAGTTTAAAACGAGGGCCCTTCACTCAATCTTTAACCTCAACCCCGCACGTTGTGTTGTATCTGTGAATGTTGGTTGTGGCCAAATGATAGTTTTCTTTCATTCGTTTAGGTTCCAAGAAAACTTGATGTAACTCTACTTTTAACTGCCGTTTCAGATAAGCGGGTATTACGTCGCAGTCATGTGCCGCGGATATGACGTAATTGCCCGAACCTCCGCCAAAATTCAAATCTGTTGGCGCGATGGCCGTGATCCACTGAGCAGCGACGATTATCAACGGAAATATCTTTATTTTCTGCTTGCAACTGGACCGTCTAGAGCGTACACCGTAAGTAACACTCATTGTGTTTAAGGAGATTTACGTTTGTAATAGCAGAAGTGTAGCCGCGTTGCGTTGTACGTGTGAAAATTGGTCGAGGCGAAATGTTAATGTTTAATTTCATTCCTTTAGGTTCCACGGTGTTTGTTGGCTGCAAGTTTTCCACTGCAAGAAGAGGCTCGTATCATTGACCAGGAGCGAGCTACAATGGTGAGTAGCCATAACATTTATGTTAAACACTTCCTATTTCATGTCTAACAGTACTTGATTTAACAAATAACCATAAATAAATACAGTGTGGGCACTGAAGTTAACATATGTGATTATACTGCCTAATCTGTCACCGAGTAGATTGTTGCAAAGTAATATAAGATCCAAAGTTGTAATTCAGAATAGTTTTCAAAAGAAGGCCATTAGAATTATATACAAGTCTGATTACCCTGAACAAGCTATTAATTAAATCACAAATTCTTCAATTCAAAGATTTGGTAGATTATCAGACAAATAATGTCTAACAGTAATTGATTTAACACATCACGATAAGTAGATTGAGTGTGGGCACTCTCAAGTTAACATATATGATTATACTGCCGAATCTGTTACAGAGTATGTTGTTGCCAAGTAATGTAGAATAGATCCAAAGTAGTAATCCAGAATAGTTTTGAAGAGGCCATTAGAATAATAAACAAATCTGATTACCTTGAACATAATAACAAGCTAAGTGTTTAATATGTCCTATGAAGTCAAAATTGGGCACCATCATGTGGTGAAATTTGGAATTGCATCACATCCAATTTTGCCTGGGAGCAAACAGATTAAATAAATCTTAGTTTTGAATAAGCCACTCCTTCTCAAACAAGTAAACTCTGCCCATTTCGCGCAGTAGATGTTCTGTTAATATCTAGTATTTATACAAAGTCATAATTTAAATTGCTTTCAACCTTCATTCATCGGTTCAACCAACATTACTCGCTCTTATTACCAACTTGTATTGATTTAACTAAGCGTTTAATACTTCCTATCAGGTCTCAAGGCAAGATTTGGCAAAATACAGTTTCAGCAAATCCAATTTTGCCAGGGAACAAAAATAGATTAAATAAACTAAATAAGTCTTCTTCCCATTAAATAAATCAGAAAAGTCTGTCTTGTAACCAGTCCTCTTCAAACAAGTAAAGTCTGCCCATTTTGTGCCGTAGATTTTGTGTCTATGCCTAGTATTTAAACAAAATCATAATTTAAACGACTTCTTTCCTTCATTCACTTTGGAAATTTGGAATTGCAGCAAATCGAATTTTGCCAGGGAACAAAAATAGATCAATTAAACTAAATAAGTCTTCTTCCCATTAAATAAATTAAAAAAGTCTCTCTTGTAACCAGTCCTTTTCAAACAAGTAAAGTCTGCCCATTTTGTGCCGTCGATTTTGTGTTAATGCCTAGTATTTATACAAAATCATAATTTAAAGGACTTCATTCCTTCATTCACTTTGGAAATTTGGAATTGCAGCACATCAAATTTTGCCTGGGAAGAAAAGTAGATTAAATAAATTTAATAAGTCTTACTACTTCCCATTAAATAAATTAAATACGTCTTACTTGTTCCCACTCCTTTTCAAAACAGTAGTTTAAAACGAGGGCCCTTCACTCAATCTTTAACCTCAACCCCGCACGTTGTGTTGTATCTGTGAATGTTGGTTGTGGCCAAATGATAGTTTTCTTTCATTCGTTTAGGTTCCAAGAAAACTTGATGTAACTCTACTTTTAACTGCCGTTTCAGATAAGCGGGTATTACGTCGCAGTCATGTGCCGCGGATATGACGTAATTGCCCGAACCTCCGCCAAAATTCAAATCTGTTGGCGCGATGGCCGTGAGCCACTGAGCAGCGACGATTATCAACGGAAATATCTTTATTTTCTGCTTGCAACTGGACCGTCTAGAGCGTACACGGTAAGTAACACTCATTGTGTTTAAGGAGATTTACGTTTGTAATAGCAGAAGTGTAGCCGCGTTGCGTTGTACGTGTGAAAATTGGTTGAGGCGAAATGTTAATGTTTAATTTCATTCCTTTAGGTTCCACGGTGTTTGTTGGCTGCAAGTTTTCCACTGCAAGAAGAGGCTCGTATCATTGACCAGGAGCGAGCTACAATGGTGAGTAGCCATAACATTTATGTTAAACACTTCCTATTTCATGTCTAACAGTACTTGATTTAACAAATAACCATAAATAAATACAGTGTGGGCACTGAAGTTAACATATGTGATTATACTGCCTAATCTGTCACCGAGTAGATTGTTGCAAAGTAATATAAGATCCAAAGTTGTAATTCAGAATAGTTTTCAAAAGAAGGCCATTAGAATTATATACAAGTCTGATTACCCTGAACAAGCTATTAATTAAATCACAAATTCTTCAATTCAAAGATTTGGTAGATTATCAGACAAATAATGTCTAACAGTAATTGATTTAACACATCACGATAAGTAGATTGAGTGTGGGCACTCTCAAGTTAACATATATGATTATACTGCCTAATCTGTTACAGAGTATGTTGTTGCCAAGTAATGTAGAATAGATCCAAAGTAGTAATCCAGAATAGTTTTGAAGAGGCCATTAGAATAATAAACAAATCTGATTACCTTGAACATAATAACAAGCTAAGTGTTTAATATGTCCTATGAAGTCAAAATTGGGCACCATCATGTGGTGAAATTTGGAATTGCATCACATCCAATTTTGCCTGGGAACAAACAGATTAAATAAATCTTAGTTTTGAATAAGCCACTCCTTCTCAAACAAGTAAACTCTGCCCATTTCGCGCAGTAGATGTTCTGTTAATATCTAGTATTTATACAAAGTCATAATTTAAATTGCTTTCAACTTTCATTCATCGGTTCAACCAACATTACTCGCTCTTATTACCAACTTGTATTGATTTAACTAAGCGTTTAATACTTCCTATCAGGTCTCAAGGCAAGATTTGGCAAAATACAATTTCAGCAAATCCAATTTTGCCAGGGAACAAAAATAGATTAAATAAACTAAATAAGTCTTCTTCCCATTAAATAAATCAGAAAAGTCTGTCTTGTAACCAGTCCTCTTCAAACAAGTAAAGTCTGCCCATTTTGTGCCGTAGATTTTGTGTCTATGCCTAGTATTTAAACAAAATCATAATTTAAACGACTTCTTTCCTTCATTCACTTTGGAAATTTGGAATTGCAGCAAATCGAATTTTGCCAGGGAACAAAAATAGATCAATTAAACTAAATAAGTCTTCTTCCCATTAAATAAATTAAAAAAGTCTGTCTTGTAACCAGTCCTTTTCAAACAAGTCTGCCCATTTTGTGCCGTCGATTTTGTGTTAATGCCTAGTATTTATACAAAATCATAATTTAAAGGACTTCATTCCTTCATTCACTTTGGAAATTTGGAATTGCAGCACATCAAATTTTGCCTGGGAAGAAAAGTAGATTAAATAAATTTAATAAGTCTTACTACTTCCCATTAAATAAATTAAATACGTCTTACTTGTTCCCACTCCTTTTCAAAAAAGTAGTTTAAAACGAGGTCCCTTCACTCAACCTTTAACCCTATTTATTCACCTTCTAGGCTAAGTGTTAAAGGCTAAGTGTTAAAGGCTAAGTGTTAAAGGCTAAGTGTTAAAGGCTAAGTGTTAGAGGCTAAGTGCCAGAGGCTAGGCGCCAGAGGCGAGTTTTTGTGGGCTGAAGTTTTAGTGGGGTTAGTGTGAATACAATCCAAAAGAATACAACAGAATACAATACAATAGAATATAATACATAGATTAAATTCAATAGCTCTTACTACTTCCCATTAAATAAATTAAATACGTCTTACTTGTTCCCAATCCTTTTCAAAAAAGTAGTTTAAAACGAGGGCCCTTCACTCAACCTTTAACCTCAACCCCGCACGTCACATTGTGTTGTATCTGTGAATGTTGGTTGTGGCCAAATGATAGTTTTCTTTCATTCGTTTAGGTTCCACGGTGTTTGTTGGCTATGTTTTCCACTGTCAGAAGGATGAAAATACAAAGTACAACGCTTGGACGTGGGCGAAGACGTCACCGGTGAGTCCTTCCTTCCTATTTATTTACCTTCTAGATGCTAGAGGCTAAGTGTTAGAGGCTAAGTGTTAGAGGCTAAGTGTTAAAGGCAACACAATACGAACAACACAACACAATACGAACAACTCAACACAATATGAACAACACAATATGAACAACACAACACAATACGAACAACACAACACATTACGAACAACACAACACAATACGAACAACACAACGATACTGCACTGAACAACACGATACCGCACTGAGAAACACGATACCGCACTGAACAACACGATACCGCACTGAACAACACCATGCCGCACTGAACACCATGCCACACTGAACAACACCATCCCGCACTGAACAACACCATGCCGCACTAAATAACACCATGCCGCACTGAACAACACCATGCCTCACTGAACGACACCATGCCGCACTGAAAGACACCATGCCGCACTGAACGACACCATGCCGCACTGAAAGACACCATCCCGCACTGAACACCATGCCGCACTGAACAACACCATCCTGCACTGAACAACACCATCCCGCACTGAACAACACCATGCCGCACTGAACAACATTATGCCGCACTGAACATTATGCCGCACTGAACAACACCATGCCGCACTGAACAACACCATGCCGCACTGAACAACATTATGCCGCACTGAACAACACCATGCCGCACTGAACAACACCATGCCGCACTGAACAACACCATGCCGCACTGAACAACACCATGCCGCACTGAACAACATTATGCCGCACTGAACAACACCATGCCGCACTGAACAACACCATCCTGCACTGAACAACACCATTCCGCATTGAACACCATGCCGCACTGAACAACACCATCCCGCACTGAACAACACCATCCCGCACTGAACAACACCATGCCGCACTGAACAACATTATGCCGCACTGAACAACATTATGCCGCACTGAACAACACCATGCCGCACTGAACAACACCATGCCGCACTGAACAACACCATGCCGCACTGAACAACATTATAACGCACTGAACAACACCATCCCGCACTGAACAACACCATGCCGCACTAAACAACATTATGCCGCACTGAACAACATTATGCCGAAATGAACAACACCATGCCGCACTGAACAACACCATGCCGCACTGAACAACACCATGCCGCACTGAACAACACCATGCCGCACTGAACAACACGATCCCGCACTGAACACCATCCCGCACTGAACAACACCATCCTGCACTGAACAACACCATCCCGCACTGAACAACACCATGCCGCACTGAACAACATTATGCCGCACTGAACAACATTATGCCGCACTGAACAACACCATGCCGCACTGAACAACACCATGCCGCACTGAACAACACCATGCCGCAATGAACAACACCATCCCGCACTGAACAACACCATGCCGCACTGAACAACACCATGCCGCACTGAACAACACCATCCCGAACTGAACAACACCATGCCGCATTGAACAACACCATGCCGCACTGAACAACACCATCCTGCACTGAACAACACCATCCCGCACTGAACAACACCATGCCGCACTGAACAACACCATGCCGCACTGAACAACACCATGCCGCAATGAACAACACCATCCCGCACTGAAAAACATTATGCCGCACTGAACAACATTATGCCGCACTGAACAACATTATGCCGCACTGAACAACATTATGCCGCACTGAACAACATTATGCCGCACTGAACAACATTATGCCGCACTGAACAACACCATGCCGCACTGAACAACACCATGCCGCACTGAACAACACCATGCCGCACTGAACAACACCATGCCGCACTGAACAACACCATGCCGCACTGAACAACACGATCCCGCATTGAACAACACCATGCCGCACTGAACAACACCATCCTGCACTGACCAACACCATCCCGCACTTAACAACACCATGCCGCACTGAACAACATTATGCCGCACTGAACAACATTATGCCGCACTGAACAACACCATGCCGCACTGAACAACACCATGCCGCACTGAACAACACCATGCCGCAATGAACAACACCATCCCGCACTGAACAACACCATGCCGCACTGAACAACACCATGCCGCACTGAACAACACCATCCCGCACTGAACAACACCATGCCGCACTGAACAACACCATGCCGCACTGAACAACACCATGCCGCACTGAACAACATTATGCCGCACTGAACAACACTATGCCGCACTGAACAACACCATGCCGCACTGAACAACACCATGCCGCACTGAACAACACCACGCCGCAATGAACAACACCATCCCGCACTGAACAACACCATGCCGCACTGAACAACACCATGCCGCACTGAACAACATTACGCTGCACTGAACAACACCATGCCGCACTGAACAACACCATGCCGCACTGAACAACACCATGCCGCATTGAACAACACCATGCCGCATTGAACAACACCATGCCGCACTGAACAACACCATCCTGCACTGAACAACACCATGCCGCATTGAACAACACCATGCCGCACTGAACAACACCATCCTGCACTGAACAACACCATCCCGCACTGAACAACACCATCCCGCATTGAACAACACCATCCTGCACTGAACAACACCATGCCGCACTGAACAACACCATGCCGCACTGAACAACACCATTCCGCACTGAACAACACCATGCCAACTGAACAACACCATCCTGCACTGAACAACACCATCCCGCACTGAACAACACCATGCCGCATTGAACAACACCATCCTGCACTGAACAACACCATCCTGCACTGAACAACACCATGCCGCACTGAACAACACCATGCCGCACTGAACAACACCATGCCGCACTGAACAACACCATGCCGCACTGAACAACACCATGCTGCACTGAACAACATTATGCCGCACTGAAAAACACCATGCCGCACTGAACAACACCATGCCGCACTGAACAACACCATGCCGCACTGAACAACACCATGCCGCACTGAACAACACCATGCCGCACTGAACAACACCATGCCGCACTGAACAACACCATGCCGCACTGAACAACACCATCCCGCACTGAACAACACCATGCCGCATTGAACAACACCATGCCGCACTGAACAACACCATCCTGCACTGAACAACACCATCCCGCACTGAACAACACCATGCCGCACTGAACAACACCATGCCGCACTGAACAACACCATGCCGCAATGAACAACACCATGCCGCACTGAAAAACATTATGCCGCACTGAACAACATTATGCCGAAATGAACAACACCATGCCGCACTGAACAACACCATGCCGCACTGAACAACACCATGCCGCACTGAACAACACCATGCCGCACTGAACAACACGATCCCGCATTGAACACCATCCCGCACTGAACAACACCATGCCGCACTGAACAACACCATGCCGCACTGAACAACACCATGCCGCACTGAACAACACCATGCCGCACTGAACAACACCATTCCGCACTGAACAACACCATGCCGCACTGAACAACATTATGCTGCACTGAACAACACCATGCCGCACTGAACAACACCATGCCGCACTGAAAAACATTATGCCGCACTGAACAACACCATGCCGCACTGAACAACACCATCCCGAACTGAACAACACCATGCCGCATTGAACAACACCATGCCGCACTGAACAACACCATCCTGCACTGAATAACACCATCCCGCACTGAACAACACCATGCCGCACTGAACAACACCATGCCGCACTGAACAACACCATGCCGCAATGAACAACACCATCCCGCACTGAACAACATTATGCCGCACTGAACAACACCATGCCGCACTGAACAACACCATGCCGCACTGAACAACACGATCCCGCATTGAACAACACCATGCCGCACTGAACAACACCATCCTGCACTGAACAACACCATCCCGCACTGAACAACACCATGCCGCACTGAACAACATTATGCCGCACTGAACAACACTATGCCGCACTGAACAACACCATGCCGCACTGAACAACACCATGCCGCACTGAACAACACCACGCCGCAATGAACAACACCATCCCGCACTGAACAACACCATGCCGCACTGAACAACACCATGCCGCACTGAACAACACCATCCCGCACTGAACAACACCATGCCGCACTGAACAACACCATTCCGCACTGAACAACACCATGCCGCACTGAACAACATTACGCTGCACTGAACAACACCATGCCGCACTGAACAACACCATGCCGCACTGAACAACACCATGCCGCATTGAACAACACCATGCCGCATTGAACAACACCATGCCGCACTGAACAACACATTCCTGCACTGAACAACACCATGCCGCATTGAACAACACCATGCCGCACTGAACAACACCATCCTGCACTGAACAACACCATCCCGCACTGAACAACACCATGCCGCATTGAACAACACCATGCCGCACTGAACAACACCATCCTGCACTGAACAACACCATGCCGCACTGAACAACACCATGCCGCACTGAACAACACCATCCCGCACTGAACAACACCATGCCGCACTGAACAACACCATCCCGGACTGAACAACACCATGCTGCACTGAACAACACCATTCCGCACTGAACAACACCATGCCGCACTGAACAACACCATGCCGCACTGAACAACACCATGCCGCACTGAACAACACCATGCCGCACTGAACAACATTATGCCGCACTGAACAACACCATGCCGCACTGAACAACACCATCCCGCACTGAACAACACCATGCCGCATTGAACACCATGCCGCACTGAACAACACCATCCTGCACTGAACAACACCATCCCGCACTGAACAACACCATGCCGCACTGAACGACATTATGGCGCACTGAACAACATTATGCCGCACTGAACAACACCATGCCGCACTGAACAACACCATGCCGCACTGAACAACACCATGCCGCACTGAACAACATTATGCCACACTGAACAACATTATGCCGCACTGAACAACACCATGCCGCACTGAACAACACCATGCCTTACTGAACAACACCATGCCGCACTGAACAACACGACGTCGCACTGAACAACACGACGCCGCACAGAACAACACGACGCCACACAGAATAACACAATACCGCACAGAACAACACAATACCGCACAAACAGTTTTAGATAATATTACGTCGCAGTCATGTGACGCGGACATGACGTCAATAGGCGGAACTCACGGCAAAATTATAATCCGTGGGCGTGGCTTGCAACAGGAAGTAGGAAAGCGGCAATTCTGGCAAACAAGACACAGCGGTTAGTAACACGATGACTAACAAGGCAAATATTTTTGTTTTCAGCTTGCAACTTGACCGTCTAGAGCGTACAAGGTAATTACAACAGTTTTTTTTTAGCCCTGAAAAGCGAGGGAGTGTGGCGTTTGGGAGGAATGTCGAACTCGGCGTCTGCTTCCAGCCACAGACGCCAAATTTCGACGATTATTTCGACTGGTCAACGGTTGTAAATTATTGCGTTGACTAAAAACTTTATTTAACTCTACTCTTAACTTTGCCGTTTCAGATATGCGGGTATTACACCGCAGAAATGACGTCAATAGGCTGAACTCTCGCCAAAATTCAAATCTGTGGGCGCAATGGCCTTGAGCGAGACACCGGATACAAACACGACGATTATCAACAGAAATATCTTTATTTTCTGCTTGCAAGTGGACCGTCTAGAGCGTACACGGTAAGTACAACTCATTGTGTTTAAAAAGATATACGTTTGTGTAGTTTGCGTTGCGTTGTATCTGTGAATGTTGGTTGAGGCTAAATGTTAATGTTTAATTTCATTCCTTTAGGTTCCACGGTGTTTGTTGGCTGTATGTTTTCCACTGCAAGAAGAGGCTCGTATCATTGACCAGCAGGAGCTACAATGGTGAGTACCCCTTTCGTCTTCCATTTATGTTAAACACTTCCTATTTCATGTCTAACAGTACTCGATTTAACAAATAACCATAAATAAATACAATGTGGGCAGTCACGTTAACATATGTGATTATCCTGCCTAATATGTTTATCACAAATATGTCACTAATCACTAATATGTTTATTTGTTTATCACAACACCTTTGGACCTTCAGCAATCGATTATTTCCCTTCATCTACATAGAGACAGAACGATGGTGTCTTAAACATCTCATTCATTTCACCAAATAACTTCACGCAGGTGGATAACGGCCGTCTCGGTCACGCTATGTTGCGTGATGCAGTTTTGAAGAACCAAATGCATTTATTCAATGAATAAGTCAAGCTAGTTCTATGTTTATGATGTTGTAAGTTACGGTACCGATTGAAGTTGAGTTCGAAGCCAGTGGAAAACAGCGCTGCGTTTGTGCTCTCCAGGTACAAATGTTGTGATCTCTGACTGACGACCGGGCGAGACTCGAGTAAGAGATGTCCAAACGAGCTCCGGCAGGGCGGGCCAAGGCGGAGCGAACGGACGCCCTTCAGGCCGCCAATGACGAGCTGAGAACCAAACTGATGGACGTCCAGTTAGAACTTCAGCAGGAGAAGAACAAGGTGAAAACCTCAACAGACAGACACTGCCTGCCTCCCTGCCTGCCTCCCTGCCTGCCTCCCTCCCTCCCTCCCAGTTTTCCCGATGTAGATTAGACATGCGTGTGCCATGACTGTGTCAGCCTACATCAACAAATGCACCGAGGACGTCAGCACCACTAAGAATATCATCACCCGGGGCAACCAACGACCCTGGATGACTGAGGAGGTACGTCAAACGCTACGAGCGCGGAACTCTGCCTTCAAGTCTGGCGACAAGGAGACACTGAGGACAGCGAGAGCCAACTTGAACCGTGCCATCAGGATAGCGAAGCGAGACCGCAGTCGAAAATTTCAGGATCGTTTCCACGACGTCAAAAACATCAGGAGTATGTGGCAAGGCATACGGGCGATTACAGACTACAACTCACTCTCCCCCCCCCCGGTGGGTGTAGTTGATGCTGACTTTCTAAATGGTCTAAATAACTTCTTTGGGAGGTTCGAGGCACTAAACGGCACTCCAGCAGTTAAAACTGTCCCCCATCAGGAAGAGGAGGTACTCTGCCTTGACTCCGCCGATGTGTTGAAGACCCTGAGGAGAGTCAACCCCTGTAAGGCCCCTGGCCCCGACAACATTCCTGGGCGTGTGTTCAGGGAATGTGCAAGTCATCTGGCTGGGGTCATCACAGACATTTTTAACACCTCGCTGGGCCAAGCCACAGTGTCGGCGTGCTTTAAGACTGCCTCCATCATTCCGGTGCCGAAGAAACCTCAAATCACCTCATTTAATGATTACCGGCCTGTTGCACTGACTCCGGTTATGATGAAGTGCTTCGAAAGGCTGCTTAAAGGTCACATCGTTTCCAGACTCCCCCTATTATTTGACCCGTTCCAGTTTACCGACCGGCAAAACCGCTCCACTCAGGACGCCATCTCCTCCGTTCTTCACCTGAGCCTGGCTCACCTGGAGGAGAAGAACACCCATGTGCGGAGGCTGTTCCTGGACTTCAGCTCAGCGTTTAACACCATCATCCCACAGCATCTGGTAGGAAAATTGGAACACCTGGGCTTCAACACCCCCCTTCGCAACTGGCTGCTAGACTTCCTCAGCAACAGACCTCAGTCAGTCCGGGTCGGACAGAACACCTCTGATGTCATCACCCTCAGCACAGGCTCCCTTCAGGGCTGCGTCCTGAGCCCCCTGCTGTTCACCCTGATGACACACGACTGCGTCCTCAGGTTCACCACCAATCACATCGTGAAGTCAGCAGACGACACAACGGTGGTGGGGCTCATCAGAGACAACAACGACCTGGACTACAGAGAGGAGGTGGAGCAGCTGGTGGGCTGGTGCAGAGAAAACAGCCTGATCCTGAATGAGGAGAAGATGAAGGAGATCATCGTCGACTTCAGGAAAAAACAGCCTCACCACGCTCCACTGATCATCAACAGCTCAGCTGTGGAGGTGGTCAGCACCACCAAATTCCTGGGGGTCCACATCACAGAAGACCTCACCTGGACTATGAACACTACGGCACTGGTCAAGAGGGCACAGAAGCGCTTGTACTTCCTGCGGAGGATGAGGAGAGCCCACCTGCCCCCACCCATCATGAGGACGTTCTACAGGAGCACCATAGAGAGCATTCTGACAAGCTGTCTCTCTGTGTGGTGTGGAGGCTGCACCGCCTCCGATTGGAAGAACGTGAGGAGAGTGGTGAGGACAGCAGAGAGGATCATAGGGGCTCCTCTTCCCTCCATTCAGGACATTTCATCTCAGCGCTGCATGTCCCGTGCCCGTAACATCATCAATGACCCATCACACCCCCACCATGGACTGTTCTCCCTGCTGCCCTCTGGGAAGAGGTTTGCAGCATCCGCTGCAGGTCCACCAGGTTCTGCAACAGCTTTTTCCCTGCTGTCATCAGACTGTTGAACACTAGAACTGTTGAGCTCTAAACTGAACTCTGCATCACACATTCACAGAACTGTATGACACTACGGACCTCTATCTCGCACTACCAACTTTACTGAACTTGTATAAACCCTTTAAATAGAAGTTTAATACATGGTTTAGCATTCCTCTGCACACTCTTGAATACTGTTTTGCCTACTTGCACTATTGCATAATTATCACTGCTGCACTTTATACTTATTTTTAATATATATATATATATATATAGTATATATGTATATATATATATTTTCATAGGATATGATACTTCTATTCAACTGCAATATCACTACTTTGTTGTAAGACGTATGCAACGGAATTTCATTTTGTATGCACCATGTGCAGACAAGATGACAATAAAGTTTGTCTAAGTCTAAGTCTAAGTCATGTCAGGTCAGCTGTCTGGAGAGAGAGAGAAGTCAGGACCTGCGGGCGGAGCACCACCGTGCCACCGCCGCCATGACGGAACTCAAAAGCAAACTCCATGAGGAGAAGCAGAAAGAGTTAGCCATTACCAGGGAGACATTACTGCGGCAGCATGAAATGGAGCTGATGAGAGTGATCAAAATCAAAGATGGAGAGATCCAGCGACTGAATGCCTTGGTCCTCAGCCTGAGGGACGGCTCCATGGACAAGGTGATCCGCTCTATCCGTGTCTGACTATCCGCACGCCACGTCGGGCTTCGATGCGGCCGCTACCGTATTGTGTAGCTTGTCCCCAGTAAGCGTCGCGGCGCTCCGTTGCGGTCTCAACGGCCCGGTGTGGCGCAATGTCTGCTCAGGTGAGGAGGGGGGGCGCTTTGCTGGCGGAGGTGGAGGAGACGCGGCGGTGTCGGGAGACCGAGCGGTGTCGCCTCCACCAGGAGCGCGGAAGAAGCCCTGGCAGCGGCCCAGCAGGCCTGGCAGTCCCGAGCGGCCGAGCTCCGATCGGCTCATCACCAGCATCGGGAGGAGCTGAGCCGAACCAAGAGAGACTGCGAGAGGGAGATCCGCCGACTGGTAGGACTGATCAGATGCGCGGTGCGTGGCTATGTTCCCAATTTCGTTGTATACCTGCAGTGCAATGACACCTAAGGCATTCTATTCTATTCTATTTCACAAGAAGAAAATGTCTGGTTGCTCGCTTCGCTTTTGTCACAGCAAAGGTGTTCTAGTCGATTCAAGAAAAAAAATTGGCCGGTTGCTCTCTTTGTTTTTGTCACAATTCTGGCAAATGAGTTTGCCCGCCTGCCTGAGCGCTCCCCGTTTGTACATCCAGACGGATGAGATCAAGCTGAAAGACAGAGCGGTTAGTGTTTTGGATGAAGCCCTGGGGCCGGCCACGTCCACCGCCTTCAGCTGCAGACTCAGGCTGCCGAGCAGCAGATCGCTGCCCTGAGGGATTCCCAAAGGGCGGGCCTAAACTACCCTGGAAGTGGGGTCAACGCCGCTACTAGCAATCCTCTTCATTGCGTAAGCCACCTCATCACACACTTGCAGTACGCATGACTTAGTTCGTTGCTGGAGGAAGGTAGCACAAAAACAGTTTTGAACTTTGAACGAGTGCTTGTGTGTGTGTGTTGCGGGGCGTTTTCAGTCTCAGGAGGATCGGGACACGCGACGGTTTCATCTGAAAATCGCTGAGCTCAGCGCAGTCATCAGGAACCTGGAGGATCGAAACGCCCTGCTTTCTGAAGAGCGCAATGAACTGGTAATTTATTGACGGCACGCTTGAAGGTTTGCGCTACGTTTGATGCGCGCCATCCAGTGAGGCACCCATTGCGCTTGCTTATTAGTTGAGCGGCGCGTCGAGTCGGTTGCCTGGTAGATGTCTTTTATTGGGAGCCAAAGCCACGATTCCGTTCAAACCGATGCAAAAGGAATGGATACGTTCTGGCCCGCGTGTTGTGCGTCTTTCACATCCCGCACTTCATGCTTGCAGCTAAAGCGACTGAGAGAAACAGAAAGCCAGTTTCTGCCACTCCTGTACAAAAACAAACGCCTGAGCAGGAAGAATGAAGAACTCTCGCTGGTGCTGTGTCGCCTTGAAAACAAAGTGCGCTTTGTCACCCAGGAGAACGAGGAGATGGCAAGCTTGGTAAGTCGACGCGGACAACGGCGGCGTGCCAACAGAGTCCACTGCATTTGTGTTCCACAGAGAAGGCCTAGTTCGCTCAATGACCTGGACCGCGGTTGCGGCCAGCAGGACGGTGAAATGGAGTTCCTTCAAGTTGTGGAGCAGCGGCACATCATCGACGACTTGTCCAAGGTCTTCAGGCAGGCGACTCGGTGCACGTACGGCAGCGCCACGCTCGCTCGCTGTCGCCAGGAAACCTTTTCCGTCCAAAGCTTGGCCGGCGGCCGCCATCCAAAAAATTGGCCCCTTAAATTCCGACCTTTCAAGCAGGAGCATTGTGCGCACGCGTTTGAACACGCTTTAGACTTGTTTTGCCGTTTTCAGCAGCTCAAAGCTCCCGTTTTGTCAGCGCCTTTGCCACTCGCTGTGCGCTGAAAACGACGGACTTGCCCGGCTGCTCAGCCCGTCAACCATGAGCCGCGAGCGCGACATCATTGTCCGTAGGCAGCTAGTGGCAAAATGCACCCTGTTAGAGTTGCGCTCGCTCCAACTTATTTTGCAAGAACCACACGGGAGACAAGTAAGTTCTTTTGGACACCTGCAGGTGGAGAGTCCATCCGTTGTACGAATGAAGTCTGACTCTCGGCTCCTGCACGAGCATTTTAATTAAGAGAAACAGGGTGGGTGTAAGAGTGGATTGAATAGAGGAAGCCCTTGACCTCTAGTCAAAACATAGCAAGGGGTGTTTTACGACTTTGTGTAGGAAGGGATAAGCGATAGGGATAAATAAGGGATAAATAATATTATTTATTACAGGTTGCAGTCAAAGTCAAAGCAACATAATGATACGATAAAGATAATCTGGAAAACCCTGACACACCCTGTAGTTGTCACTTTTGGAAAAGACGAGCGTCCCTCCAATCACCGCCGGTGACGTGTTTTTCAGGCTCTGGAGACAGGAGCTCATGTCAGAAATGTCATTGTGAGTCGCGTTTGTTTCTGCGCCGGAGCCATTCGTTCCCTTTGCATCCAAAGAATCTCAAAGGCGGATTATTTGTGTCGACAGGAGAGAGATTTGCTGCTACGATACCGACGTCGAGAATCTCTGAGGAGGAACAAAGCGTGAGGTCCTGCAAGGTGAGTCTGTTTGTTTGCGGCTGCTTGGTGTTGCGCAAGATGAAATGGCCTTTTTCTCGCTATCGTTCCTCTCGTCGATTCATCGTGAGGTGTCGCTTCAGTTTGTTCAGAGAGATGTTTGCTTCCGCGCCCGCAGGTCATCGAAACATTTTACGGCTACGACGAAGACGTGTTGGTGGACTCGGACGGATCGTCCTTGTCTTTTCACACCGACAGAACCCCCGACACGGAACCCGAAGAGGTAGCCCGCCATTTCTGCCAGCGTATTGGCACCAAACATTCCTCTTCAGCCTGGAATCGGACTCGTCTTTGCGTCGCGGGTGCTTTGTCGCCGGTCTGACTGATTCTGGTACTAGTGCTGTGTTGCATTGGTGTGTGCATGAAGAGGCGGAGCTTCGCTACCGCCAGCTGACGCAAGAATATCAAGCGCTGCAACGAGCCTACGCTCTGCTAGCCCAGACCAGCGAAGGGGACTACGACGCCGAGAAGGAGATCGAGGTGGCGCCCCTTCCCGCAACCCTCGGCCGGGTCGCAGCCTCCCCGTTCTCACCCAGCCTCGGGTGTTCTCTGGTCTGAAAGGAGGAGGAGGAGCCTCCCTCCTCCTCCTCCTTTCAGACCAGAGAAAAGCTGATGGTAGAAATGGGTCACTATCAAAGCAGAGTAGCAGATCTGGAGTCAGCGCTGAAGCAACAAGGACAGGTAAGCTCATCAATGAGCACACCTTTTTCTCAGACAAAATAGCTACATTCTTCAGTCACTCATTCGTCTGGCATTACTGGACCAACCCCCCCCCCCGAATGTGGCTGGGAAAATGCGGAGAAAAGCAAATGTCATTTTCCAGTCAACCAAAGAATTTGTGGATGAAAATGACACAACATTCCAAAGCTGTCCACGCGTTTGTCTCTTCTAGAATGTCAAGTGGGTGGAGGAGAAGCAGCTGCTGCGTCAGAGCAATCAGCAGTTGGCCGAAAAGGTGACGGAAAGAAAGGCGCTGGGCGGAGTCGCTTGGCGTCACACCCGTCGGGAAGCCCCGCAGATGAGGTCTGACTGTCTTTTCAGGTCAGGCGGATGGAGGCGGAAGAAGCACGTCTGAAAGAGCACATCCAGGATATCCGAGACCAAAACGAACTGCTTGAGTTCCGCATCCTGGAGCTGGAGGTGGGAAGACTCGCACAAGCGTGTTGAGGCCAGAGATGTGACGGACGGACGGACGGACGGACGGATGCATGCCTCTGCCTTTCAGGAGAGGGAGTGGCGCTCCCCCGTCTTGAAGTTTCTGCAAGTCCGTTTCCCAGACGGCCTCAGCCCTTTGCAGATCTACTGCGAGGCTGAGGGCGTGAGCGTACGTAAGGCGTCCCTCGCAACCCTAACCTTAACCCGAGGTCCCAGAACACCTTACATTGCTCCTTGCGCCTTTCCCCCGGACATCGTCATCAGTGATCTGATGAAGAAGCTGGACATCCTGGGCTATAACGCCGTAAGTGTATGTCGAACTCCTTATGTTCGCACTCCACGAGACTCGGCGGCTCAAATGTGACTTTTGGAAGGCTTTGCGCTGAAAGAAGCTTGTTGACGCTGTGCCTTTGGGCTCTTCTATGTGCTGCAAGCAGAAGGGCTACCTGGATGAAGAGTTGGACTTCAGGAAGTGTTCCATGGACCAGGCTCATAAGGTAAGCCTCCCTCAAATCTCCCGCCGGACCACTGATGGACGAGGATTGCGGCCCAGAGGATCCTGGAGCTGGAGGCCATGTTGTACGAGGCGCTACCGCAGCGGGACTGCCCCGCCACGGACGGCGAAAAAGCCAGCCACGCTGGCGTGAATGACGTGCTGACGGCGGATCAGAGAGAAGAGCTTAGGAGCGCCGTGGACCAATGGAAGCGAGCCCTGATGTGCGAGTTGAGGGAGCGCGACGCTTGCATCCTCCAAGAGAGAATGGATCTGCTGCACAGCGCGCAACAGGTAAGGGCCCAAAGCCAGCCCGGCACTTACTTGCACGCTTACTGGCTTTTGAATGCCACTTTCCATTTGTCCGTCCTAGAGGAACAAAGAGCTGAAAGAATTCATCGAAGCTCAGAAGAGACAAATCAAACAATTGGAGGAGAAGTTTCTGTTTCTCTTTCTATTCTTCTCCTTGGCCTTCATTCTGTGGCCCTAACACCAGCTGGTGAGTGAGCTCCAGCGGCACCGCACTCGACACCTCCGATACACTGCCAGCCGGTCTCAGACGTTGGCAGACGCTCCGATGCCAACGTATACCCCCCGCCACGGTGACAGAGGCACCGCGTCACACCGGCGCTCATCCAATCAGAAGGCAGGAAAAGCAAATTCACATGCAGGGCACTTTTGAACCAGAAAAGAGCGCCACAAAAAACGGTTGTTGCCCCAAACGCGCACTAAAAAGGGTCAGAATAACAAGAGTCCCACTGGCCAGCCGGGGCCACCCGTCCAGCTGTTTCTTCAGGGGGGAAAAAAATTGAGTCACCGGTG
Organism: Syngnathus floridae; assembly: GCF_059516105.1. Classification (NCBI taxonomy): domain Eukaryota; kingdom Metazoa; phylum Chordata; class Actinopteri; order Syngnathiformes; family Syngnathidae; genus Syngnathus; species Syngnathus floridae. Next base: position 14,624,129 of record NC_142424.1, read on the forward strand.
AGTACATTTTGCATTTAGCTCTGCTTTTCTGCTTCTGTCTTCAAGTGTGTGGCATCCTGCGATCAAAGATTCAGCCAACCCCAAAGCGGTTGACCTCAACGTCCCACCACCATGCCTACCAGAGCAGGTGACGTGATGCTTTGGACATCCTTCCGTCTCAGATGCCCAAAAGTACTCTTTGCCACATCTGCGGCAATACGGTGTCTTTTCAAAGGTGCAAATAAATCCAGCGTGGGCGGAACACGCACGTCTTCGGTTTTTCCCGCTTTGTTTGTGTGACAGCTGTTGTGAAAATTTTATACAAATAAAGTTGTATAGTACAGGTTTGGCCAAGCCGCAACTCCCGAACCGCATGCGGCTCTTTTATGTTCATATCAACATGTGTGTGTGTGTGTGTGTGTGGGGGGGGGGTTGTGCGTGTTGGCTTCACTTGAGTTCAATTTGGTATTTTGGTCAAAAGCGCATGTGGTGAAATTCCACAAAGTAGGATGGGCAAACACATTTCTTTAAACTATGAGTGTCAATTGGGCTCTCGAAATGGCAGGGAAAAGATGCACAGCAAAACGAAAATACGTAGATGAACGCAGGACGTTTTAATCAGAGTGGGAAAGTTTCTATTTTTTGTTGAACGTGATGGCAAACCATTCTGCCTGATATGTCAGACCTCAGCGCATTTCAAAGATTCAAATCTTCAGCGCCATGCACTTCAGCTCACTCCATGCTAACATTGATCAGGCGTCGAACCCGCAACATCATGCTTAAGAGGTGGCCATGCTAACCAGTGCGCCATTATGTCAACGCATAATAACTAAGTCTACTGATCAAAACAGCGGTTACTATATGACGTCGCTACGTCGTGGTCACGTGACGCAGACAAGACGTCAATGGACGTGGGCAGAGTTAACTTGTTTAAAAGGGAGTGGGCAGAAGAAATATTTAATTTATTTAAATCTATTTTGAGTGCACACCATTATGCCAATGCATAACAACTGTAAATCTACTAAACAAAACAGCGGTTGCTATATGACATCTGCCACGTCGTGGTCACGTGACATACGTGACGTCGATGGGCGTAACTTTCGCCGGAATTCAAATCCGCGGGGAGAGTTAACTTGTTTAAAAGAGAGTGGGCAGAAGAATTATTTAATTTATTTAAATCTATTTGGTGTGTGCGCCATTATGTCAATGCATAACAACTGTAAGTCTACTAAACAAAACAGCGGTTGCTATATGACGTCTGCCACGTCGTGGTCACGTGACGCGGACGTGACGTCGACGCCTACTTTACATCCCACCGATCACAGGACCCCTCGGCTGCATAACCGTGCCCCCTTCCCAACCAATCGGATTTGCTATACGCGAAAACGACGCCAATGGAAAGAGCTTCCGCCCAAATTTAAATCCGTGGGCGTGGCTCGCAGCAGGAAGTAGGAAAATGGCGGCGATGTTGACAAAGACACAGCGGATGGTAACATACGACTAACAAGAGAAATATTTTTATTTTCTGCTTGCAACTGGACCGTCCAGAGCGTACACGGTAAGTACAACTCATCGTTTTTAAAAAGAAGTACTTTTGTTGCCCTGAAAAGCGAGTGAGCGTGGCGTTTGTGGGGGACGTCGAATTTCGACGATTCTTTCTGGTCAACGGTTGTAAATGATTGTGTTGATTAAAAAAGAAAACTTGATGTAACTCTACTTTTAACTGCCGTTTCAGATAGATTTGGAATTGCATCACATCCAATTTTGCCTAGAGCGTACACGGTAAGTAACACTCGTTGTGTTTAAGGAGATTTACGTTTGTAATAGCAGAAGTGTAGCCGCGTTGCGTTGTACGTGTGAATGTTGGTCCAGGCGAAATGTTAATGTTTAATTTCATTCCTTTAGGTTCCACGGTGTTTGTTGGCTGCAAGTTTTCCACTGCAAGAAGAGGCTCATATCATTGACCAGGAGCGAGCTACAATGGTGAGTAGCCATAACATTTATGTTAAACACTTCCTATTTCATGTCTAACAGTACTTGATTTAACAAATAACCATAAATAAATACAGTGTGGGCACTGAAGTTAACATATGTGATTATACTGCCTAATCTGTCACCGAGTAGATTGTTGCAAAGTAATATAAGATCCAAAGTTGTAATTCAGAATAGTTTTCAAAAGAAGGCCATTAGAATTATATACAAGTCTGATTACCCTGAACAAGCTATTAATTAAATCACAAATTCTTCAATTCAAAGATTTGGTAGATTATCAGACAAATAATGTCTAACAGTAATTGATTTAACACATCACGATAAGTAGATTGTGTGTGGGCACTCTCAAGTTAACATATATGATTATACTGCCTAATCTGTTACAGAGTATGTTGTTGCCAAGTAATGTAGAATAGATCCAAAGTAGTAATCCAGAATAGTTTTGAAGAGGCCATTAGAATAATAAACAAATCTGATTACCTTGAACATAATAACAAGCTAAGTGTTTAATATGTCCTATGAAGTCAAAATTGGGCACCATCATGTGGTGAAATTTGGAATTGCATCACATCCAATTTTGCCTGGGAATAAACAGATTAAATAAATCTTAGTTTTGAATAAGCCACTCCTTCTCAAACAAGTAAACTCTGCCCATTTCGCGCAGTAGATGTTCTGTTAATATCTAGTATTTATACAAAGTCATAATTTAAATTGCTTTCAACCTTCATTCATCGGTTCAACCAACATTACTCGCTCTTATTACCAACTTGTATTGATTTAACTAAGCGTTTAATACTTCCTATCAGGTCTCAAGGCAAGATTTGGCAAAATACAGTTTCAGCAAATCCAATTTTGCCAGGGAACAAAAATAGATCAATTAAACTAAATAAGTCTTCTTCCCATTAAATAAATCAGAAAAGTCTGTCTTGTAACCAGTCCTCTTCAAACAAGTAAAGTCTGCCCATTTTGTGCCGTCGATTTTGTGTTAATGCCTAGTATTTATACAAAATCATAATTTAAAGGACTTCATTCCTTCATTCACTTTGGAAATTTGGAATTGCAGCAGATCAAATTTTGCCTGGGAAGAAAAGTAGATTAAATAAATTTAACAAGTCTTACTACTTCCCATTAAATAAATTAAATACGTCTTACTTGTTCCCACTCCTTTTCAAAAAAGTAGTTTAAAACGAGGTCCCTTCACTCAACCTTTAACCCTATTTATTCACCTTCTAGGCTAAGTGTTAAAGGCTAAGTGTTAAAGGCTAAGTGTTAAAGGCTAAGTGTTAAAGGCTAAGTGTTAGAGGCTAAGTGCCAGAGGCTAGGCGCCAGAGGCGAGTTTTTGTGGGCTGAAGTTTTAGTGGGGTTAGTGTGAATACAATCCAAAAGAATACAACAGAATACAATACAATAGAATATAATACATAGATTAAATTCAATAGCTCTTACTACTTCCCATTAAATAAATTAAATACGTCTTACTTGTTCCCAATCCTTTTCAAAAAAGTAGTTTAAAACGAGGGCCCTTCACTCAACCTTTAACCTCAACCCCGCACGTCACATTGTGTTGTATCTGTGAATGTTGGTTGTGGCCAAATGATAGTTTTCTTTCATTCGTTTAGGTTCCACGGTGTTTGTTGGCTATGTTTTCCACTGTCAGAAGGATGAAAATACAAAGTACAACGCTTGGACGTGGGCGAAGACGTCACCGGTGAGTCCTTCCTTCCTATTTATTTACCTTCTAGATGCTAGAGGCTAAGTGTTAGAGGCTAAGTGTTAGAGGCTAAGTGTTAAAGGCAACACAATACGAACAACACAACACAATACGAACAACTCAATACAATATGAACAACACAATATGAACAACACAACACAATACGAACAACACAACACATTACGAACAACACAACACAATACGAACAACACAATGATACTGCACTGAACAACACGATACCGCACTGAGAAACACGATACCGCACTGAACAACACGATACCGCACTGAACAACACCATGCCGAACTGAACACCATGCCACACTGAACAACACCATCCCGCACTGAACAACACCATGCCGCACTAAATAACACCATGCCGCACTGAACAACACCATGCCTCACTGAACGACACCATGCCGCACTGAACGACACCATGCCGCACTGAAAGACACCATCCCGCACTGAACACCATGCCGCACTGAACAACACCATCCTGCACTGAACAACACCATCCCGCACTGAACAACACCATGCCGCACTGAACAACATTATGCCGCACTGAACATTATGCCGCACTGAACAACACCATGCCGCACTGAACAACACCATGCCGCACTGAACAACATTATGCCGCACTGAACAACACCATGCCGCACTGAACAACACCATGCCGCACTGAACAACACCATGCCGCACTGAACAACACCATGCCGCACTGAACAACATTATGCCGCACTGAACAACACCATGCCGCACTGAACAACACCATCCTGCACTGAACAACACCATTCCGCATTGAACACCATGCCGCACTGAACAACACCATCCCGCACTGAACAACACCATCCCGCACTGAACAACACCATGCCGCACTAAACAACATTATGCCGCACTGAACAACATTATGCCGCACTGAACAACACCATGCCGCACTGAACAACACCATGCCGCACTGAACAACACCATGCCGCACTGAACAACATTATAACGCACTGAACAACACCATCCCGCACTGAACAACACCATGCCGCACTAAACAACATTATGCCGCACTGAACAACATTATGCCGAAATGAACAACACCATGCCGCACTGAACAACACCATGCCGCACTGAACAACACCATGCCGCACTGAACAAAACCATGCCGCACTGAACAACACGATCCCGCATTGAACACCATCCCGCACTGAACAACACCATGCCGCACTGAACAACACCATGCCGCACTGAACAACACCATGCCGCACTGAACAACACCATGCCGCACTGAACAACACCATTCCGCACTGAACAACACCATGCCGCACTGAACAACATTATGCTGCACTGAACAACACCATGCCGCACTGAACAACACCATGCCGCACTGAAAAACATTATGCCGCACTGAACAACACCATGCCGCACTGAACAACACCATCCCGAACTGAACAACACCATGCCGCATTGAACAACACCATGCCGCACTGAACAACACCATCCTGCACTGAACAACACCATCCCGCACTGAACAACACCATGCCGCACTGAACAACACCATGCCGCACTGAACAACACCATGCCGCAATGAACAACACCATCCCGCACTGAACAACATTATGCCGCACTGAACAACATTATGCCGCACTGAACAACATTATGCCGCACTGAACAACATTATGACGCACTGAACAACATTATGCCGCACTGAACAACATTATGCCGCACTGAACAACACCATGCCGCACTGAACAACACCATGCCGCACTGAACAACACCATGCCGCACTGAACAACACCATCCCGCATTGAACAACACCATGCCGCACTGAACAACACCATCCTGCACTGAACAACACCATCCCGCACTGAACAACACCATGCCGCACTGAACAACATTATGCCGCACTGAACAACACTATGCCGCACTGAACAACACCATGCCGCACTGAACAACACCATGCCGCACTGAACAACACCATGCCGCAATGAACAACACCATCCCGCACTGAACAACACCATGCCGCACTGAACAACACCATGCCGCACTGAACAACACCATCCCGCACTGAACAACACCATGCCGCACTGAACAACACCATTCCGCACTGAACAACACCATGCCGCACTGAACAACATTACGCTGCACTGAACAACACCATGCCGCACTGAAAAACACCATGCCGCACTGAACAACACCATGCCGCATTGAACAACACCATGCCGCATTGAACAACACCATGCCGCACTGAACAACACCATGCCGCACTGAACAACATTATGCCGCACTGAACAACATTATGTCGCACTGAACAACACCATGCCGCACTGAACAACACCATGCTGCACTGAACAACATTATGCCGCACTGAAAAACACCATGCCGCACTGAACAACACCATCCCGCACTGAACAACACCATGCCGCATTGAACAACACCATGCCGCACTGAACAACACCATGCTGCACTGAACAACATTATGCTGCACTGAACAACACGATCCTGCATTGAACAACACCATGCCGCACTGAACAACACCATCCTGCACTGAACAACACCATCCTGCACTGAACAACACCACCCCGCACTGAACAACACGATCCCGCATTGAACAACACCATCCCGCACTGAACAACACCATGCCGCACTGAACAACACCATTCCGCACTGAACAACACCATGCCGCACTGAACAACACCATGCCGCACTGAACAACACCATGCCGCACTGAACAACACCATGCCGCACTGAACAACACCATGCCGCACTGAACAACACCATGCCGCACTGAACAACACCATCCCGCACTGAACAACACCATGCCGCATTGAACAACACCATGCCGCACTGAACAACACCATCCTGCACTGAACAACACCATCCCGCACTGAACAACACCATGCCGCATTGAACAACACCATGCCGCACTGAACAACACCATCCCGCACTGAACAACACCATGCCGCACTGAACAACATTATGGCGCACTGGACAACATTATGCCGCACTGAACAACACCATGCCGCACTGAACAACACCATGCCGCACTGAACAACACCATGCCGCACTGAACAACACCATGCCGCACTGAACAACACGATCCCGCATTGAACAACACCATCCTGCACTGAACAACACCATGCCGCACTGAACAACACCATGCCGCACTGAACAACACGATCCCGCATTGAACAACACCATCCTGCACTGAACAACACCATGCCGCACTGAACAACACCATGCCGCACTGAACAACACCATTCCGCACTGAACAACACCATGCCGCACTGAACAACACCATCCCGCACTGAACAACACCATCCCGCACTGAACAACACCATGCCGCATTGAACAACACCATGCCGCACTGAACAACACCATCCTGCACTGAACAACACCATGCCGCACTGAACAACACCATGCCGCACTGAACAACACCATGCCGCACTGAACAACATTATGCCGCACTGAACAACATTATGCCGCACTAAACAACATTATGTCGCACTGAACAACACCATGCCGCACTGAACAACACCATGCCGCACTGAACAACATTATGCCGCACTGAACAACACGATCCCGCATTGAACAACACCATCCTGCAGTGAACAACACCATGCCGCATTGAACAACACCATGCCGCACTGAACAACACCATGCTGCACTGAACAACATTATGCTGCACTGAACAACACGATCCTGCATTGAACAACACCATGCCGCACTGAACAACACCATCCTATACTGAACAACACCATGCCGCACTGAACAACATTATGCCGCACTGAACAACACCATGCCGCACTGAACAACACCATGCCGCACTGAACAACACCATGCCGCACTGAACAACACCATGCCGCAATGAACAACACCATCCCGCACTGAACAACACCATGCCGCATTGAACAACACCATGCCACACTGAACAACACCCTCCCGCACTGAACAACACCACCCCGCACTGAACAACACCATCCCGCATTGAACAACACCATCCCGGACTGAACAACACCATGCTGCACTGAACAACACCATTCCGCACTGAACAACACCACCCCGCACTGAACAACACCATCCCGCATTGAACAACACCATGCCGCACTGAACAACACCATGCCGCACTGAACAACATTATGCCGCACTGAACAACACCATGCCGCACTGAACAACACCATCCCGCACTGAACAACACCATGCCGCATTGAACACCATGCCGCACTGAACAACACCATCCTGCACTGAACAACACCATCCCGCACTGAACAACACCATGCCGCACTGAACGACATTATGGCGCACTGAACAACATTATGCCGCACTGAACAACACCATGCCGCACTGAACAACACCATGCCGCACTGAACAACACCATGCCGCACTGAACAACATTATGCCGCACTGAACAACATTATGCCGCACTGAACAACACCATGCCGCACTGAACAACACCATGCCTTACTGAACAACACCATGCCGCACTGAACAACACGACGTCGCACTGAACAACACGACGCCGCACAGAACAACACGACGCCGCACAGAATAACAATACCGCACAGAACAACACAATACCGCACAAACAGTTTTAGATAATATTACGTCGCAGTCATGTGACGCGGACATGACGTCAATAGGCGGAACTCACGGCAAAATTATAATCCGTGGGCGTGGCTTGCAACAGGAAGTAGGAAAGCGGCAATTCTGGCAAACAAGACACAGCGGTTAGTAACACGATGACTAACAAGGCAAATATTTTTGTTTTCAGCTTGCAACTTGACCGTCTAGAGCGTACAAGGTAATTACAACTGTTTTTTTTTAGCCCTGAAAAGCGAGGGAGTGTGGCGTTTGGGAGGAATGTCGAACTCGGCGTCTGCTTCCAGCCACAGACGCCAAATTTCGACGATTATTTCGACTGGTCAACGGTTGTAAATTATTGCGTTGACTAAAAACTTTATTTAACTCTACTCTTAACTTTGCCGTTTCAGATATGCGGGTATTACACCGCGGAAATGACGTCAATAGGCTGAACTCTCGCCAAAATTCAAATCTGTGGGCGCAATGGCCTTGAGCGAGACACCGGATACAAACACGACGATTATCAACAGAAATATCTTTATTTTCTGCTTGCAAGTGGACCGTCTAGAGCGTACACGGTAAGTACAACTCATTGTGTTTAAAAAGATTTACGTTTGTGTAGTTTGCGTTGCGTTGTATCTGTGAATGTTGGTTGAGGCTAAATGTTAATGTTTAATTTCATTCCTTTAGGTTCCACGGTGTTTGTTGGCTGTATGTTTTCCACTGCAAGAAGAGGCTCGTATCATTGACCAGCAGGAGCTACAATGGTGAGTACCCCTTTCGTCTTCCATTTATGTTAAACACTTCCTATTTCATGTCTAACAGTACTCGATTTAACAAATAACCATAAATAAATACAGTGTGGGCAGTCACGTTAACATATGTGATTATCCTGCCTAATATGTTTATCACAAATATGTCACTAATCACTAATATGTTTATTTGTTTATCATAACACCTTTGGACCTTCAGCAATCGATTATTTCCCTTCATCTACATAGAGACAGAACGATGGTGTCTTAAACATCTCATTCATTTCACCAAATAACTTCACGCAGGTGGATAACGGCCGTCTCGGTCACGCTATGTTGCGTGATGCAGTTTTGAAGAACCAAATGCATTTATTCAATGAATAAGTCAAGCTAGTTCTATGTTTATGATGTTGTAAGTTACGGTACCGATTGAAGTTGAGTTCGAAGCCAGTGGAAAACAGCGCTGCGTTTGTGCTCTCCAGGTACAAATGTTGTGATCTCTGACTGACGACCGGGCGAGACTCGAGTAAGAGATGTCCAAACGAGCTCCGGCAGGGCGGGCCAAGGCGGAGCGAACGGACGCCCTTCAGGCCGCCAATGACGAGCTGAGAACCAAACTGATGGACGTCCAGTTAGAACTTCAGCAGGAGAAGAACAAGGTGAAAACCTCAACAGACAGACACTGCCTGCCTCCCTGCCTGCCTCCCTGCCTGCCTCCCTCCCTCCCTCCCAGTTTTCCCGATGTAGATTAGACATGCGTGTGCCATGACTGTGTCAGCCTACATCAACAAATGCACCGAGGACGTCAGCACCACTAAGAATATCATCACCCGGGGCAACCAACGACCCTGGATGACTGAGGAGGTACGTCAAACGCTACGAGCGCGGAACTCTGCCTTCAAGTCTGGCGACAAGGAGACACTGAGGACAGCGAGAGCCAACTTGAACCGTGCCATCAGGATAGCGAAGCGAGACCGCAGTCGAAAATTTCAGGATCGTTTCCACGACGTCAAAAACATCAGGAGTATGTGGCAAGGCATACGGGCGATTACAGACTACAACTCACTCTCCCCCCCCCCGGTGGGTGTAGTTGATGCTGACTTTCTAAATGGTCTAAATAACTTCTTTGGGAGGTTCGAGGCACTAAACGGCACTCCAGCAGTTAAAACTGTCCCCCATCAGGAAGAGGAGGTACTCTGCCTTGACTCCGCCGATGTGTTGAAGACCCTGAGGAGAGTCAACCCCTGTAAGGCCCCTGGCCCCGACAACATTCCTGGGCGTGTGTTCAGGGAATGTGCAAGTCATCTGGCTGGGGTCATCACAGACATTTTTAACACCTCGCTGGGCCAAGCCACAGTGTCGGCGTGCTTTAAGACTGCCTCCATCATTCCGGTGCCGAAGAAACCTCAAATCACCTCATTTAATGATTACCGGCCTGTTGCACTGACTCCGGTTATGATGAAGTGCTTCGAAAGGCTGCTTAAAGGTCACATCGTTTCCAGACTCCCCCTATTATTTGACCCGTTCCAGTTTACCGACCGGCAAAACCGCTCCACTCAGGACGCCATCTCCTCCGTTCTTCACCTGAGCCTGGCTCACCTGGAGGAGAAGAACACCCATGTGCGGAGGCTGTTCCTGGACTTCAGCTCAGCGTTTAACACCATCATCCCACAGCATCTGGTAGGAAAATTGGAACACCTGGGCTTCAACACCCCCCTTCGCAACTGGCTGCTAGACTTCCTCAGCAACAGACCTCAGTCAGTCCGGGTCGGACAGAACACCTCTGATGTCATCACCCTCAGCACAGGCTCCCTTCAGGGCTGCGTCCTGAGCCCCCTGCTGTTCACCCTGATGACACACGACTGCGTCCTCAGGTTCACCACCAATCACATCGTGAAGTCAGCAGACGACACAACGGTGGTGGGGCTCATCAGAGACAACAACGACCTGGACTACAGAGAGGAGGTGGAGCAGCTGGTGGGCTGGTGCAGAGAAAACAGCCTGATCCTGAATGAGGAGAAGATGAAGGAGATCATCGTCGACTTCAGGAAAAAACAGCCTCACCACGCTCCACTGATCATCAACAGCTCAGCTGTGGAGGTGGTCAGCACCACCAAATTCCTGGGGGTCCACATCACAGAAGACCTCACCTGGACTATGAACACTACGGCACTGGTCAAGAGGGCACAGAAGCGCTTGTACTTCCTGCGGAGGATGAGGAGAGCCCACCTGCCCCCACCCATCATGAGGACGTTCTACAGGAGCACCATAGAGAGCATTCTGACAAGCTGTCTCTCTGTGTGGTGTGGAGGCTGCACCGCCTCCGATTGGAAGAACGTGAGGAGAGTGGTGAGGACAGCAGAGAGGATCATAGGGGCTCCTCTTCCCTCCATTCAGGACATTTCATCTCAGCGCTGCATGTCCCGTGCCCGTAACATCATCAATGACCCATCACACCCCCACCATGGACTGTTCTCCCTGCTGCCCTCTGGGAAGAGGTTTGCAGCATCCGCTGCAGGTCCACCAGGTTCTGCAACAGCTTTTTCCCTGCTGTCATCAGACTGTTGAACACTAGAACTGTTGAGCTCTAAACTGAACTCTGCATCACACATTCACAGAACTGTATGACACTACGGACCTCTATCTCGCACTACCAACTTTACTGAACTTGTATAAACCCTTTAAATAGAAGTTTAATACATGGTTTAGCATTCCTCTGCACACTCTTGAATACTGTTTTGCCTACTTGCACTATTGCATAATTATCACTGCTGCACTTTATACTTATTTTTAATATATATATATATATATATAGTATATATGTATATATATATATTTTCATAGGATATGATACTTCTATTCAACTGCAATATCACTACTTTGTTGTAAGACGTATGCAACGGAATTTCATTTTGTATGCACCATGTGCAGACAAGATGACAATAAAGTTTGTCTAAGTCTAAGTCTAAGTCATGTCAGGTCAGCTGTCTGGAGAGAGAGAGAAGTCAGGACCTGCGGGCGGAGCACCACCGTGCCACCGCCGCCATGACGGAACTCAAAAGCAAACTCCATGAGGAGAAGCAGAAAGAGTTAGCCATTACCAGGGAGACATTACTGCGGCAGCATGAAATGGAGCTGATGAGAGTGATCAAAATCAAAGATGGAGAGATCCAGCGACTGAATGCCTTGGTCCTCAGCCTGAGGGACGGCTCCATGGACAAGGTGATCCGCTCTATCCGTGTCTGACTATCCGCACGCCACGTCGGGCTTCGATGCGGCCGCTACCGTATTGTGTAGCTTGTCCCCAGTAAGCGTCGCGGCGCTCCGTTGCGGTCTCAACGGCCCGGTGTGGCGCAATGTCTGCTCAGGTGAGGAGGGGGGGCGCTTTGCTGGCGGAGGTGGAGGAGACGCGGCGGTGTCGGGAGACCGAGCGGTGTCGCCTCCACCAGGAGCGCGGAAGAAGCCCTGGCAGCGGCCCAGCAGGCCTGGCAGTCCCGAGCGGCCGAGCTCCGATCGGCTCATCACCAGCATCGGGAGGAGCTGAGCCGAACCAAGAGAGACTGCGAGAGGGAGATCCGCCGACTGGTAGGACTGATCAGATGCGCGGTGCGTGGCTATGTTCCCAATTTCGTTGTATACCTGCAGTGCAATGACACCTAAGGCATTCTATTCTATTCTATTTCACAAGAAGAAAATGTCTGGTTGCTCGCTTCGCTTTTGTCACAGCAAAGGTGTTCTAGTCGATTCAAGAAAAAAAATTGGCCGGTTGCTCTCTTTGTTTTTGTCACAATTCTGGCAAATGAGTTTGCCCGCCTGCCTGAGCGCTCCCCGTTTGTACATCCAGACGGATGAGATCAAGCTGAAAGACAGAGCGGTTAGTGTTTTGGATGAAGCCCTGGGGCCGGCCACGTCCACCGCCTTCAGCTGCAGACTCAGGCTGCCGAGCAGCAGATCGCTGCCCTGAGGGATTCCCAAAGGGCGGGCCTAAACTACCCTGGAAGTGGGGTCAACGCCGCTACTAGCAATCCTCTTCATTGCGTAAGCCACCTCATCACACACTTGCAGTACGCATGACTTAGTTCGTTGCTGGAGGAAGGTAGCACAAAAACAGTTTTGAACTTTGAACGAGTGCTTGTGTGTGTGTGTTGCGGGGCGTTTTCAGTCTCAGGAGGATCGGGACACGCGACGGTTTCATCTGAAAATCGCTGAGCTCAGCGCAGTCATCAGGAACCTGGAGGATCGAAACGCCCTGCTTTCTGAAGAGCGCAATGAACTGGTAATTTATTGACGGCACGCTTGAAGGTTTGCGCTACGTTTGATGCGCGCCATCCAGTGAGGCACCCATTGCGCTTGCTTATTAGTTGAGCGGCGCGTCGAGTCGGTTGCCTGGTAGATGTCTTTTATTGGGAGCCAAAGCCACGATTCCGTTCAAACCGATGCAAAAGGAATGGATACGTTCTGGCCCGCGTGTTGTGCGTCTTTCACATCCCGCACTTCATGCTTGCAGCTAAAGCGACTGAGAGAAACAGAAAGCCAGTTTCTGCCACTCCTGTACAAAAACAAACGCCTGAGCAGGAAGAATGAAGAACTCTCGCTGGTGCTGTGTCGCCTTGAAAACAAAGTGCGCTTTGTCACCCAGGAGAACGAGGAGATGGCAAGCTTGGTAAGTCGACGCGGACAACGGCGGCGTGCCAACAGAGTCCACTGCATTTGTGTTCCACAGAGAAGGCCTAGTTCGCTCAATGACCTGGACCGCGGTTGCGGCCAGCAGGACGGTGAAATGGAGTTCCTTCAAGTTGTGGAGCAGCGGCACATCATCGACGACTTGTCCAAGGTCTTCAGGCAGGCGACTCGGTGCACGTACGGCAGCGCCACGCTCGCTCGCTGTCGCCAGGAAACCTTTTCCGTCCAAAGCTTGGCCGGCGGCCGCCATCCAAAAAATTGGCCCCTTAAATTCCGACCTTTCAAGCAGGAGCATTGTGCGCACGCGTTTGAACACGCTTTAGACTTGTTTTGCCGTTTTCAGCAGCTCAAAGCTCCCGTTTTGTCAGCGCCTTTGCCACTCGCTGTGCGCTGAAAACGACGGACTTGCCCGGCTGCTCAGCCCGTCAACCATGAGCCGCGAGCGCGACATCATTGTCCGTAGGCAGCTAGTGGCAAAATGCACCCTGTTAGAGTTGCGCTCGCTCCAACTTATTTTGCAAGAACCACACGGGAGACAAGTAAGTTCTTTTGGACACCTGCAGGTGGAGAGTCCATCCGTTGTACGAATGAAGTCTGACTCTCGGCTCCTGCACGAGCATTTTAATTAAGAGAAACAGGGTGGGTGTAAGAGTGGATTGAATAGAGGAAGCCCTTGACCTCTAGTCAAAACATAGCAAGGGGTGTTTTACGACTTTGTGTAGGAAGGGATAAGCGATAGGGATAAATAAGGGATAAATAATATTATTTATTACAGGTTGCAGTCAAAGTCAAAGCAACATAATGATACGATAAAGATAATCTGGAAAACCCTGACACACCCTGTAGTTGTCACTTTTGGAAAAGACGAGCGTCCCTCCAATCACCGCCGGTGACGTGTTTTTCAGGCTCTGGAGACAGGAGCTCATGTCAGAAATGTCATTGTGAGTCGCGTTTGTTTCTGCGCCGGAGCCATTCGTTCCCTTTGCATCCAAAGAATCTCAAAGGCGGATTATTTGTGTCGACAGGAGAGAGATTTGCTGCTACGATACCGACGTCGAGAATCTCTGAGGAGGAACAAAGCGTGAGGTCCTGCAAGGTGAGTCTGTTTGTTTGCGGCTGCTTGGTGTTGCGCAAGATGAAATGGCCTTTTTCTCGCTATCGTTCCTCTCGTCGATTCATCGTGAGGTGTCGCTTCAGTTTGTTCAGAGAGATGTTTGCTTCCGCGCCCGCAGGTCATCGAAACATTTTACGGCTACGACGAAGACGTGTTGGTGGACTCGGACGGATCGTCCTTGTCTTTTCACACCGACAGAACCCCCGACACGGAACCCGAAGAGGTAGCCCGCCATTTCTGCCAGCGTATTGGCACCAAACATTCCTCTTCAGCCTGGAATCGGACTCGTCTTTGCGTCGCGGGTGCTTTGTCGCCGGTCTGACTGATTCTGGTACTAGTGCTGTGTTGCATTGGTGTGTGCATGAAGAGGCGGAGCTTCGCTACCGCCAGCTGACGCAAGAATATCAAGCGCTGCAACGAGCCTACGCTCTGCTAGCCCAGACCAGCGAAGGGGACTACGACGCCGAGAAGGAGATCGAGGTGGCGCCCCTTCCCGCAACCCTCGGCCGGGTCGCAGCCTCCCCGTTCTCACCCAGCCTCGGGTGTTCTCTGGTCTGAAAGGAGGAGGAGGAGCCTCCCTCCTCCTCCTCCTTTCAGACCAGAGAAAAGCTGATGGTAGAAATGGGTCACTATCAAAGCAGAGTAGCAGATCTGGAGTCAGCGCTGAAGCAACAAGGACAGGTAAGCTCATCAATGAGCACACCTTTTTCTCAGACAAAATAGCTACATTCTTCAGTCACTCATTCGTCTGGCATTACTGGACCAACCCCCCCCCCCGAATGTGGCTGGGAAAATGCGGAGAAAAGCAAATGTCATTTTCCAGTCAACCAAAGAATTTGTGGATGAAAATGACACAACATTCCAAAGCTGTCCACGCGTTTGTCTCTTCTAGAATGTCAAGTGGGTGGAGGAGAAGCAGCTGCTGCGTCAGAGCAATCAGCAGTTGGCCGAAAAGGTGACGGAAAGAAAGGCGCTGGGCGGAGTCGCTTGGCGTCACACCCGTCGGGAAGCCCCGCAGATGAGGTCTGACTGTCTTTTCAGGTCAGGCGGATGGAGGCGGAAGAAGCACGTCTGAAAGAGCACATCCAGGATATCCGAGACCAAAACGAACTGCTTGAGTTCCGCATCCTGGAGCTGGAGGTGGGAAGACTCGCACAAGCGTGTTGAGGCCAGAGATGTGACGGACGGACGGACGGACGGACGGATGCATGCCTCTGCCTTTCAGGAGAGGGAGTGGCGCTCCCCCGTCTTGAAGTTTCTGCAAGTCCGTTTCCCAGACGGCCTCAGCCCTTTGCAGATCTACTGCGAGGCTGAGGGCGTGAGCGTACGTAAGGCGTCCCTCGCAACCCTAACCTTAACCCGAGGTCCCAGAACACCTTACATTGCTCCTTGCGCCTTTCCCCCGGACATCGTCATCAGTGATCTGATGAAGAAGCTGGACATCCTGGGCTATAACGCCGTAAGTGTATGTCGAACTCCTTATGTTCGCACTCCACGAGACTCGGCGGCTCAAATGTGACTTTTGGAAGGCTTTGCGCTGAAAGAAGCTTGTTGACGCTGTGCCTTTGGGCTCTTCTATGTGCTGCAAGCAGAAGGGCTACCTGGATGAAGAGTTGGACTTCAGGAAGTGTTCCATGGACCAGGCTCATAAGGTAAGCCTCCCTCAAATCTCCCGCCGGACCACTGATGGACGAGGATTGCGGCCCAGAGGATCCTGGAGCTGGAGGCCATGTTGTACGAGGCGCTACCGCAGCGGGACTGCCCCGCCACGGACGGCGAAAAAGCCAGCCACGCTGGCGTGAATGACGTGCTGACGGCGGATCAGAGAGAAGAGCTTAGGAGCGCCGTGGACCAATGGAAGCGAGCCCTGATGTGCGAGTTGAGGGAGCGCGACGCTTGCATCCTCCAAGAGAGAATGGATCTGCTGCACAGCGCGCAACAGGTAAGGGCCCAAAGCCAGCCCGGCACTTACTTGCACGCTTACTGGCTTTTGAATGCCACTTTCCATTTGTCCGTCCTAGAGGAACAAAGAGCTGAAAGAATTCATCGAAGCTCAGAAGAGACAAATCAAACAATTGGAGGAGAAGTTTCTGTTTCTCTTTCTATTCTTCTCCTTGGCCTTCATTCTGTGGCCCTAACACCAGCTGGTGAGTGAGCTCCAGCGGCACCGCACTCGACACCTCCGATACACTGCCAGCCGGTCTCAGACGTTGGCAGACGCTCCGATGCCAACGTATACCCCCCGCCACGGTGACAGAGGCACCGCGTCACACCGGCGCTCATCCAATCAGAAGGCAGGAAAAGCAAATTCACATGCAGGGCACTTTTGAACCAGAAAAGAGCGCCACAAAAAACGGTTGTTGCCCCAAACGCGCACTAAAAAGGGTCAGAATAACAAGAGTCCCACTGGCCAGCCGGGGCCACCCGTCCAGCTGTTTCTTCAGGGGGGAAAAAAATTGAGTCACCGGTGAGTACATTTTGCATTTAGCTCTGCTTTTCTGCTTCTGTCTTCAAGTGTGTGGCATCCTGCGATCAAAGATTCAGCCAACCCCAAAGCGGTTGACCTCAACGTCCCACCACCATGCCTACCAGAGCAGGTGACGTGATGCTTTGGACATCCTTCCGTCTCAGATGCCCAAAAGTACTCTTTGCCACATCTGCGGCAATACGGTGTCTTTTCAAAGGTGCAAATAAATCCAGCGTGGGCGGAACACGCACGTCTTCGGTTTTTCCCGCTTTGTTTGTGTGACAGCTGTTGTGAAAATTTTATACAAATAAAGTTGTATAGTACAGGTTTGGCCAAGCCGCAACTCCCGAACCGCATGCGGCTCTTTTATGTTCATATCAACATGTGTGTGTGTGTGTGTGTGTGGGGGGGGGGTTGTGCGTGTTGGCTTCACTTGAGTTCAATTTGGTATTTTGGTCAAAAGCGCATGTGGTGAAATTCCACAAAGTAGGATGGGCAAACACATTTCTTTAAACTATGAGTGTCAATTGGGCTCTCGAAATGGCAGGGAAAAGATGCACAGCAAAACGAAAATACGTAGATGAACGCAGGACGTTTTAATCAGAGTGGGAAAGTTTCTATTTTTTGTTGAACGTGATGGCAAACCATTCTGCCTGATATGTCAGACCTCAGCGCATTTCAAAGATTCAAATCTTCAGCGCCATGCACTTCAGCTCACTCCATGCTAACATTGATCAGGCGTCGAACCCGCAACATCATGCTTAAGAGGTGGCCATGCTAACCAGTGCGCCATTATGTCAACGCATAATAACTAAGTCTACTGATCAAAACAGCGGTTACTATATGACGTCGCTACGTCGTGGTCACGTGACGCAGACAAGACGTCAATGGACGTGGGCAGAGTTAACTTGTTTAAAAGGGAGTGGGCAGAAGAAATATTTAATTTATTTAAATCTATTTTGAGTGCACACCATTATGCCAATGCATAACAACTGTAAATCTACTAAACAAAACAGCGGTTGCTATATGACATCTGCCACGTCGTGGTCACGTGACATACGTGACGTCGATGGGCGTAACTTTCGCCGGAATTCAAATCCGCGGGGAGAGTTAACTTGTTTAAAAGAGAGTGGGCAGAAGAATTATTTAATTTATTTAAATCTATTTGGTGTGTGCGCCATTATGTCAATGCATAACAACTGTAAGTCTACTAAACAAAACAGCGGTTGCTATATGACGTCTGCCACGTCGTGGTCACGTGACGCGGACGTGACGTCGACGCCTACTTTACATCCCACCGATCACAGGACCCCTCGGCTGCATAACCGTGCCCCCTTCCCAACCAATCGGATTTGCTATACGCGAAAACGACGCCAATGGAAAGAGCTTCCGCCCAAATTTAAATCCGTGGGCGTGGCTCGCAGCAGGAAGTAGGAAAATGGCGGCGATGTTGACAAAGACACAGCGGATGGTAACATACGACTAACAAGAGAAATATTTTTATTTTCTGCTTGCAACTGGACCGTCCAGAGCGTACACGGTAAGTACAACTCATCGTTTTTAAAAAGAAGTACTTTTGTTGCCCTGAAAAGCGAGTGAGCGTGGCGTTTGTGGGGGACGTCGAATTTCGACGATTCTTTCTGGTCAACGGTTGTAAATGATTGTGTTGATTAAAAAAGAAAACTTGATGTAACTCTACTTTTAACTGCCGTTTCAGATAGATTTGGAATTGCATCACATCCAATTTTGCCTAGAGCGTACACGGTAAGTAACACTCGTTGTGTTTAAGGAGATTTACGTTTGTAATAGCAGAAGTGTAGCCGCGTTGCGTTGTACGTGTGAATGTTGGTCCAGGCGAAATGTTAATGTTTAATTTCATTCCTTTAGGTTCCACGGTGTTTGTTGGCTGCAAGTTTTCCACTGCAAGAAGAGGCTCATATCATTGACCAGGAGCGAGCTACAATGGTGAGTAGCCATAACATTTATGTTAAACACTTCCTATTTCATGTCTAACAGTACTTGATTTAACAAATAACCATAAATAAATACAGTGTGGGCACTGAAGTTAACATATGTGATTATACTGCCTAATCTGTCACCGAGTAGATTGTTGCAAAGTAATATAAGATCCAAAGTTGTAATTCAGAATAGTTTTCAAAAGAAGGCCATTAGAATTATATACAAGTCTGATTACCCTGAACAAGCTATTAATTAAATCACAAATTCTTCAATTCAAAGATTTGGTAGATTATCAGACAAATAATGTCTAACAGTAATTGATTTAACACATCACGATAAGTAGATTGTGTGTGGGCACTCTCAAGTTAACATATATGATTATACTGCCTAATCTGTTACAGAGTATGTTGTTGCCAAGTAATGTAGAATAGATCCAAAGTAGTAATCCAGAATAGTTTTGAAGAGGCCATTAGAATAATAAACAAATCTGATTACCTTGAACATAATAACAAGCTAAGTGTTTAATATGTCCTATGAAGTCAAAATTGGGCACCATCATGTGGTGAAATTTGGAATTGCATCACATCCAATTTTGCCTGGGAATAAACAGATTAAATAAATCTTAGTTTTGAATAAGCCACTCCTTCTCAAACAAGTAAACTCTGCCCATTTCGCGCAGTAGATGTTCTGTTAATATCTAGTATTTATACAAAGTCATAATTTAAATTGCTTTCAACCTTCATTCATCGGTTCAACCAACATTACTCGCTCTTATTACCAACTTGTATTGATTTAACTAAGCGTTTAATACTTCCTATCAGGTCTCAAGGCAAGATTTGGCAAAATACAGTTTCAGCAAATCCAATTTTGCCAGGGAACAAAAATAGATCAATTAAACTAAATAAGTCTTCTTCCCATTAAATAAATCAGAAAAGTCTGTCTTGTAACCAGTCCTCTTCAAACAAGTAAAGTCTGCCCATTTTGTGCCGTCGATTTTGTGTTAATGCCTAGTATTTATACAAAATCATAATTTAAAGGACTTCATTCCTTCATTCACTTTGGAAATTTGGAATTGCAGCAGATCAAATTTTGCCTGGGAAGAAAAGTAGATTAAATAAATTTAACAAGTCTTACTACTTCCCATTAAATAAATTAAATACGTCTTACTTGTTCCCACTCCTTTTCAAAAAAGTAGTTTAAAACGAGGTCCCTTCACTCAACCTTTAACCCTATTTATTCACCTTCTAGGCTAAGTGTTAAAGGCTAAGTGTTAAAGGCTAAGTGTTAAAGGCTAAGTGTTAAAGGCTAAGTGTTAGAGGCTAAGTGCCAGAGGCTAGGCGCCAGAGGCGAGTTTTTGTGGGCTGAAGTTTTAGTGGGGTTAGTGTGAATACAATCCAAAAGAATACAACAGAATACAATACAATAGAATATAATACATAGATTAAATTCAATAGCTCTTACTACTTCCCATTAAATAAATTAAATACGTCTTACTTGTTCCCAATCCTTTTCAAAAAAGTAGTTTAAAACGAGGGCCCTTCACTCAACCTTTAACCTCAACCCCGCACGTCACATTGTGTTGTATCTGTGAATGTTGGTTGTGGCCAAATGATAGTTTTCTTTCATTCGTTTAGGTTCCACGGTGTTTGTTGGCTATGTTTTCCACTGTCAGAAGGATGAAAATACAAAGTACAACGCTTGGACGTGGGCGAAGACGTCACCGGTGAGTCCTTCCTTCCTATTTATTTACCTTCTAGATGCTAGAGGCTAAGTGTTAGAGGCTAAGTGTTAGAGGCTAAGTGTTAAAGGCAACACAATACGAACAACACAACACAATACGAACAACTCAATACAATATGAACAACACAATATGAACAACACAACACAATACGAACAACACAACACATTACGAACAACACAACACAATACGAACAACACAATGATACTGCACTGAACAACACGATACCGCACTGAGAAACACGATACCGCACTGAACAACACGATACCGCACTGAACAACACCATGCCGAACTGAACACCATGCCACACTGAACAACACCATCCCGCACTGAACAACACCATGCCGCACTAAATAACACCATGCCGCACTGAACAACACCATGCCTCACTGAACGACACCATGCCGCACTGAACGACACCATGCCGCACTGAAAGACACCATCCCGCACTGAACACCATGCCGCACTGAACAACACCATCCTGCACTGAACAACACCATCCCGCACTGAACAACACCATGCCGCACTGAACAACATTATGCCGCACTGAACATTATGCCGCACTGAACAACACCATGCCGCACTGAACAACACCATGCCGCACTGAACAACATTATGCCGCACTGAACAACACCATGCCGCACTGAACAACACCATGCCGCACTGAACAACACCATGCCGCACTGAACAACACCATGCCGCACTGAACAACATTATGCCGCACTGAACAACACCATGCCGCACTGAACAACACCATCCTGCACTGAACAACACCATTCCGCATTGAACACCATGCCGCACTGAACAACACCATCCCGCACTGAACAACACCATCCCGCACTGAACAACACCATGCCGCACTAAACAACATTATGCCGCACTGAACAACATTATGCCGCACTGAACAACACCATGCCGCACTGAACAACACCATGCCGCACTGAACAACACCATGCCGCACTGAACAACATTATAACGCACTGAACAACACCATCCCGCACTGAACAACACCATGCCGCACTAAACAACATTATGCCGCACTGAACAACATTATGCCGAAATGAACAACACCATGCCGCACTGAACAACACCATGCCGCACTGAACAACACCATGCCGCACTGAACAAAACCATGCCGCACTGAACAACACGATCCCGCATTGAACACCATCCCGCACTGAACAACACCATGCCGCACTGAACAACACCATGCCGCACTGAACAACACCATGCCGCACTGAACAACACCATGCCGCACTGAACAACACCATTCCGCACTGAACAACACCATGCCGCACTGAACAACATTATGCTGCACTGAACAACACCATGCCGCACTGAACAACACCATGCCGCACTGAAAAACATTATGCCGCACTGAACAACACCATGCCGCACTGAACAACACCATCCCGAACTGAACAACACCATGCCGCATTGAACAACACCATGCCGCACTGAACAACACCATCCTGCACTGAACAACACCATCCCGCACTGAACAACACCATGCCGCACTGAACAACACCATGCCGCACTGAACAACACCATGCCGCAATGAACAACACCATCCCGCACTGAACAACATTATGCCGCACTGAACAACATTATGCCGCACTGAACAACATTATGCCGCACTGAACAACATTATGACGCACTGAACAACATTATGCCGCACTGAACAACATTATGCCGCACTGAACAACACCATGCCGCACTGAACAACACCATGCCGCACTGAACAACACCATGCCGCACTGAACAACACCATCCCGCATTGAACAACACCATGCCGCACTGAACAACACCATCCTGCACTGAACAACACCATCCCGCACTGAACAACACCATGCCGCACTGAACAACATTATGCCGCACTGAACAACACTATGCCGCACTGAACAACACCATGCCGCACTGAACAACACCATGCCGCACTGAACAACACCATGCCGCAATGAACAACACCATCCCGCACTGAACAACACCATGCCGCACTGAACAACACCATGCCGCACTGAACAACACCATCCCGCACTGAACAACACCATGCCGCACTGAACAACACCATTCCGCACTGAACAACACCATGCCGCACTGAACAACATTACGCTGCACTGAACAACACCATGCCGCACTGAAAAACACCATGCCGCACTGAACAACACCATGCCGCATTGAACAACACCATGCCGCATTGAACAACACCATGCCGCACTGAACAACACCATGCCGCACTGAACAACATTATGCCGCACTGAACAACATTATGTCGCACTGAACAACACCATGCCGCACTGAACAACACCATGCTGCACTGAACAACATTATGCCGCACTGAAAAACACCATGCCGCACTGAACAACACCATCCCGCACTGAACAACACCATGCCGCATTGAACAACACCATGCCGCACTGAACAACACCATGCTGCACTGAACAACATTATGCTGCACTGAACAACACGATCCTGCATTGAACAACACCATGCCGCACTGAACAACACCATCCTACACTGAACAACACCATCCTGCACTGAACAACACCACCCCGCACTGAACAACACGATCCCGCATTGAACAACACCATCCCGCACTGAACAACACCATGCCGCACTGAACAACACCATTCCGCACTGAACAACACCATGCCGCACTGAACAACACCATGCCGCACTGAACAACACCATGCCGCACTGAACAACACCATGCCGCACTGAACAACACCATGCCGCACTGAACAACACCATGCCGCACTGAACAACACCATCCCGCACTGAACAACACCATGCCGCATTGAACAACACCATGCCGCACTGAACAACACCATCCTGCACTGAACAACACCATCCCGCACTGAACAACACCATGCCGCATTGAACAACACCATGCCGCACTGAACAACACCATCCCGCACTGAACAACACCATGCCGCACTGAACAACATTATGGCGCACTGGACAACATTATGCCGCACTGAACAACACCATGCCGCACTGAACAACACCATGCCGCACTGAACAACACCATGCCGCACTGAACAACACCATGCCGCACTGAACAACACGATCCCGCATTGAACAACACCATCCTGCACTGAACAACACCATGCCGCACTGAACAACACCATGCCGCACTGAACAACACGATCCCGCATTGAACAACACCATCCTGCACTGAACAACACCATGCCGCACTGAACAACACCATGCCGCACTGAACAACACCATTCCGCACTGAACAACACCATGCCGCACTGAACAACACCATCCCGCACTGAACAACACCATCCCGCACTGAACAACACCATGCCGCATTGAACAACACCATGCCGCACTGAACAACACCATCCTGCACTGAACAACACCATGCCGCACTGAACAACACCATGCCGCACTGAACAACACCATGCCGCACTGAACAACATTATGCCGCACTGAACAACATTATGCCGCACTAAACAACATTATGTCGCACTGAACAACACCATGCCGCACTGAACAACACCATGCCGCACTGAACAACATTATGCCGCACTGAACAACACGATCCCGCATTGAACAACACCATCCTGCAGTGAACAACACCATGCCGCATTGAACAACACCATGCCGCACTGAACAACACCATGCTGCACTGAACAACATTATGCTGCACTGAACAACACGATCCTGCATTGAACAACACCATGCCGCACTGAACAACACCATCCTATACTGAACAACACCATGCCGCACTGAACAACATTATGCCGCACTGAACAACACCATGCCGCACTGAACAACACCATGCCGCACTGAACAACACCATGCCGCACTGAACAACACCATGCCGCAATGAACAACACCATCCCGCACTGAACAACACCATGCCGCATTGAACAACACCATGCCACACTGAACAACACCCTCCCGCACTGAACAACACCACCCCGCACTGAACAACACCATCCCGCATTGAACAACACCATCCCGGACTGAACAACACCATGCTGCACTGAACAACACCATTCCGCACTGAACAACACCACCCCGCACTGAACAACACCATCCCGCATTGAACAACACCATGCCGCACTGAACAACACCATGCCGCACTGAACAACATTATGCCGCACTGAACAACACCATGCCGCACTGAACAACACCATCCCGCACTGAACAACACCATGCCGCATTGAACACCATGCCGCACTGAACAACACCATCCTGCACTGAACAACACCATCCCGCACTGAACAACACCATGCCGCACTGAACGACATTATGGCGCACTGAACAACATTATGCCGCACTGAACAACACCATGCCGCACTGAACAACACCATGCCGCACTGAACAACACCATGCCGCACTGAACAACATTATGCCGCACTGAACAACATTATGCCGCACTGAACAACACCATGCCGCACTGAACAACACCATGCCTTACTGAACAACACCATGCCGCACTGAACAACACGACGTCGCACTGAACAACACGACGCCGCACAGAACAACACGACGCCGCACAGAATAACAATACCGCACAGAACAACACAATACCGCACAAACAGTTTTAGATAATATTACGTCGCAGTCATGTGACGCGGACATGACGTCAATAGGCGGAACTCACGGCAAAATTATAATCCGTGGGCGTGGCTTGCAACAGGAAGTAGGAAAGCGGCAATTCTGGCAAACAAGACACAGCGGTTAGTAACACGATGACTAACAAGGCAAATATTTTTGTTTTCAGCTTGCAACTTGACCGTCTAGAGCGTACAAGGTAATTACAACTGTTTTTTTTTAGCCCTGAAAAGCGAGGGAGTGTGGCGTTTGGGAGGAATGTCGAACTCGGCGTCTGCTTCCAGCCACAGACGCCAAATTTCGACGATTATTTCGACTGGTCAACGGTTGTAAATTATTGCGTTGACTAAAAACTTTATTTAACTCTACTCTTAACTTTGCCGTTTCAGATATGCGGGTATTACACCGCGGAAATGACGTCAATAGGCTGAACTCTCGCCAAAATTCAAATCTGTGGGCGCAATGGCCTTGAGCGAGACACCGGATACAAACACGACGATTATCAACAGAAATATCTTTATTTTCTGCTTGCAAGTGGACCGTCTAGAGCGTACACGGTAAGTACAACTCATTGTGTTTAAAAAGATTTACGTTTGTGTAGTTTGCGTTGCGTTGTATCTGTGAATGTTGGTTGAGGCTAAATGTTAATGTTTAATTTCATTCCTTTAGGTTCCACGGTGTTTGTTGGCTGTATGTTTTCCACTGCAAGAAGAGGCTCGTATCATTGACCAGCAGGAGCTACAATGGTGAGTACCCCTTTCGTCTTCCATTTATGTTAAACACTTCCTATTTCATGTCTAACAGTACTCGATTTAACAAATAACCATAAATAAATACAGTGTGGGCAGTCACGTTAACATATGTGATTATCCTGCCTAATATGTTTATCACAAATATGTCACTAATCACTAATATGTTTATTTGTTTATCATAACACCTTTGGACCTTCAGCAATCGATTATTTCCCTTCATCTACATAGAGACAGAACGATGGTGTCTTAAACATCTCATTCATTTCACCAAATAACTTCACGCAGGTGGATAACGGCCGTCTCGGTCACGCTATGTTGCGTGATGCAGTTTTGAAGAACCAAATGCATTTATTCAAAGTCAAGCTAGTTCTATGTTTATGATGTTGTAAGTTACGGTACCGATTGAAGTTGAGTTCGAAGCCAGTGGAAAACAGCGCTGCGTTTGTGCTCTCCAGGTACAAATGTTGTGATCTCTGACTGACGACCGGGCGAGACTCGAGTAAGAGATGTCCAAACGAGCTCCGGCAGGGCGGGCCAAGGCGGAGCGAACGGACGCCCTTCAGGCCGCCAATGATGAGCTGAGAACCAAACTGATGGACGTCCAGTTAGAACTTCAGCAGGAGAAGAACAAGGTGAAAACCTCAACAGACAGACACTGCCTGCCTCCCTGCCTGCCTCCCTGCCTGCCTCCCTCCCTCCCTCCCAGTTTTCCCGATGTAGATTAGACATGCGTGTGCCATGACTGTGTCAGCC
This sequence comes from Syngnathus floridae, assembly GCF_059516105.1. Classification (NCBI taxonomy): domain Eukaryota; kingdom Metazoa; phylum Chordata; class Actinopteri; order Syngnathiformes; family Syngnathidae; genus Syngnathus; species Syngnathus floridae. The sequence goes on from NC_142424.1 coordinate 14,651,164, forward strand.
TACATCAACAAATGCACCGAGGACGTCAGCACCACTAAGAATATCATCACCCGGGGCAACCAACGACCCTGGATGACTGAGGAGGTACGTCAAACGCTACGAGCGCGGAACTCTGCCTTCAAGTCTGGCGACAAGGAGACACTGAGGACAGCGAGAGCCAACTTGAACCGTGCCATCAGGATAGCGAAGCGAGACCGCAGTCGAAAATTTCAGGATCGTTTCCACGACGTCAAAAACATCAGGAGTATGTGGCAAGGCATACGGGCGATTACAGACTACAACTCACTCTCCCCCCCCCCCCCCGGTGGGTGTAGTTGATGCTGACTTTCTAAATGGTCTAAATAACTTCTTTGGGAGGTTCGAGGCACTAAACGGCACTCCAGCAGTTAAAACTGTCCCCCATCAGGAAGAGGAGGTACTCTGCCTTGACTCCGCCGATGTGTTGAAGACCCTGAGGAGAGTCAACCCCTGTAAGGCCCCTGGCCCCGACAACATTCCTGGGCGTGTGTTCAGGGAATGTGCAAGTCATCTGGCTGGGGTCATCACAGACATTTTTAACACCTCGCTGGGCCAAGCCACAGTGCCGGCGTGCTTTAAGACTGCCTCCATCATTCCGGTGCCGAAGAAACCTCAAATCACCTCATTTAATGATTACCGGCCTGTTGCACTGACTCCGGTTATGATGAAGTGCTTCGAAAGGCTGCTTAAAGGTCACATCGTTTCCAGACTCCCCCTATTATTTGACCCGTTCCAGTTTGCCGACCGGCAAAACCGCTCCACTCAGGACGCCATCTCCTCCGTTCTTCACCTGAGCCTGGCTCACCTGGAGGAGAAGAACACCCATGTGCGGAGGCTGTTCCTGGACTTCAGCTCAGCGTTTAACACCATCATCCCACAGCATCTGGTAGGAAAATTGGAACACCTGGGCTTCAACACCCCCCTTCGCAACTGGCTGCTAGACTTCCTCAGCAACAGACCTCAGTCAGTCCGGGTCGGACAGAACACCTCTGATGTCATCACCCTCAGCACAGGCTCCCTTCAGGGCTGCGTCCTGAGCCCCCTGCTGTTCACCCTGATGACACACGACTGCGTCCTCAGGTTCACCACCAATCACATCGTGAAGTCAGCAGACGACACAACGGTGGTGGGGCTCATCAGAGACAACAACGACCTGGACTACAGAGAGGAGGTGGAGCAGCTGGTGGGCTGGTGCAGAGAAAACAGCCTGATCCTGAATGAGGAGAAGATGAAGGAGATCATCGTCGACTTCAGGAAAAAACAGCCTCACCACGCTCCACTGATCATCAACAGCTCAGCTGTGGAGGTGGTCAGCACCACCAAATTCCTGGGGGTCCACATCACAGAAGACCTCACCTGGACTATGAACACTACGGCACTGGTCAAGAGGGCACAGAAGCGCTTGTACTTCCTGCGGAGGATGAGGAGAGCCCACCTGCCCCCACCCATCATGAGGACGTTCTACAGGAGCACCATAGAGAGCATTCTGACAAGCTGTCTCTCTGTGTGGTGTGGAGGCTGCACCGCCTCCGATTGGAAGAACGTGAGGAGAGTGGTGAGGACAGCAGAGAGGATCATAGGGGCTCCTCTTCCCTCCATTCAGGACATTTCATCTCAGCGCTGCATGTCCCGTGCCCGTAACATCATCAATGACCCATCACACCCCCACCATGGACTGTTCTCCCTGCTGCCCTCTGGGAAGAGGTTTGCAGCATCCGCTGCAGGTCCACCAGGTTCTGCAACAGCTTTTTCCCTGCTGTCATCAGACTGTTGAACACTAGAACTGTTGAGCTCTAAACTGAACTCTGCATCACACATTCACAGAACTGTACTTTATGACACTACGGACCTCTATCTTGCACTATCTCGCACTACCAACTTTACTGAACTTGTATAAACCCTTTAAATAGAAGTTTAATACATGGTTTAGCATTCCTCTGCACACTCTTGAATACTGTTTTGCCTACTTGCACTATTGCATAATTATCACTGCTGCACTTTATACTTATTTTTAATATATATATATATATATATATATATATATATATATATAGTATATGTATATATATATATTTTCATAGGATATGTTACTTCTATTCAACTGCAATATCACTACTTTGTTGTAAGACGTATGCAACGGAATTTCGTTTTGTATGCACCATGTGCAGACAAGATGACAATAAAGTTTGTCTAAGTCTAAGTCTAAGTCATGTCAGGTCAGCTGTCTGGAGAGAGAGAGAAGTCAGGACCTGCGGGCGGAGCACCACCGTGCCACCGCCGCCATGACGGAACTCAAAAGCAAACTCCATGAGGAGAAGCAGAAAGAGTTAGCCATTACCAGGGAGACATTACTGCGGCAGCATGAAATGGAGCTGATGAGAGTGATCAAAATCAAAGATGGAGAGATCCAGCGACTGAATGCCTTGGTCCTCAGCCTGAGGGACGGCTCCATGGACAAGGTGATCCGCTCTATCCGTGTCTGACTATCCGCACGCCACGTCGGGCTTCGATGCGGCCGCTACCGTATTGTGTAGCTTGTCCCCAGTAAGCGTCGCGGCGCTCCGTTGCGGTCTCAACGGCCCGGTGTGGCGCAATGTCTGCTCAGGTGAGGAGGGGGGGCGCTTTGCTGGCGGAGGTGGAGGAGACGCGGCGGTGTCGGGAGACCGAGCGGTGTCGCCTCCACCAGGAGCGCGGAAGAAGCCCTGGCAGCGGCCCAGCAGGCCTGGCAGTCCCGAGCGGCCGAGCTCCGATCGGCTCATCACCAGCATCGGGAGGAGCTGAGCCGAACCAAGAGAGACTGCGAGAGGGAGATCCGCCGACTGGTAGGACTGATCAGATGCGCGGTGCGTGGCTATGTTCCCAATTTCGTTGTATACCTGCAGTGCAATGACACCTAAGGCATTCTATTCTATTCTATTTCACAAGAAGAAAATGTCCGGTTGCTCGCTTCGCTTTTGTCACAGCAAAGGTGTTCCAGTCGATTCAAGAAAAAAAATTGGCCGGTTGCTCTCTTTGTTTTTGTCACAATTCTGGCAAATGAGTTTGCCCGCCTGCCTGAGCGCTCCCCGTTTGTACATCCAGACGGATGAGATCAAGCTGAAAGACAGAGCGGTTAGTGTTTTGGATGAAGCCCTGGGGCCGGCCACGTCCACCGCCTTCAGCTGCAGACTCAGGCTGCCGAGCAGCAGATCGCTGCCCTGAGGGATTCCCAAAGGGCGGGCCTAAACTACCCTGGAAGTGGGGTCAACGCCGCTACTAGCAATCCTCTTCATTGCGTAAGCCACCTCATCACACACTTGCAGTACGCATGACTTAGTTCGTTGCTGGAGGAAGGTAGCACAAAAACAGTTTTGAACTTTGAACGAGTGCTTGTGTGTGTGTGTTGCGGGGCGTTTTCAGTCTCAGGAGGATCGGGACACGCGACGGTTTCATCTGGAAATCGCTGAGCTCAGCGCAGTCATCAGGAACCTGGAGGATCGAAACGCCCTGCTTTCTGAAGAGCGCAATGAACTGGTAATTTATTGACGGCACGCTTGAAGGTTTGCGCTACGTTTGATGCGCGCCATCCAGCGAGGCACCCATTGCGCTTGCTTATTAGTTGAGCGGCGCGTCGAGTCGGTTGCCTGGTAGATGTCTTTTATTGGGAGCCAAAGCCACGATTCCGTTCAAACCGATGCAAAAGGAATGGATACGTTCTGGCCCGCGTGTTGTGCGTCTTTCACATCCCGCACTTCATGCTTGCAGCTAAAGCGACTGAGAGAAACAGAAAGCCAGTTTCTGCCACTCCTGTACAAAAACAAACGCCTGAGCAGGAAGAATGAAGAACTCTCGCTGGTGCTGTGTCGCCTTGAAAACAAAGTGCGCTTTGTCACCCAGGAGAACGAGGAGATGGCAAGCTTGGTAAGTCGACGCGGACAACGGCGGCGTGCCAACAGAGTCCACTGCATTTGTGTTCCACAGAGAAGGCCTAGTTCGCTCAATGACCTGGACCGCGGTTGCGGCCAGCAGGACGGTGAAATGGAGTTCCTTCAAGTTGTGGAGCAGCGGCACATCATCGACGACTTGTCCAAGGTCTTCAGGCAGGCGACTCGGTGCACGTACGGCAGCGCCACGCTCGCTCGCTGTCGCCAGGAAACCTTTTCCGTCCAAAGCTTGGCCGGCGGCCGCCATCCAAAAAATTGGCCCCTTAAATTCCGACCTTTCAAGCAGGAGCATTGTGCGCACGCGTTTGAACACGCTTTAGACTTGTTTTGCCGTTTTCAGCAGCTCAAAGCTCCCGTTTTGTCAGCGCCTTTGCCACTCGCTGTGCGCTGAAAACGACGGACTTGCCCGGCTGCTCAGCCCGTCAACCATGAGCCGCGAGCGCGACATCATTGTCCGTAGGCAGCTAGTGGCAAAATGCACCCTGTTAGAGTTGCGCTCGCTCCAACTTATTTTGCAAGAACCACACGGGAGACAAGTAAGTTCTTTTGGACACCTGCAGGTGGAGAGTCCATCCGTTGTACGAATGAAGTCTGACTCTCGGCTCCTGCACGAGCATTTTAATTAAGAGAAACAGGGTGGGTGTAAGAGTGGATTGAATAGAGGAAGCCCTTGACCTCTAGTCAAAACATAGCAAGGGGTGTTTTACGACTTTGTGTAGGAAGGGATAAGCGATAGGGATAAATAAGGGATAAATAATATTATTTATTACAGGTTGCAGTCAAAGTCAAAGCAACATAATGATACGATAAAGATAATCTGGAAAACCCTGACACACCCTGTAGTTGTCACTTTTGGAAAAGACGAGCGTCCCTCCAATCATCGCCGGTGACGTGTTTTTCAGGCTCTGGAGACAGGAGCTCATGTCAGAAATGTCATTGTGAGTCGCGTTTGTTTCTGCGCCGGAGCCGTTCGTTCCCTTTGCATCCAAAGAATCTCAAAGGCGGATTATTTGTGTCGACAGGAGAGAGATTTGCTGCTACGATACCGACGTCGAGAATCTCTGAGGAGGAACAAAGCGTGAGGTCCTGCAAGGTGAGTCTGTTTGTTTGCGGCTGCTTGGTGTTGCGCAAGATGAAATGGCCTTTTTCTCGCTATCGTTCCTCTCGTCGATTCATCGTGAGGTGTCGCTTCAGTTTGTTCAGAGAGATGTTTGCTTCCGCGCCCGCAGGTCATCGAAACATTTTACGGCTACGACGAAGACGTGTTGGTGGACTCGGACGGATCGTCCTTGTCTTTTCACACCGACAGAACCCCCGACACGGAACCCGAAGAGGTAGCCCGCCATTTCTGCCAGCGTATTGGCACCAAACATTCCTCTTCAGCCTGGAATCGGACTCGTCTTTGCGTCGCGGGTGCTTTGTCGCCGGTCTGACTGATTCTGGTACTAGTGCTGTGTTGCATTGGTGTGTGCATGAAGAGGCGGAGCTTCGCTACCGCCAGCTGACGCAAGAATATCAAGCGCTGCAACGAGCCTACGCTCTGCTAGCCCAGACCAGCGAAGGGGACTACGACGCCGAGAAGGAGATCGAGGTGGCGCCCCTTCCCGCAACCCCCGGCCGGGTCGCAGCCTCCCCGTTCTCACCCAGCCTCGGGTGTTCTCTGGTCTGAAAGGAGGAGGAGGAGCCTCCCTCCTCCTCCTTTCAGACCAGAGAAAAGCTGATGGTAGAAATGGGTCACTATCAAAGCAGAGTAGCAGATCTGGAGTCAGCGCTGAAGCAACAAGGACAGGTAAGCTCATCAATGAGCACACCTTTTTCTCAGACAAAATAGCTACATTCTTCAGTCACTCATTCGTCTGGCATTACTGGACCAACCCCCCCCCGAATGTGGCTGGGAAAATGCGGAGAAAAGCAAATGTCATTTTCCAGTCAACCAAAGAATTTGTGGATGAAAATGACACAACATTCCAAAGCTGTCCACGCGTTTGTCTCTTCTAGAATGTCAAGTGGGTGGAGGAGAAGCAGCTGCTGCGTCAGAGCAATCAGCAGTTGGCCGAAAAGGTGACGGAAAGAAAGGCGCTGGGCGGAGTCGCTTGGCGTCACACCCGTCGGGAAGCCCCGCAGATGAGGTCTGACTGTCTTTTCAGGTCAGGCGGATGGAGGCGGAAGAAGCGCGTCTGAAAGAGCACATCCAGGATATCCGAGACCAAAACGAACTGCTTGAGTTCCGCATCCTGGAGCTGGAGGTGGGAAGACTCGCACAAGCGTGTTGAGGCCAGAGATGTGACGGACGGACGGACGGACGGACGGATGCATGCCTCTGCCTTTCAGGAGAGGGAGTGGCGCTCCCCCGTCTTGAAGTTTCTGCAAGTCCGTTTCCCAGACGGCCTCAGCCCTTTGCAGATCTACTGCGAGGCCGAGGGCGTGAGCGTACGTAAGGCGTCCCTCGCAACCCTAACCTTAACCCGAGGTCCCAGAACACCTTACATTGCTCCTTGCGCCTTTCCCCCGGACATCGTCATCAGTGATCTGATGAAGAAGCTGGACATCCTGGGCTATAACGCCGTAAGTGTATGTCGAACTCCTTATGTTCGCACTCCACGAGACTCGGCGGCTCAAATGTGACTTTTGGAAGGCTTTGCGCTGAAAGAAGCTTGTTGACGCTGTGCCTTTGGGCTCTTCTATGTTCTGCAAGCAGAAGGGCTACCTGGATGAAGAGTTGGACTTCAGGAAGTGTTCCATGGACCAGGCTCATAAGGTAAGCCTCCCTCAAATCTCCCGCCGGACCACTGATGGACGAGGATTGCGGCCCAGAGGATCCTGGAGCTGGAGGCCATGTTGTACGAGGCGCTACCGCAGCGGGACTGCCCCGCCACGGACGGCGAAAAAGCCAGCCACGCTGGCGTGAATGACGTGCTGACGGCGGATCAGAGAGAAGAGCTTAGGAGCGCCGTGGACCAATGGAAGCGAGCCCTGATGTGCGAGTTGAGGGAGCGCGACGCTTGCATCCTCCAAGAGAGAATGGATCTGCTGCACAGCGCGCAACAGGTAAGGGCCCAAAGCCAGCCCGGCACTTACTTGCACGCTTACTGGCTTTTGAATGCCACTTTCCATTTGTCCGTCCTAGAGGAACAAAGAGCTGAAAGAATTCATCGAAGCTCAGAAGAGACAAATCAAACAATTGGAGGAGAAGTTTCTGTTTCTCTTTCTATTCTTCTCCTTGGCCTTCATTCTGTGGCCCTAACACCAGCTGGTGAGTGAGCTCCAGCGGCACCGCACTCGACACCTCCGATACACTGCCAGCCGGTCTCAGACGTTGGCAGACGCTCCGATGCCAACGTATACCCCCCGCCACGGTGACAGAGGCACCGCGTCACACCGGCGCTCATCCAATCAGAAGGCAGGAAAAGCAAATTCACATGCAGGGCACTTTTGAACCAGAAGAGAGCGCCACAAAAAACGGTTGTTGCCCCAAACGCGCACTAAAAAGGGTCAGAATAACAAGAGTCCCACTGGCCAGCCGGGGCCACCCGTCCAGCTGTTTCTTCAGGGGGGAAAAAAATTGGAGTCACCGGTGAGTACATTTTGCATTTAGCTCTGCTTTTCTGCTTCTGTCTTCAAGTGTGTGGCATCCTGCGATCAAAGATTCAGCCAACCCCAAAGCGGTTGACCTCAACGTCCCACCACCATGCCTACCAGAGCAGGTGACATGATGCTTTGGACATCCTTCCGTCTCAGATGCCCAAAAGTACTCTTTGCCACATCTGCGGCAATACGGTGTCTTTTCAAAGGTGCAAATAAATCCAGCGTGGGCGGAACACGCACGTCTTCGGTTTTTCCCGCTTTGTTTGTGTGACAGCTGTTGTGAAAATTTTATACAAATAAAGTTGTATAGTACAGGTTTGGCCAAGCCGCAACTCCCGAACCGCATGCGGCTCTTTTATGTTCATATCAACATTTGTGTGTGTGTGGGGGGGGGGGGGTGTTGGCTTCACTTGAGTTCAATTTGGTATTTTGGTCATAAGCGCATGTGGTGAAATTCCACAAAGTAGGATGGGCAAACACATTTCTTTAAACTATGAGTGTCAATTGGGCTCTCGAAATGGCAGGGAAAAGATGCACAGCAAAACGAAAATACGTAGATGAACACAGGACGTTTTAATCAGAGTGGGAAAGTTTCTATTTTTTGTTGAACGTGATGGCAAACCATTCTGCCTGATATGTCAGACCTCAGCGCATTTCAAAGATTCAAATCTTCAGCGCCATGCACTTCAGCTCACTCCATGCTAACATTGATCAGGCGTCGAACCCGCAACATCATGCTTAAGAGGTGGCCATGCTAACCAGTGCGCCATTATGTCAACGCATAATAACTAAGTCTACTGATCAAAACAGCGGTTACTATATGACGTCGCTACGTCGTGGTCACGTGACGCAGACAAGACGTCAATGGACGTGGGCAGAGTTAACTTGTTTAAAAGGGAGTGGGCAGAAGAAATATTTAATTTATTTAAATCTATTTTGAGTGCACACCATTATGCCAATGCATAACAACTGTAAATCTACTAAACAAAACAGCGGTTGCTATATGACATCTGCCACGTCGTGGTCACGTGACATACGTGACGTCGATGGGCGTAACTTTCGCCGGAATTCAAATCCGCGGGGAGAGTTAACTTGTTTAAAAGAGAGTGGGCAGAAGAACTATTTAATTTATTTAAATCTATTTGGTGTGTGCGCCATTATGTCAATGCATAACAACTGTAAGTCTACTAAACAAAACAGCGGTTGCTATAGGACGTCTGCCACGTCGTGGTCACGTGACGCGGACGTGACGTCGACGCCTACTTTACATCCCACCGATCACAGGACCCCTCGGCTGCATAACCGTGCCCCCTTCCCAACCAATCGGATTTGCTATACGCGAAAACGACGCCAATGGAAAGAGCTTCCGCCCAAATTTAAATCCGTGGGCGTGGCTCGCAGCAGGAAGTAGGAAAATGGCGGCGATGTTGACAAAGACACAGCGGATGGTAACATACGACTAACAAGAGAAATATTTTTATTTTCTGCTTGCAACTGGACCGTCCAGAGCGTACACGGTAAGTACAACTCATCGTTTTTAAAAAGAAGTACTTTTGTTGCCCTGAAAAGCGAGTGAGCGTGGCGTTTGTGGGGGACGTCGAATTTCGACGATTCTTTCTGGTCAACGGTTGTAAATGATTGTGTTGATTAAAAAAGAAAACTTGATGTAACTCTACTTTTAACTGCCGTTTCAGATAGATTTGGAATTGCATCACATCCAATTTTGCCTAGAGCGTACACGGTAAGTAACACTCGTTGTGTTTAAGGAGATTTACGTTTGTAATAGCAGAAGTGTAGCCGCGTTGCGTTGTACGTGTGAATGTTGGTCCAGGCGAAATGTTAATGTTTAATTTCATTCCTTTAGGTTCCACGGTGTTTGTTGGCTGCAAGTTTTCCACTGCAAGAAGAGGCTCATATCATTGACCAGGAGCGAGCTACAATGGTGAGTAGCCATAACATTTATGTTAAACACTTCCTATTTCATGTCTAACAGTACTTGATTTAACAAATAACCATAAATAAATACAGTGTGGGCACTGAAGTTAACATATGTGATTATACTGCCTAATCTGTCACCGAGTAGATTGTTGCAAAGTAATATAAGATCCAAAGTTGTAATTCAGAATAGTTTTCAAAAGAAGGCCATTAGAATTATATACAAGTCTGATTACCCTGAACAAGCTATTAATTAAATCACAAATTCTTCAATTCAAAGATTTGGTAGATTATCAGACAAATAATGTCTAACAGTAATTGATTTAACACATCACGATAAGTAGATTGAGTGTGGGCACTCTCAAGTTAACATATATGATTATACTGCCTAATCTGTTACAGAGTATGTTGTTGCCAAGTAATGTAGAATAGATCCAAAGTAGTAATCCAGAATAGTTTTGAAGAGGCCATTAGAATAATAAACAAATCTGATTACCTTGAACATAATAACAAGCTAAGTGTTTAATATGTCCTATGAAGTCAAAATTGGGCACCATCATGTGGTGAAATTTGGAATTGCATCACATCCAATTTTGCCTGGGAACAAACAGATTAAATAAATCTTAGTTTTGAATAAGCCACTCCTTCTCAAACAAGTAAACTCTGCCCATTTCGCGCAGTAGATGTTCTGTTAATATCTAGTATTTATACAAAGTCATAATTTAAATTGCTTTCAACCTTCATTCATCGGTTCAACCAACATTACTCGCTCTTATTACCAACTTGTATTGATTTAACTAAGCGTTTAATACTTCCTATCAGGTCTCAAGGCAAGATTTGGCAAAATACAGTTTCAGCAAATCCAATTTTGCCAGGGAACAAAAATAGATTAAATAAACTAAATAAGTCTTCTTCCCATTAAATAAATCAGAAAAGTCTGTCTTGTAACCAGTCCTCTTCAAACAAGTAAAGTCTGCCCATTTTGTGCCGTAGATTTTGTGTCTATGCCTAGTATTTAAACAAAATCATAATTTAAACGACTTCTTTCCTTCATTCACTTTGGAAATTTGGAATTGCAGCACATCAAATTTTGCCTGGGAAGAAAAGTAGATTAAATAAATTTAATAAGTCTTACTACTTCCCATTAAATAAATTAAATACGTCTTACTTGTTCCCACTCCTTTTCAAAACAGTAGTTTAAAACGAGGGCCCTTCACTCAATCTTTAACCTCAACCCCGCACGTTGTGTTGTATCTGTGAATGTTGGTTGTGGCCAAATGATAGTTTTCTTTCATTCGTTTAGGTTCCAAGAAAACTTGATGTAACTCTACTTTTAACTGCCGTTTCAGATAAGCGGGTATTACGTCGCAGTCATGTGCCGCGGATATGACGTAATTGCCCGAACCTCCGCCAAAATTCAAATCTGTTGGCGCGATGGCCGTGAGCCACTGAGCAGCGACGATTATCAACGGAAATATCTTTATTTTCTGCTTGCAACTGGACCGTCTAGAGCGTACACGGTAAGTAACACTCATTGTGTTTAAGGAGATTTACGTTTGTAATAGCAGAAGTGTAGCCGCGTTGCGTTGTACGTGTGAAAATTGGTCGAGGCGAAATGTTAATGTTTAATTTCATTCCTTTAGGTTCCACGGTGTTTGTTGGCTGCAAGTTTTCCACTGCAAGAAGAGGCTCGTATCATTGACCAGGAGCGAGCTACAATGGTGAGTAGCCATAACATTTATGTTAAACACTTCCTATTTCATGTCTAACAGTACTTGATTTAACAAATAACCATAAATAAATACAGTGTGGGCACTGAAGTTAACATATGTGATTATACTGCCTAATCTGTCACCGAGTAGATTGTTGCAAAGTAATATAAGATCCAAAGTTGTAATTCAGAATAGTTTTCAAAAGAAGGCCATTAGAATTATATACCAGTCTGATTACCCTGAACAAGCTATTAATTAAATCACAAATTCTTCAATTCAAAGATTTGGTAGATTATCAGACAAATAATGTCTAACAGTAATTGATTTAACACATCACGATAAGTAGATTGAGTGTGGGCACTCTCAAGTTAACATATATGATTATACTGCCTAATCTGTTACAGAGTATGTTGTTGCCAAGTAATGTAGAATAGATCCAAAGTAGTAATCCAGAATAGTTTTGAAGAGGCCATTAGAATAATAAACAAATCTGATTACCTTGAACATAATAACAAGCTAAGTGTTTAATATGTCCTATGAAGTCAAAATTGGGCACCATCATGTGGTGAAATTTGGAATTGCATCACATCCAATTTTGCCTGGGAACAAACAGATTAAATAAATCTTAGTTTTGAATAAGCCACTCCTTCTCAAACAAGTAAACTCTGCCCATTTCGCGCAGTAGATGTTCTGTTAATATCTAGTATTTATACAAAGTCATAATTTAAATTGCTTTCAACCTTCATTCATCGGTTCAACCAACATTACTCGCTCTTATTACCAACTTGTATTGATTTAACTAAGCGTTTAATACTTCCTATCAGGTCTCAAGGCAAGATTTGGCAAAATACAATTTCAGCAAATCCAATTTTGCCAGGGAACAAAAATAGATTAAATAAACTAAATAAGTCTTCTTCCCATTAAAAAAATCAGAAAAGTCTGTCTTGTAACCAGTCCTCTTCAAACAAGTAAAGTCTGCCCATTTTGTGCCGTAGATTTTGTGTCTATGCCTAGTATTTAAACAAAATCATAATTTAAACGACTTCTTTCCTTCATTCACTTTGGAAATTTGGAATTGCAGCAAATCGAATTTTGCCAGGGAACAAAAATAGATCAATTAAACTAAATAAGTCTTCTTCCCATTAAATAAATTAAAAAAGTCTGTCTTGTAACCAGTCCTTTTCAAACAAGTAAAGTCTGCCCATTTTGTGCCGTCGATTTTGTGTTAATGCCTAGTATTTATACAAAATCATAATTTAAAGGACTTCATTCCTTCATTCACTTTGGAAATTTGGAATTGCAGCACATCAAATTTTGCCTGGGAAGAAAAGTAGATTAAATAAATTTAATAAGTCTTACTACTTCCCATTAAATAAATTAAATACGTCTTACTTGTTCCCACTCCTTTTCAAAACAGTAGTTTAAAACGAGGGCCCTTCACTCAATCTTTAACCTCAACCCCGCACGTTGTGTTGTATCTGTGAATGTTGGTTGTGGCCAAATGATAGTTTTCTTTCATTCGTTTAGGTTCCAAGAAAACTTGATGTAACTCTACTTTTAACTGCCGTTTCAGATAAGCGGGTATTACGTCGCAGTCATGTGCCGCGGATATGACGTAATTGCCCGAACCTCCGCCAAAATTCAAATCTGTTGGCGCGATGGCCGTGAGCCACTGAGCAGCGACGATTATCAACGGAAATATCTTTATTTTCTGCTTGCAACTGGACCGTCTAGAGCACAGGTGTCAAACTCAAGGCCCGGGGGCCAGATACGGCCCGCCACATCATTTTATGTGGCCCGTGATGACAGATTGTGCATCAAATTCGTGTCATTACTAGAATTGCAAATTGTCTTCATTTTTAATAATATCTTTTTTTTTCAACATTTGACCAGTTTTTACTCGTCTGATTTGAAAACGAGTTATTTGTCAGTTTGTTTTGTACCTTTTACTGTATATAATACGAGATGCTCATACATTTATTTGTATACATATATACATAATGGCCCTCTGAAAGAAGCTATGAGTACATTGCGGCCCGTGAAAAAAAATGAGTTTGACACCCCTGGTCTAGAGCGTACACGGTAAGTAACACTCATTGTGTTTAAGGAGATTTACGTTTGTAATAGCAGAAGTGTAGCCGCGTTGCGTTGTACGTGTGAAAATTGGTCGAGGCGAAATGTTAATGTTTAATTTCATTCCTTTAGGTTCCACGGTGTTTGTTGGCTGCAAGTTTTCCACTGCAAGAAGAGGCTCGTATCATTGACCAGGAGCGAGCTACAATGGTGAGTAGCCATAACATTTATGTTAAACACTTCCTATTTCATGTCTAACAGTACTTGATTTAACAAATAACCATAAATAAATACAGTGTGGGCACTGAAGTTAACATATGTGATTATACTGCCTAATCTGTCACCGAGTAGATTGTTGCAAAGTAATATAAGATCCAAAGTTGTAATTCAGAATAGTTTTCAAAAGAAGGCCATTAGAATTATATACAAGTCTGATTACCCTGAACAAGCTATTAATTAAATCACAAATTCTTCAATTCAAAGATTTGGTAGATTATCAGACAAATAATGTCTAACAGTAATTGATTTAACACATCACGATAAGTAGATTGAGTGTGGGCACTCTCAAGTTAACATATATGATTATACTGCCTAATCTGTTACAGAGTATGTTGTTGCCAAGTAATGTAGAATAGATCCAAAGTTGTAATCCAGAATAGTTTTGAAGAGGCCATTAGAATAATAAACAAATCTGATTACCTTGAACATAATAACAAGCTAAGTGTTTAATATGTCCTATGAAGTCAAAATTGGGCACCATCATGTGGTGAAATTTGGAATTGCATCACATCCAATTTTGCCTGGGAACAAACAGATTAAATAAATCTTAGTTTTGAATAAGCCACTCCTTCTCAAACAAGTAAACTCTGCCCATTTCGCGCAGTAGATGTTCTGTTAATATCTAGTATTTATACAAAGTCATAATTTAAATTGCTTTCAACCTTCATTCATCGGTTCAACCAACATTACTCGCTCTTATTACCAACTTGTATTGATTTAACTAAGCGTTTAATACTTCCTATCAGGTCTCAAGGCAAGATTTGGCAAAATACAATTTCAGCAAATCCAATTTTGCCAGGGAACAAAAATAGATTAAATAAACTAAATAAGTCTTCTTCCCATTAAATAAATCAGAAAAGTCTGTCTTGTAATCAGTCCTCTTCAAACAAGTAAAGTCTGCCCATTTTGTGCCGTAGATTTTGTGTCTATGCCTAGTATTTAAACAAAATCATAATTTAAACGACTTCTTTCCTTCATTCACTTTGGAAATTTGGAATTGCAGCAAATCGAATTTTGCCAGGGAACAAAAATAGATCAATTAAACTAAATAAGTCTTCTTCCCATTAAATAAATTAAAAAAGTCTGTCTTGTAACCAGTCCTTTTCAAACAAGTAAAGTCTGCCCATTTTGTGCCGTCGATTTTGTGTTAATGCCTAGTATTTATACAAAATCATAATTTAAAGGACTTCATTCCTTCATTCACTTTGGAAATTTGGAATTGCAGCACATCAAATTTTGCCTGGGAAGAAAAGTAGATTAAATAAATTTAATAAGTCTTACTACTTCCCATTAAATAAATTAAATACGTCTTACTTGTTCCCACTCCTTTTCAAAAAAGTAGTTTAAAACGAGGTCCCTTCACTCAACCTTTAACCCTATTTATTCACCTTCTAGGCTAAGTGTTAAAGGCTAAGTGTTAAAGGCTAAGTGTTAAAGGCTAAGTGTTAAAGGCTAAGTGTTAGAGGCTAAGTGCCAGAGGCTAGGCGCCAGAGGCGAGTTTTTGTGGGCTGAAGTTTTAGTGGGGTTAGTGTGAATACAATCCAAAAGAATACAACAGAATACAATACAATAGAATAGAATACATAGATTAAATTCAATAGCTCTTACTACTTCCCATTAAATAAATTAAATACGTCTTACTTGTTCCCAATCCTTTTCAAAAAAGTAGTTTAAAACGAGGGCCCTTCACTCAACCTTTAACCTCAACCCCGCACGTCACATTGTGTTGTATCTGTGAATGTTGGTTGTGGCCAAATGATAGTTTTCTTTCATTCGTTTAGGTTCCACGGTGTTTGTTGGCTATGTTTTCCACTGTCAGAAGGATGAAAATACAAAGTACAACGCTTGGACGTGGGCGAAGACGTCACCGGTGAGTCCTTCCTTCCTATTTATTTACCTTCTAGATGCTAGAGGCTAAGTGTTAGAGGCTAAGTGTTAGAGGCTAAGTGTTAAAGGCAACACAATACGAACAACACAACACAATACGAACAACTCAACACAATATGAACAACACAATATGAACAACACAACAAAATACGAACAACACAACACATTACGAACAACACAACACAATACGAACAACACAACGATACTGCACTGAACAACACGATGCCGCACTGAGAAACACGATACCGCACTGAACAACACGATACCGCACTGAACAACACCATGCCGCACTGAACACCATGCCACACTGAACAACACCATCCCGCACTGAACAACACCATGCCGCACTAAATAACACCATGCCGCACTGAACAACACCATGCCTCACTGAACGACACCATGCCGCACTGAAAGACACCATGCCGCACTGAACGACACCATGCCGCACTGAAAGACACCATCCCGCACTGAACACCATGCCGCACTGAACAACACCATCCTGCACTGAACAACACCATCCCGCACTGAACAACACCATGCCGCACTGAACAACATTATGCCGCACTGAACATTATGCCGCACTGAACAACACCATGCCGCACTGAACAACACCATGCCGCACTGAACAACATTATGCCGCACTGAACAACACCATGCCGCACTGAACAACACCATGCCGCACTGAACAACACCATGCCGCACTGAACAACATTATGCCGCACTGAACAACACCATGCCGCACTGAACAACACCATCCTGCACTGAACAACACCATTCCGCATTGAACACCATGCCGCACTGAACAACACCATCCCGCACTGAACAACACCATCCCGCACTGAACAACACCATGCCGCACTGAACAACATTATGCCGCACTGAACAACATTATGCCGCACTGAACAACACCATGCCGCACTGAACAACACCTTGCCGCACTGAACAACACCATGCCGCACTGAACAACATTATAACGCACTGAACAACACCATCCCGCACTGAACAACACCATGCCGCACTAAACAACATTATGCCGCACTGAACAACATTATGCCGAAATGAACAACACCATGCCGCACTGAACAACACCATGCCGCACTGAACAACACCATGCCGCACTGAACAACACCATGCCGCACTGAACAACACGATCCCGCATTGAACACCATCCCGCACTGAACAACACCATCCTGCACTGAACAACACCATCCCGCACTGAACAACACCATGCCGCACTGAACAACATTATGCCGCACTGAACAACATTATGCCGCACTGAACAACACCATGCCGCACTGAACAACACCATGCCGCACTGAACAACACCATGCCGCAATGAACAACACCATCCCGCACTGAACAACACCATGCCGCACTGAACAACACCATGCCGCACTGAACAACACCATGCCGCACTGAACAACACCATGCCGCAATGAACAACACCATCCCGCACTGAACAACATTATGCCGCACTGAACAACATTATGCCGCACTGAACAACATTATGCCGCACTGAACAACATTATGCCGCACTGAACAACATTATGCCGCACTGAACAACATTATGCCGCACTGAACAACACCATGCCACACTGAACAACACCATGCCGCACTGAACAACACCATGCCGCACTGAACAACACCATGCCGCACTGAACAACACGATCCCGCATTGAACAACACCATGCCGCACTGAACACCATCCTGCACTGAACAACACCATCCCGCACTGAACAACACCATGCCGCACTGAAAAACATTATGCCGCACTGAACAACATTATGCCGCACTGAACAACACCATGCCGCACTGAACAACACCATGCCGCACTGAACAACACCATGCCGCAATGAACAACACCATCCCGCACTGAACAACACCATGCCGCACTGAACAACACCATGCCGCACTGAACAACACCATCCCGCACTGAACAACACCATGCCGCACTGAACAACACCATGCCGCACTGAACAACACCATGCCGCACTGAACAACATTACGCTGCACTGAACAACACCATGCCGCACTGAACAACACCATGCCGCACTGAACAACACCATGCCGCATTGAACAACACCATGCCGCATTGAACAACACCATGCCGCACTGAACAACACCATCCTGCACTGAACAACACCATGCCGCATTGAACAACACCATGCCGCACTGAACAACACCATCCTGCACTGAACAACACCATCCCGCACTGAACAACACCATCCCGCATTGAACAACACCATCCTGCACTGAACAACACCATGCCGCACTGAACAACACCATGCCGCACTGAACAACACCATTCCGCACTGAACAACACCATGCCCACTGAACAACACCATCCTGCACTGAACAACACCATCCCGCACTGAACAACACCATGCCGCATTGAACAACACCATCCTGCACTGAACAACACCATCCTGCACTGAACAACACCATGCCGCACTGAACAACACCATGCCGCACTGAACAACACCATGCCGCACAGAACAACACCATGCCGCACTGAACAACATTATGCCGCACTGAACAACATTATGTCGCACTGAACAACACCATGCCGCACTGAACAACACCATGCTGCACTGAACAACATTATGCCGCACTGAAAAACACCATGCCGCACTGAACAACACCATCCCGCACTGAACAACACCATGCCGCATTGAACAACACCATGCCGCACTGAACAACACCATGCTGCACTGAACAACACCACCCCGCACTGAACAACACGATCCCGCATTGAACAACACCATCCCGCACTGAACAACACCATGCCGCACTGAACAACACCATTCCGCACTGAACAACACCATGCCGCACTGAACAACACCATGCCGCACTGAACAACACCATGCCGCACTGAACAACACCATGCCGCACTGAACAACACCATGCCGCACTGAACAACACCATGCCGCACTGAACAACACCATCCCGCACTGAAAAACACCATGCCGCATTGAACAACACCATGCCGCACTGAACAACACCATCCTGCACTGAACAACACCATCCCGCACTGAACAACACCATGCCGCATTGAACAACACCATGCCGCACTGAAAAACACCATCCCGCACTGAACAACACCATGCCGCACTGAACAACACCATGCCGCACTGAACAACATTATGCCGCACTGACGCATTGAACAACACCATGCCGCACTGAACAACACCATCCTGCACTGAACAACACCATCCCGCACTGAACAACACCATGCCGCATTGAACAACACCATGCCGCACTGAACAACACCATCCCGCACTGAACAACACCATGCCGCACTGAACAACATTATGGCGCACTGGACAACATTATGCCGCACTGAACAACACCATGCCGCACTGAACAACACCATGCCGCACTGAACAACACCATGCCGCACTGAACAACACCATGCCGCACTGAACAACATTATGCCGCACTGAACAACACCATGCCGCACTGAACAACACCATGCCGCACTGAACAACACGATCCCGCATTGAACAACACCATCCTGCACTGAACAACACCATGCCGCACTGAACAACACCATGCCGCACTGAACAACACCATTCCGCACTGAACAACACCATGCCGCACTGAACAACACCATCCCGCACTGAACAACACCATCCCGCACTGAACAACACCATGCCGCATTGAACAACACCATGCCGCACTGAACAACACCATCCTGCACTGAACAACACCATGCCGCACTGAACAACACCATGCCGCACTGAACAACACCATGCCGCACTGAACAACATTATGCCGCACTGAACAACATTATGCCGCACTAAACAACATTATGTCGCACTGAACAACACCATGCCGCACTGAACAACACCATGCCGCACTGAACAACATTATGCCGCACTGAACAACACCATCCCGCAGTGAACAACACCATGCCGCATTGAACAACACCATGCCGCACTGAACAACACCATGCTGCACTGAACAACATTATGCTGCACTGAACAACACGATCCTGCATTGAACAACACCATGCCGCACTGAACAACACCATGCCGCACTGAACAACACCATGCCGCACTGAACAACATTATGCCGCACTGAACAACACCATGCCGCACTGAACAACACCATGCCGCACTGAACAACACCATGCCGCACTGAACAACACCATGCCGCAATGAACAACACCATCCCGCACTGAACAACACCATGCCGCATTGAACAACACCATGCCGCACTGAACAACACCATCCCGCACTGAACAACACCACCCCGCACAGAACAACACGATCCCGCATTGAACAACACCATCCCGGACTGAACAACACCATGCTGCACTGAACAACACCATTCCGCACTGAACAACACCATGCCGCACTGAACAACACCATGCCGCACTGAACAACACCATGCCGCACTGAACAACACCATGCCGCACTGAACAACATTATGCCGCACTGAACAACACCATGCCGCACTGAACAACACCATCCCGCACTGAACAACACCATGCCGCATTGAACACCATGCCGCACTGAACAACACCATCCTGCACTGAACAACACCATCCCGCACTGAACAACACCATGCCGCACTGAACGACATTATGGCGCACTGAACAACATTATGCCGCACTGAACAACACCATGCCGCACTGAACAACACCATGCCGCACTGAACAACACCATGCCGCACTGAACAACATTATGCCGCACTGAACAACATTATGCCGCACTGAACAACACCATGCCGCACTGAACAACACCATGCCTTACTGAACAACACCATGCCGCACTGAACAACACGACGTCGCACTGAACAACACGACGCCGCACAGAACAACACGACGCCGCACAGAATAACACAATACCGCACAGAACAACACAATACCGCACAAACAGTTTTAGATAATATTATGTCGCAGTCATGTGACGCGGACTTGACGTCAATAGGCGGAACTCACGGCAAAATTATAATCCGTGGGCGTGGCTTGCAACAGGAAGTAGGAAAGCGGCAATTCTGGCAAACAAGACACAGCGGTTAGTAACACAAATATTTTTGTTTTCAGCTTGCAACTTGACCGTCTAGAGCGTACAAGGTAATTACAACTGTTTTTTTTTTAGCCCTGAAAAGCGAGGGAGTTTGGCGTTTGGGAGGAATGTCGAACTCGGCGTCTGCTTCCAGCCACAGACGCCAAATTTCGACGATTATTTCGACTGGTCAACGGTTGTAAATTATTGCGTTGACTAAAAACTTTATTTAACTCTACTCTTAACTTTGCCGTTTCAGATATGCGGGTATTACACCGCGGAAATGACGTCAATAGGCTGAACTCTCGCCAAAATTCAAATCTGTGGGCGCAATGGCCTTGAGCGAGACACCGGATACAAACACGACGATTATCAACAGAAATATCTTTATTTTCTGCTTGCAAGTGGACCGTCTAGAGCGTACACGGTAAGTACAACTCATTGTGTTTAAAAAGATTTACGTTTGTGTAGTTTGCGTTGCGTTGTATCTGTGAATGTTGGTTGAGGCTAAATGTTAATGTTTAATTTCATTCCTTTAGGTTCCACGGTGTTTGTTGGCTGTATGTTTTCCACTGCAAGAAGAGGCTCGTATCATTGACCAGCAGGAGCTACAATGGTGAGTACCCCTTTCGTCTTCCATTTATGTTAAACACTTCCTATTTCATGTCTAACAGTACTCGATTTAACAAATAACCATAAATAAATACAGTGTGGGCAGTCACGTTAACATATGTGATTATCCTGCCTAATATGTTTATCACAAATATGTCACTAATCACTAATATGTTTATTTGTTTATCACAACACCTTTGGACCTTCAGCAATCGATTATTTCCCTTCATCTACATAGAGACAGAACGATGGTGTCTTAAACATCTCATTCATTTCACCAAATAACTTCACGCAGGTGGATAACGGCCGTCTCGGTCACGCTATGTTGCGTGATGCAGTTTTGAAGAACCAAATGCATTTATTCAATGAATAAGTCAAGCTAGTTCTATGTTTATGATGTTGTAAGTTACGGTACCGATTGAAGTTGAGTTCGAAGCCAGTGGAAAACAGCGCTGCGTTTGTGCTCTCCAGGTACAAATGTTGTGATCTCTGACTGACGACCGGGCGAGACTCGAGTAAGAGATGTCCAAACGAGCTCCGGCAGGGCGGGCCAAGGCGGAGCGAACGGACGCCCTTCAGGCCGCCAATGACGAGCTGAGAACCAAACTGATGGACGTCCAGTTAGAACTTCAGCAGGAGAAGAACAAGGTGAAAACCTCAACAGACAGACACTGCCTGCCTCCCTGCCTGCCTCCCTGCCTGCCTCCCTCCCTCCCTCCCAGTTTTCCCGATGTAGATTAGACATGCGTGTGCCATGACTGTGTCAGCCTACATCAACAAATGCACCGAGGACGTCAGCACCACTAAGAATATCATCACCCGGGGCAACCAACGACCCTGGATGACTGAGGAGGTACGTCAAACGCTACGAGCGCGGAACTCTGCCTTCAAGTCTGGCGACAAGGAGACACTGAGGACAGCGAGAGCCAACTTGAACCGTGCCATCAGGATAGCGAAGCGAGACCGCAGTCGAAAATTTCAGGATCGTTTCCACGACGTCAAAAACATCAGGAGTATGTGGCAAGGCATACGGGCGATTACAGACTACAACTCACTCTCCCCCCCCCCCGGTGGGTGTAGTTGATGCTGACTTTCTAAATGGTCTAAATAACTTCTTTGGGAGGTTCGAGGCACTAAACGGCACTCCAGCAGTTAAAACTGTCCCCCATCAGGAAGAGGAGGTACTCTGCCTTGACTCCGCCGATGTGTTGAAGACCCTGAGGAGAGTCAACCCCTGTAAGGCCCCTGGCCCCGACAACATTCCTGGGCGTGTGTTCAGGGAATGTGCAAGTCATCTGGCTGGGGTCATCACAGACATTTTTAACACCTCGCTGGGCCAAGCCACAGTGCCGGCGTGCTTTAAGACTGCCTCCATCATTCCGGTGCCGAAGAAACCTCAAATCACCTCATTTAATGATTACCGGCCTGTTGCACTGACTCCGGTTATGATGAAGTGCTTCGAAAGGCTGCTTAAAGGTCACATCGTTTCCAGACTCCCCCTATTATTTGACCCGTTCCAGTTTGCCGACCGGCAAAACCGCTCCACTCAGGACGCCATCTCCTCCGTTCTTCACCTGAGCCTGGCTCACCTGGAGGAGAAGAACACCCATGTGCGGAGGCTGTTCCTGGACTTCAGCTCAGCGTTTAACACCATCATCCCACAGCATCTGGTAGGAAAATTGGAACACCTGGGCTTCAACACCCCCCTTCGCAACTGGCTGCTAGACTTCCTCAGCAACAGACCTCAGTCAGTCCGGGTCGGACA
The DNA here is from genome assembly GCF_059516105.1 of Syngnathus floridae. NCBI lineage: Eukaryota > Metazoa > Chordata > Actinopteri > Syngnathiformes > Syngnathidae > Syngnathus > Syngnathus floridae. The sequence continues at coordinate 14,673,965 of NC_142424.1, forward strand.
GAACACCTCTGATGTCATCACACTCAGCACAGGCTCCCTTCAGGGCTGCGTCCTGAGCCCCCTGCTGTTCACCCTGATGACACACGACTGCGTCCTCAGGTTCACCACCAATCACATCGTGAAGTCAGCAGACGACACAACGGTGGTGGGGCTCATCAGAGACAACAACGACCTGGACTACAGAGAGGAGGTGGAGCAGCTGGTGGGCTGGTGCAGAGAAAACAGCCTGATCCTGAATGAGGAGAAGATGAAGGAGATCATCGTCGACTTCAGGAAAAAACAGCCTCACCACGCTCCACTGATCATCAACAGCTCAGCTGTGGAGGTGGTCAGCACCACCAAATTCCTGGGGGTCCACATCACAGAAGACCTCACCTGGACTATGAACACTACGGCACTGGTCAAGAGGGCACAGAAGCGCTTGTACTTACAGCGGAGGATGAGGAGAGCCCACCTGCCCCCACCCATCATGAGGACGTTCTACAGGAGCACCATAGAGAGCATTCTGACAAGCTGTCTCTCTGTGTGGTGTGGAGGCTGCACCGCCTCCGATTGGAAGAACGTGAGGAGAGTGGTGAGGACAGCAGAGAGGATCATAGGGGCTCCTCTTCCCTCCATTCAGGACATTTCATCTCAGCGCTGCATGTCCCGTGCCCGTAACATCATCAATGACCCATCACACCCCCACCATGGACTGTTCTCCCTGCTGCCCTCTGGGAAGAGGTTTGCAGCATCCGCTGCAGGTCCACCAGGTTCTGCAACAGCTTTTTCCCTGCTGTCATCAGACTGTTGAACACTAGAACTGTTGAGCTCTAAACTGAACTCTGCATCACACATTCACAGAACTGTACTTTATGACACTACGGACCTCTATCTTGCACTACCAACTTTACTGAACTTGTATAAACCCTTTAAATAGAAGTTTAATACATGGTTTAGCATTCCTCTGCACACTCTTGAATACTGTTTTGCCTACTTGCACTATTGCATAATTATCACTGCTGCACTTTATACTTATTTTTAATATATATATATATATATATATAGTATATGTATATATATATATTTTCATAGGATATGTTACTTCTATTCAACTGCAATATCACTACTTTGTTGTAAGACGTATGCAACGGAATTTCGTTTTGTATGCACCATGTGCAGACAAGATGACAATAAAGTTTGTCTAAGTCTAAGTCTAAGTCATGTCAGGTCAGCTGTCTGGAGAGAGAGAGAAGTCAGGACCTGCGGGCGGAGCACCACCGTGCCACCGCCGCCATGACGGAACTCAAAAGCAAACTCCATGAGGAGAAGCAGAAAGAGTTAGCCATTACCAGGGAGACATTACTGCGGCAGCATGAAATGGAGCTGATGAGAGTGATCAAAATCAAAGATGGAGAGATCCAGCGACTGAATGCCTTGGTCCTCAGCCTGAGGGACGGCTCCATGGACAAGGTGATCCGCTCTATCCGTGTCTGACTATCCGCACGCCACGTCGGGCTTCGATGCGGCCGCTACCGTATTGTGTAGCTTGTCCCCAGTAAGCGTCGCGGCGCTCCGTTGCGGTCTCAACGGCCCGGTGTGGCGCAATGTCTGCTCAGGTGAGGAGGGGGGGCGCTTTGCTGGCGGAGGTGGAGGAGACGCGGCGGTGTCGGGAGACCGAGCGGTGTCGCCTCCACCAGGAGCGCGGAAGAAGCCCTGGCAGCGGCCCAGCAGGCCTGGCAGTCCCGAGCGGCCGAGCTCCGATCGGCTCATCACCAGCATCGGGAGGAGCTGAGCCGAACCAAGAGAGACTGCGAGAGGGAGATCCGCCGACTGGTAGGACTGATCAGATGCGCGGTGCGTGGCTATGTTCCCAATTTCGTTGTATACCTGCAGTGCAATGACACCTAAGGCATTCTATTCTATTCTATTTCACAAGAAGAAAATGTCCGGTTGCTCGCTTCGCTTTTGTCACAGCAAAGGTGTTCTAGTCGATTCAAGAAAAAAAATTGGCCGGTTGCTCTCTTTGTTTTTGTCACAATTCTGGCAAATGAGTTTGCCCGCCTGCCTGAGCGCTCCCCGTTTGTACATCCAGACGGATGAGATCAAGCTGAAAGACAGAGCGGTTAGTGTTTTGGATGAAGCCCTGGGGCCGGCCACGTCCACCGCCTTCAGCTGCAGACTCAGGCTGCCGAGCAGCAGATCGCTGCCCTGAGGGATTCCCAAAGGGCGGGCCTAAACTACCCTGGAAGTGGGGTCAACGCCGCTACTAGCAATCCTCTTCATTGCGTAAGCCACCTCATCACACACTTGCAGTACGCATGACTTAGTTCGTTGCTGGAGGAAGGTAGCACAAAAACAGTTTTGAACTTTGAACGAGTGCTTGTGTGTGTGTGTTGCGGGGCGTTTTCAGTCTCAGGATGATCGGGACACGCGACGGTTTCATCTGAAAATCGCTGAGCTCAGCGCAGTCATCAGGAAACTGGAGGATCGAAACGCCCTGCTTTCTGAAGAGCGCAATGAACTGGTAATTTATTGACGGCACGCTTGAAGGTTTGCGCTACGTTTGATGCGCGCCATCCAGCGAGGCACCCATTGCGCTTGCTTATTAGTTGAGCGGCGCGGTGAGTCGGTTGCCTGGTAGATGTCTTTTATTGGGAGCCAAAGCCACGATTCCGTTCAAACCGATGCAAAAGGAATGGATACGTTCTGGCCCGCGTGTTGTGCGTCTTTCACATCCCGCACTTCATGCTTGCAGCTAAAGGGACTGAGAGAAACAGAAAGCCAGTTTCTGCCACTCCTGTACAAAAACAAACGCCTGAGCAGGAAGAATGAAGAACTCTCGCTGGTGCTGTGTCGCCTTGAAAACAAAGTGCGCTTTGTCACCCAGGAGAACGAGGAGATGGCAAGCTTGGTAAGTCGACGCGGACAACGGCGGCGTGCCAACAGAGTCCACTGCATTTGTGTTCCACAGAGAAGGCCTAGTTCGCTCAATGACCTGGACCGCGGTTGCGGCCAGCAGGACGGTGAAATGGAGTTCCTTCAAGTTGTGGAGCAGCGGCACATCATCGACGACTTGTCCAAGGTCTTCAGGCAGGCGACTCGGTGCACGTACGGCAGCGCCGCGCTCGCTCGCTGTCGCCAGGAAACCTTTTCCGTCCAAAGCTTGGCCGGCGGCCGCCATCCAAAAAATTGGCCCCTTAAATTCCGACCTTTCAAGCAGGAGCATTGTGCGCACGCGTTTGAACACGCTTTAGACTTGTTTTGCCGTTTTCAGCAGCTCAAAGCTCCCGTTTTGTCAGCGCCTTTGCCACTCGCTGTGCGCTGAAAACGACGGACTTGCCCGGCTGCTCAGCCCGTCAACCATGAGCCGCGAGCGCGACGTCATTGTCCGTAGGCAGCTAGTGGCAAAATGCACCCTGTTAGAGTTGCGCTCGCTCCAACTTATTTTGCAAGAACCACACGGGAGACAAGTAAGTTCTTTTGGACACCTGCAGGTGGAGAGTCCATCCGTTGTACGAATGAAGTCTGACTCTCGGCTCCTGCACGAGCATTTTAATTAAGAGAAACAGGGTGGGTGTAAGAGTGGATTGAATAGAGGAAGCCCTTGACCTCTAGTCAAAACATAGCAAGGGGTGTTTTACGACTTTGTGTAGGAAGGGATAAGCGATAGGGATAAATAAGGGATAAATAATATTATTTATTACAGGTCGCAGTCAAAGTCAAAGCAACACAATGATACGATAAAGATAATCTGGAAAACCCTGACACACCCTGTAGTTGTCACTTTTGGAAAAGACGAGCGTCCCTCCAATCATCGCCGGTGACGTGTTTTTCAGGCTCTGGAGACAGGAGCTCATGTCAGAAATGTCATTGTGAGTCGCGTTTGTTTCTGCGCCGGAGCCGTTCGTTCCCTTTGCATCCAAAGAATCTCAAAGGCGGATTATTTGTGTCGACAGGAGAGAGATTTGCTGCTACGATACCGACGTCGAGAATCTCTGAGGAGGAACAAAGCGTGAGGTCCTGCAAGGTGAGTCTGTTTGTTTGCGGCTGCTTGGTGTTGCGCAAGATGAAATGGCCTTTTTCTCGCTATCGTTCCTCTCGTCGATTCATCGTGAGGTGTCGCTTCAGTTTGTTCAGAGCGATGTTTGCTTCCGCGCCCGCAGGTCATCGAAACATTTTACGGCTACGACGAAGACGTGTTGGTGGACTCGGACGGATCGTCCTTGTCTTTTCACACCGACAGAACCCCCGACACGGAACCCGAAGAGGTAGCCCGCCATTTCTGCCAGCGTATTGGCACCAAACATTCCTCTTCAGCCTGGAATCGGACTCGTCTTTGCGTCGCGGGTGCTTTGTCGCCAGTCTGACTGATTCTGGTACTAGTGCTGTGTTGCATTGGTGTGTGCATGAAGAGGCGGAGCTTCGCTACCGCCAGCTGACGCAAGAATATCAAGCGCTGCAACGAGCCTACGCTCTGCTAGCCCAGACCAGCGAAGGGGACTACGACGCCGAGAAGGAGATCAAGGTGGCGCCCCTTCCCGCAACCCCCGGCCGGGTCGCAGCCTCCCCGTTCTCACCCAGCCTCGGGTGTTCTCTGGTCTGAAAGGAGGAGGAGGAGCCTCCCTCCTCCTCCTTTCAGACCAGAGAAAAGCTGATGGTAGAAATGGGTCACTATCAAAGCAGAGTAGCAGATCTGGAGTCAGTGCTGAAGCAACAAGGACAGGTAAGCTCATCAATGAGCACACCTTTTTCTCAGACAAAATAGCTACATTCTTCAGTCACTCATCCGTCTGGCATTACTGGACCAACCCCCCGAACGTGGCTGGGAAAATGCGGAGAAAAGCAAATGTCATTTTCCAGTCAACCAAAGAATTTGTGGATGAAAATGACACAACATTCCAAAGCTGTCCACGCGTTTGTCTCTTCTAGAATGTCAAGTGGGTGGAGGAGAAGCAGCTGCTGCGTCAGAGCAATCAGCAGTTGGCCGAAAAGGTGACGGAAAGAAAGGCGCTGGGCGGAGTCGCTTGGCGTCACACCTGTCGGGAAGCCCCGCAGATGAGGTCTGACTGTCTTTTCAGGTCAGGCGGATGGAGGCGGAAGAAGCGCGTCTGAAAGAGCACATCCAGGATATCCGAGACCAAAACGAACTGCTTGAGTTCCGCATCCTGGAGCTGGAGGTGGGAAGACTCGCACAAGCGTGTTGAGGCCAGAGATGTGACGGACGGACGGACGGACGGACGGACGGATGCATGCCTCTGCCTTTCAGGAGAGGGAGTGGCGCTCCCCCGTCTTGAAGTTTCTGCAAGTCCGTTTCCCAGACGGCCTCAGCCCTTTGCAGATCTACTGCGAGGCCGAGGGCGTGAGCGTACGTAAGGCGTCCCTCGCAACCCTAACCTTAACCCGAGGTCCCAGAACACCTTACATTGCTCCTTGCGCCTTTCCCCCGGACATCGTCATCAGTGATCTGATGAAGAAGCTGGACATCCTGGGCTATAACGCCGTAAGTGTATGTCGAACTCCTTATGTTCGCACTCCACGAGACTCGGCGGCTCAAATGTGACTTTTGGAAGGCTTTGCGCTGAAAGAAGCTTGTTGACGCTGTGCCTTTGGGCTCTTGCAGAATCTCACCAACGAGGAGCAGGTGGTCGTGATTCACGCCAGGACCCTTCTCACCCTAGCCGAGAAGGTAACGCGCACGTCCACGCACGCTCTCGCATTCTGCTTATGTGACAGCAGCCTTTCCTCAGTGGTTAGAATACATCAAAGTGACCAAGTCAGCACTTCAACAGAAGATGTTGGACATTGAAAGTGAGAAGGTAGACAGACACGCGACATCAGCCAAGGGGAACTCCGGCAATGTGCCCCAACAATTCTGACCTTGAGCTGTGCTAGGATATGTTCTGCAAGCAGAAGGGCTACCTGGATGAAGAGTTGGACTTCAGGAAGTGTTCCATGGACCAGGCTCATAAGGTAAGCCGCCCTCAAATCTCCCGCCGGACCACTGATGGACGAGGATTGCGGCCCAGAGGATCCTGGAGCTGGAGGCCATGTTGTACGAGGCGCTACCGCAGCGGGACTGCCCCGCCACGGACGGCGAAAAAGCCAGCCACGCTGGCGTGAATGACGTGCTGACGGCGGATCAGAGAGAAGAGCTTAGGAGCGCCGTGGACCAATGGAAGCGAGCCCTGATGTGCGAGTTGAGGGAGCGCGACGCTTGCATCCTCCAAGAGAGAATGGATCTGCTGCACAGCGCGCAACAGGTAAGGGCCCAAAGCCAGCCCGGCACTTACTTGCACGCTTACTGGCTTTTGAATGCCACTTTCCATTTGTCCGTCCTAGAGGAACAAAGAGCTGAAAGAATTCATCGAAGCTCAGAAGAGACAAATCAAACAATTGGAGGAGAAGTTTCTGTTTCTCTTTCTATTCTTCTCCTTGGCCTTCATTCTGTGGCCCTAACACCAGCTGGTGAGTGAGCTCCAGCGGCACCGCACTCGACACCTCCGATACACTGCCAGCCGGTCTCAGACGTTGGCAGACGCTCCGATGCCAACGTATACCCCCCGCCACGGTGACAGAGGCACCGCGTCACACCGGCGCTCATCCAATCAGAAGGCAGGAAAAGCACATTCACATGCAGGGCACTTTTGAACCAGAAGAGAGCGCCACAAAAAACGGTTGTTGCCCCAAACGCGCACTAAAAAGGGTCAGAATAACAAGAGTCCCACTGGCCAGCCGGGGCCACCCGTCCAGCTGTTTCTTCAGGGGGGAAAAAAATTGGAGTCACCGGTGAGTACATTTTGCATTTAGCTCTGCTTTTCTGCTTCTGTCTTCAAGTGTGTGGCATCCTGCGATCAAAGATTCAGCCAACCCCAAAGCGGTTGACCTCAACGTCCCACCACCATGCCTACCAGAGCAGGTGACGTGATGCTTTGGACATCCTTCCGTCTCAGATGCCCAAAAGTACTCTTTGCCACATCTGCGGCAATACGGTGTCTTTTCAAAGGTGCAAATAAATCCAGCGTGGGCGGAACACGCACGTCTTCGGTTTTTCCCGCTTTGTTTGTGTGACAGCTGTTGTGAAAATTTTATACAAATAAAGTTGTATAGTACAGGTTTGGCCAAGCCGCAAGTCCCGAACCGCATGCGGCTCTTTTATGTTCATATCAACATTTGTGTGTGTGTGTGGGGGGGGGGTTGTGCGTGTTGGCTTCACTTGAGTTCAATTTGGTATTTTGGTCAAAAGCGCATGTGGTGAAATTCCACAAAGTAGGATGGGCAAACACATTTCTTTAAACTATGAGTGTCAATTGGGCTCTCGAAATGGCAGGGAAAAGATGCACAGCAAAACGAAAATACGTAGATGAACACAGGACGTTTTAATCAGAGTGGGAAAGTTTCTATTTTTTGTTGAACGTGATGGCAAACCATTCTGCCTGATATGTCAGACCTCAGCGCATTTCAAAGATTCAAATCTTCAGCGCCATGCACTTCAGCTCACTCCATGCTAACATTGATCAGGCGTCGAACCCGCAACATCATGCTTAAGAGGTGGCCATGCTAACCAGTGCGCCATTATGTCAACGCATGATAACTAAGTCTACATGCATTTTGTTGATTATTATGAAACACAAGTGGGGGGCTCGTTTCAAGCCGGTTTTGCAGGGGCGCCGGTTCAGTTTGGACGAGGGATAGGATCTATTTTTGCAAAATTATTTCGTTTCGTGATGCCTTTGTTTAAAAACGGGTTTAACTTGGCGAAGCCGCATCTTCAAGCCGCCGCTAAAAACATAGCAACGGATGTAGCGGGGCGCGTCATTCAAAGAATCCACCAGAAACAAGGCCCCGAGCAAGAAGGTTCCGGGCTTGCTGTATTGTCACGTGGGACGACCCATCCTGGGGGGCGGAGAAAAAGGAGCGTTAAAAGGAAAAGACGCTCCACCGGTCTCAGACCAGTTGTCAGGAAAAAGCGGAGAAGACGCAAGACAGATATTTTCTCTTAAAAATGGCCCTTCTACATTTCAAGAGCCACGAGGCGACGCTATCAAGTCTCGATTTGTTTACGGCTCCCATGACCCAATTCTCCATAGATGATAGCTCATATGTCGAATTCCACCCTCTGGCCGCGATTGTGGACCAGGGGCCCATAGAGTTTTTTATACCCGGGGACGGCTCAAAATATTTAGATTTATCCGACACTTTACTACATCTCCGTGCAAAGGTGATGCGTAGGGATGGGACAAATATTCCACCTCAAGAACAAGTTGGCATCGTGAATTTTCCTATAAACACAATTTTTAGTCAATTAGATATTTCGTTGGGTGGGCGGTTAATCTCACAATCTAGTGCCATGCACGCATACAGATCCATCATCGAGTTGCTGTTAAACTTTTCAAACGATTCTTTGGAGTCACAATTCACAGCAGGAATGTTCGCAAAAGACAGTAGGGGGCGTATGGACGCGATTTCTTTCGAAGAGGGCGTGGCTAACGCTGGTTTTGTGCGGCGCGCACAGCAGATTGCCGGCTCACGTGAATTTCATCTTATGGGACCGCTTCATGGAGATATTTTCTTCTCCGAACGCCATCTATTGAATAATGTGGATCTACGCCTAAAGTTAACTAGAGCTTCTGATGATTTCTGTCTCATGAGCGCTCCAGACAGCGATTCGTGTCTCAAAATACTAGGAGCATCCTTATTTGTAAAAAAAGTATCAATTTCACCGGCTATAGCAATAGGTCACGCCGCCGCATTACAGAAAGGTAACGCCCTCTATCCGCTGACTCGCGTGAACATGAAGACCTGCAACATACCACAAAACTCACGAATTTGTCATCAGGATAATCTATTCCTCAGACATATCCCCAAGCAAATTGTAATAGCGCTCGTAAACCACAACAGTTTCATGGGACGGAGAGATTTAAACCCGTTTAATTTTTTGCATTATAACATAGAGTATTTAGCTCTCAGCCACGAAGGTCGACAAATACCTGCCAAAGCTTTTCAGCCCAATTTCGAAGCTGGGATATGTACACGTGAATTTCATAATTTATACACAGCAACAGGGCGTTTTCTGAAAGATCTACCTCTTTGTATCGATCAACAGGATTTTAGTCAGGGCTACTCACTTTTTGTTTTCAATTTAAGTCAGGTAGATGATTCCGGGGCTTTGTCACCTGTGAATAGCGGGGTCCTGAGACTCGATTTGCGCTTCAGAACCCCAATACCACACACAGCCACTCTTATTGTATACGCTGCATACGATTCGCTTATCGAGATTAATGCTAAGAGGGAAGCATTGATGGACTATTATTAACGCTATGAACGGTCGTGAATTGGACATGATTATGACCCGGATGCAGAGAACATTATTTGGAGGTGTTTTCGCATCGGATGAGTTAGCTGACGTCAGAGACCCGCCTCCAACATATTACATCGTCAACACGCATCCAAGACATTTACCCGGTGAGCACTGGCTCGCTTTGACTTTAGAATCGGACGGCTCGGCCACATTCTTTGATCCTTTTGGTCTGCCACCGGACAGCCTGTACTACCCATCGAGTATATACAGATTTCTGAAGAAGCATTCTAAACGGGTTGACTATCAGAACGGGCAGTTGCAACACGAGCTCACAGACACCTGCGGTCAACATTGTGTGTATTATCTAAGTCAACGTGGGCGGGGCCTCACCTATCGCGAAGTGCTGACTCATTATAATTCGGATCCTCTCCATAACGACGCCATGGTTAGTGAGTTTGTCAAAAAATGTCGAAGGCCAGACCGGATGTGCGGCGGGCAAACATCATGTTCATTGCATAAATTTAAAAAATGTCATTGTCTGAAACCGTGTTAATGTTTTATAAAAATATCTTTTATTCAATAAACATTGTTAAAGAGAGTTACAGAGTCATGTTTTTTTTTTCACTAACAACACTAGAGTATCATCTAATAACTAACCCATTTTAGTATCGGCGATGTCCTTTTTCTTTTTTTTTTTTATTCATCACGTTTACATCTTCTACATAAGAAACATCCCCATCTTCACCTGTAGCGTATTTCAAACATTTAAAATCTGCGCGAGCCAAGGGGTTGGAGATGCTTGTTTCCGGCAAGTTTAATCGGGCTAGCGTCTGGAGAAATTCACCCCACCCTACCGGTTTCTCGTTGATTTTTTTCCCACTCGCACGCAAATGTCTCAACAGATCGCTCACATGGGAGCCTTTGATAGTTTTCCCTCTAAAAATAAATTCACTTAACAGCGTCCAGCTTACATCTTCTGCCGACAGTCTTTTCAGCACATAGTTGGCATTGCGCCGGAAACGTGGACCTATGGCATCCAAGATATCCTCATAGCGTCTACTTGTCACCTCGATTGTGGTCTCATCTCCGGTCTTTCTTTCTCCCTCCTCATTGGCTTCGTTGCGAATCGTAATAGGAATTTGCTCGGAGTCTTTTTGTTTGACCAGCCCTAAGTAACGCTGCAATAAGGTCTGATAAATTTTGATCTTTTCATATTGATTTAAATTTTAATTATCCAAAACTTGTTTCATCTCTTCATCCAAAGAATGCTCTGCTGTATCACGGATGGTCGGAGCGGGTCGATTCAGCCTCTCGAACTGATAAAGTGAAATCAGGAACATTTTCTGAGCCGTTTTGGTTATTTCTTTATGCGCAGTGGTCAACTCGGCACTCTCTAGCTGCCAAGGACACTTTTTACTATGCACACCCAACCAGAGTGACGGGAGGAGCACATTTCAGAAAACGTGCTCAGCTCGTCGAGAAAATGCGATTTAAGCAATAAAATTAAAAATGCACCTAAAACCTAAACCAAACGTTGCAGGTGGTTATTTCTTCATGCACAGTGGTCAACGCGGCACTCTCTAGCTGCCAAGAGCACTTTTTACTATGCGCGCCCAACCAGAGCGACGGGAGGAGCACATTTCAGAAAACGTGCTCAGCTCGTCGAGAAAATGCGATTTAAGTAATAAAATTAAAAATGCACCTGAAACTTAAACCAAACGTTGCAGGTGCTTATTTCTTCATGCGCAGTGGTCAACGCGGCACTCCCTAGCTGCCAAGAGCACTTTTTAATGTGCGCACCCAACCACAGTGACGGGAGGAGCACATTTCAGAAAACGTGCTCAGCTCGTCGAGAAAATGCGATTCAAGCAATAAAATTAAAAATGCACCTAAAACCTAAACCAAACGTTGCAAGTACTTATTTCTTCATGCGCAGTGGTCAACGCGGCACTCTCTAGCTGCCAGGAAGACTTTTTACTACGCGCACCCAACCAGAGCGACGGGAGGAGCACATTTCAGAAAACGTGCTCAGCTCGTCGAGAGAATGCGATTTAAGCAATAAAATTAAAAATGCACTTAAAACCTAAACCAAACGTTGCAGGTGCTTATTTCTTCGTGCGCAGTGGTCAACGCGGCACTCCCTAGCTGCCAGGAGCTCTTTTTACTGTGCGCACCCAACCAGAGCGACGGGAGGAGCACATTTCAGAAAACGTGCTCAGCTCGTCGAGAAAATGCGATTTAAGCAATAAAATTAAAAATGCACCTAAAACCTAAACCAAACGTTGCAGCTGCTTATTTCTTCATGCGCAGTGGTCAACGCGGCACTCCCTAGCTGCCAGGAGCACTTTTTACTGTGCACACCCAACCAGAGTGACGGGAGGAGCACATTTCAGAAAACGTGCTCAGCTCGTCGAGAAAATGCGATTTTAAGCAATAAAATTAAAAATGCACCTAAAACCTAAACCAAACGTTGCAGGTGCTTATTTCTTCATGCGCAGTGGTCAACGCGGCACTCTCTAGCTGCCAAGAGCACTTTTTACTGTGCACACCCAACCAGAGTGACGGGAGGAGCACATTTCAGAAAACGTGCTCAGCTCGTCGAGAAAATGCGATTAAAGCAATACAATTAAAAATGCACCTAAAACCTAAGCCAAACGTTGCAGGTGGTTATTTCTTCATGCGCAGTGGTCAACGCAGCACTCTCTAGCTGCCAGGAGCACTTTTTACTATGCGCGCACAACCAGAGTGACGGGAGGAGCACATTTCAGAAAATGTGCTCAGCTCGACGAGAAAATGCGATTTAAGCAATAAAATTAAAAATGCACCTAAAACCTAAACCAAACGTTGCAGGTGGTTATTTCTTCACGCGCAGTGGTCAACTCGGCACTCCCTAGCTGCCAGGAGCACTTTTTACTGTGCACACCCAACCAGAGTGACGGGAGGAGCACATTTCAGAAAACGTGCTCAGCTCGTCGAGAAAATGCGATTTAAGCAATAAAATTAAAAATGCACCTAAAACCTAAACCAAACGTTGCAGGTGGTTATTTCTTCACGCGCAGTGGTCAACTCGACACTCTCTAGCTGCCAACAGCACTTTTTACTATGCACACCCAACCAGAGTGACGGGAGGAGCACAATTCAGAAAACATGCTCAGCTCGTCGAGAAAATGCGATTTAAGCAATAAAATTAAAAATGCACCTAAAACCTAAACCAAACGTTGCAGGTGGTTATTTCTTCATGCGCAGTGGTCAACGCGGCACTCTCTAGCTGCCAAGAGCACTTTTTACTATGCGCACCCAACCAGAGTGACGGGAGGAGCATATTTCAGAAAACTTGCTCAGCTTGTCGAGAAAATGCGATTTAAGCAATAAAATTAAAAATGCACCCAAAACCTAAACCAAACGTTGCAGGTGGTTATTTCTTCATGCGCAGTGGTCAACGTGGCACTCTCTAGCTGCCAAGAGCACTTTTTACTATGCGCACCCAACCAGAGTGACGGGAGGAGCACATTTCAGAAAACGTGCTCAGCTCGTCGAGAAAATGCGATTTAAGCAATAAAATTAAAAATGCATCTAAAATCTAAACCAAACGTTGCAGGTGGTTATTTCTTCATGCGCAGTGGTCAACGCGGCACTCTCTAACTGCCAAGAGCACTTTTTACTATGCGCACCCAACCAGAGTGACGGGAGGAGCACATTTCAGAAAACGTGCTCAGCTCGTCGAGAAAATGCGATTTAAGCAATAAAATTAAAAATGCACCTAAAACCTAAACCAAACGTTGCAGGTGGTTATTTCTTCACGCGCAGTGGTCAACGCGGCACTCTCTAGCTGCCAAGAGCACTTTTTACTATGCGCACCCAACCAGAGTGACGGGAGGAGCACATTTCAGAAAACGTGCTCAGCTCGTCGAGAAAATGCGATTTAAGCAATAAAATTAAAAATGCACCCAAAACCTAAACCAAACGTTGCAGATGGTCATTTCTTCATGCGCAGTGGTCAACGCGGCACTCTCTAGCTGCCAAGAGCACTTTTTACTATGCGAACCCAACCAGAGTGACGGGAGGAGCACATTTCAGAAAACGTGCTCAGCTCGTCGAGAAAATGCGATTTAAGCAATAAAATTAAAAATGCACCCAAAACCTAAACCAAACGTTGCAGGTGGTTATTTCTTCATGCGCAGTGGTCAATGCGGCACTCTCTAGCTGCCAAGAGTACTTTTTACTGTGCGCACCCAACCAGAGTGACGGGAGGAGCACATTTCAGAAAACGTGCTGAGCTCGTCGAGAAAATGCGATTTAAGCAATAAAATTAAAAATGCACCTAAAACCTAAACCAAACGTTGCAGGTGGTTATTTCTTCACGCGCAGTGGTCAACGCGGCACTCCCTAGCTGCCAAGAGCACTTTTTACTATGCGCACCCAACCAGAGTGACGGGAGGAGCACATTTCAGAAAACGTGCTCAGCTCGTCGAGAAAATGCGATTTAAGCAATAAAATTGAAAATGCACCTAAGACCTAAACCAAACGTTGCAGGTGGTTATTTCTTCATGCGCAGTGGTCAACGCGGCACTCTCTAGCTGCCAAGAGCTCTTTTTACTATGCGCACCTAACCAGAGTGACGGGAGGAGCACATTTCAGAAAACGTGCTCAGCTCGTCGAGAAAATGCAATTTAAGCAATAAAATTAAAAATGCACCTAAAACCTAAACCAAACGTTGCAGGTGGTTATTTCTTCATGCGCAGTGGTCAACAAGTTCCCGCCTAGCGGATCAGCTGTTTATAAGTACTGCGGAGGAGATAGCGGAGCCTCATTGCACTTCCAGCGGCAAGCACACTCGCGCACGCCGCCCGGAACAACCGGGAGGACGTGCGCATGCGCCAAGTGGCCGAAATAAGCTCCCGCCTACCGGAGCGGCTGTTTATAAGCACCGCGGAGGAGATCGCGGAGCCTCATTGCACTTCCAGCGGCAAGCACACTCGCACACGCCGCCCAACTCCACCGGAAGCCCGTGCGCACGCGCCAAGTGGGCGAAATAAATTCCCGCCTAGCGGATCGGCTGTTTATAAGCACCGCGGAGGAGATCGTGGAGCCTCATTGCACTTCCAGCGGCAAGCACACTCGCGCACGCCGCCCGGAACAACCGGGAGGCCGTGTACATGCGCCAAGTGGCCGAAATGAGCTCCCGCCTAGCGGATCGGCTGTTTATGAGCACCGCGGAGGAGACTGCAGAGCCTCATTGCACTTCCAGCGGCCAGCACACTCGCGCACGCCACCCGGTTCCACCGGGAGGCCGTGCGCACGCGCGAAGTGGCCGAAATAAGCTCCCGCTGAGCGGATCGGCTGTTTATAAGCACCGCAGAGGAGATCGCGGAGCCTCATTGCACTTCCAGCGGCAAGCATACTCGCGCACGCCGCCCGGAACAACCGGGAGGCCGTGCGCATGCGCTAAGTGGCCGAAATAAGATCCCGCCTAGCGGATCGACTGTTTATAAGCACCGCGGAGGAGATAGCGGAGCCTCATTGCACTTCCAGCGGCCAGCACACTCGCACACGCTTCCCGGTTCCACCGGGAGGCCGTGCGCACGCACCAAGTGGCCGAAATAAGCTCCCGCCTAGCGGACCGGCTGTTTATAAGCACCACGGAGGAGACCGCAGAGCCTCATTGCACTTCCAGCGGCCAGCACACTCGCACACGCCGCCCGATTCCACCTTGAGGCCGTGCGCACGAGCCAAGTGGCCGAAATAAGCTCCCGCCTAGCGGATCGGCTGTTTACAAGCACCGCGGAGGAGATTGCGGAGCCTCATTGCACTTCCAGCGGCCAGCACACTCGCGCACGCTTCCCGGTTCCACCGGGAGGCCGTGCACACGCGCCAGGTGGCCGAAATAAGCTCCCTTCTAGCGGATTGGCTGTTTATAAGCACCGCGGAGGAGATCGCAGAGCCTCATTGCACTTCCAGCTGCCAGCACACTCACGCACACCGCCCGGCTCCACCGGGAGGCCGTGCGCACGCGCCGTGGCCGAAATGAGCTCCCGCCTAGCGGATCGGCTGTTTATAAGCACCGCGGAGGAGATCGCGGAGCCTCATTGCACTTCCAGCGGCAAGCACACTCGCGCACGCCGCCCGGAACAACCGGGAGGACGTGCGCATGCGCCAAGTGGCCAAAATAAGCTCCCGCCTAGCGGAGCGGCTGTTTATAAGCACCGCGGAGGAGATCTCGGAGCCTCATTGCACTTCCAGCGGCAAACACACTCGCACACGCCACCCGGAACAACCGGGAGGACGTGCGCATGCGCCAAGTGGCCGAAATAAGCTCCCGCCTCTCGGAGCGGCTGTTTATAAGCACCGCGGAGGAGATCGCAGAGCTTCATTGCACTTCCAGCGGTCAGCACACTCGCGCACGCCGCCCGGAACAACCGGGAGGTCGTGCGCATGCGCCTAGTGGCCGAAATAAGCTCCCGCCTAGCGGATTGGCTGTTTATAAGCACCGCGGAGGAGATCGCGGAGCCTTATTGCACTTCCAGCGGCCAGCACACTCGCGCACGCCGCCCGGAACAACCGGGAGGCGGTGCGCACGCGCAAAGTGGCCGAAATAAGCTCCCGCCGAGCGGATCGGCTGTTTATAAGCACCGCTGAGGAGATCGCGGAGCCTCATTGCACTTCCAGCGGCAAGCATACTCGCGCACGCCGCCCGGAACAACCGGGAGGCCGTGCGCATGCGCTAAGTGGACGAAATAAGATCCCGCCTAGCGGATCAGCTGTTTATAAGCACCGCGGAGGAGATAGCGGAGCCTCATTGCACTTCCAGCGGCCAGCACACTCACGCACACCGCCCGGCTCCACCGGGAGGCCGTGCGCACGCGCCGTGGCCGAAATAAGCTCCCGCCTAGCAGATCGGCTGTTTATAAGCACCGCGGAGGAGATCGCGGAGCCTCATTGCACTTCCAGCGGCAAGCTCACTCGCACACGCCGCCCGGGACAACCGGGAGGACGAGCGCATGCGCCAAGTGGCCGAAATAAGATCCCGCCTAGCGGAGCGGCTGTTTATAAGCACCGCAGAGGAGATCGCAGAGCTTCATTGCACTTCCAGCGGCCAGCACACTCGCGCACGCCCCTCGGAACAACCGGGAGGCCGTGCGCATGCGCCTAGTGGCCGAAATAAGCTCCCGCCTAGCGGATTGGCTGTTTATAAGCACCGCGGAGGAGATCGCGGAGCCTCATTGCACTTCCAGCGGCCAGCACACTCGCGCACGCCGCCCGGAACAACCGGGAGGCGGTGCGCACGCGCAAAGTTGCCGAAATAAGTTCCCGCCTAGCGGATCGGCTGTTTATAAGTACTGCGGAGGAGATAGCGGAGCCTCATTGCACTTCCAGCGGCCAGCAAACTCGTGCACGCCACCCGGTTCCACCGGGAGGCCGTGCGCACGCGCCAAGTGGCCGAAATAAGCTCCCGCCTAGCGGATGGGCTGTTTATGAGCTCCGCGGAGGAGACTGCAGAGCCTCATTGCACTTCCAGCGGCCAGCACACTCGCGCACACACCACCCGGTTCCACCGGGAGGCCGTGCACACGCGCCAAGTGGCCGAAATAAGCTCCCGCCGAGCGGATCGGCTGTTTATAAGCACCGCGGAGGAGATCGCAGAGCCTCATTGCACTTCCAGCGGCAAGCATACTCGCGCACGCCGCCCGGAACAACCGGGAGGCCGTGCGCATGCGCTAAGTGGCCGAAATAAGATCCCGCCTAGCGGATCGGCTGTTTATAAGCACCGCGGAGGAGATAGCGGAGCCTCATTGCACTTCCAGCGGCCAGCACACTCGCGCACGCTTCCCGGTTCCACCGGGAGGCCGTGCGCACGCACCAAGTGGCCGAAATAAGCTCCCGCCTAGCGGACCGGCTGTTTATAAGCACCGCGGAGGAGACCGCAGAGCCTCATTGCACTTCCAGCGGCCAGCACACTCGCACACGCCGCCTGATTCCACCTTGAGGCCGTGCACACGAGCCAAGTGGCCGAAATAAGCTCCCGCCTAGCGGATCGGCTGTTTATAAGCACCGCGGAGGAGATTGCGGAGCCTCATTGCACTTCCAGCGGCCAGCACACTCGCGCACGCCGCCCGGAACAACCGGGAGGCGGTGCGCACGCGCAAAGTGGCCGAAATAAGCTCCCGCCTAGCGGATCGGCTGTTTATAAGTACTGCGGAGGAGATTGCGGAGCCTCATTGCACTTCCAGCGGCCAGCACACTCGCGCACGCCACCCGGTTCCACCGGGAGGCCGTGCGCACGCGCCAAGTGGCCGAAATAAGCTCCCGCCTAGCGGATCGGCTGTTTATGAGCTCCGCGGAGGAGACTGCAGAGCCTCATTGCACTTCCAGCGGCCAGCACACTCGCGCACACCACCCGGTTCCACCGGGAGGCCGTGCACACGCGCCAAGTGGCCAAAATAAGCTCCCGCCTAGCGGATCGGCTGTTTATAAGCACCGCGGAGGAGATTGCGGAGCCTCATTGCACTTCCAGCGGCCAGCACACTCGCGCACGCTTCCCGGTTCCACCGGGAGGCCGTGCGCACGCGCCAGGTGGCCGAAATAAGCTCCCTTCTAGCGGATTGGCTGTTTATAAGCACCGCGGAGGAGATCGCAGAGCCTCATTGCACTTCCAGCGGCCAGCACAATCGCGCACACCGCCCGGCTCCACCGGGAGGCCGTGCGCACGCGCCGTGGCCGAAATAAGCTCCCTTCTAGCGGATTGGCTGTTTATAAGCACCGCGGAGGAGATCGCAGAGCCTCATTGCACTTCCAGCGGCCAGCACAATCGCGCACACCGCCCGGCTCCACCGGGAGGCCGTGCGCACGCGCCGTGGCCGAAATAAGCTCCCGCCTAGCGGATCGGCTGTTTATAAGAACCGCGGAGGAGTTCGCGGAGCCTGATTGCACTTCCAGCGGCCGGCACACTCGCGCACGCTTCCTGGTTCCACCGGGAGGCCGTGCGCACGCGCCAAGTGGCCGAAATAAGCTCCCGCCTAGCGGACCGGCTGTTTATAAGCACCGCGGAGGAGACCGCAGAGCCTCATTGCACTTCCAGCGGCAAGCATACTCGCGCACGCCGCCCGGAACAACCGGGAGGCCGTGCGCATGCGCTAAGTGGCCGAAATAAGATCCCGCCTAGAGGATCGGCTGTTTATAAGCACCGCGGAGGAGATAGCGGAGCCTCATTGCACTTCCAGCGGCCAGCACACTCGCGCACGCTTCCCGGTTCCACCGGGAGGCCGTGCGCACGCACCAAGTGGCCGAAATAAGCTCCCGCCTAGCGGACCGGCTGTTTATAAGCACCACGGAGGAGACCGCAGAGCCTCATTGCACTTCCAGCGGCCAGCACACTCGCACACGCCGCCCGGAACAACCGGGAGGACGTGCGCATGCGCCAAGTGGCCGAAATAAGCTCCCGCCTCTCGGAGCGGCTGTTTATAAGCACCGCGGAGGAGATTGCAGAGCTTCATTGCACTTCCAGCGGTCAGCACACTCGCGCACGCCGCCCGGAACAACCGGGAGGTCGTGCGCATGCGCCTAGTGGCCGAAATAAGCTCCCGCCTAGCGGATTGGCTGTTTATAAGCACCGCGGAGGAGATCGCGGAGCCTTATTGCACTTCCAGCGGCCAGCACACTCGCGCACGCCGCCCGGAACAACCGGGAGGCGGTGCGCACGCGCAAAGTGGCCGAAATAAGCTCCCGCCTAGCGGATCGGCTGTTTATAAGTACTGCGGAGGAGATCTCGGAGCCTCATTGCACTTCCAGCGGCCAGCACACTCGCGCACGCCACCCGGTTCCACCGGGAGGCCGTGCACACGCGCCAAGTGGCCAAATTAAGCTCCCGCCTAGCGGATCGGCTGTTTATAAGCACCGCGGAGGAGATCGCGGAGCCTCATTGCACTTCCAGCGGCAAGCATACTCGCGCACGCCGCCCGGAACAACCGGGAGGCCGCGTGCATGCGCTAAGTGGCCGAAATAAGATCCCGCGTAGCGGATCGGCTGTTTATAAGCACCGCGGAGGAGATAGCAGAGCCTCATTGCACTTCCAGCGGCCAGCACACTCGCGCACGCTTCCCGGTTCCACCGGGAGGCCGTGCGCACGCACCAAGATGCCGAAATAAGCTCCCGCCTAGCGGACCGGCTGTTTATAAGCACCGCGGAGGAGACCGCAGAGCCTCATTGCACTTCCAGCGGCCAGCACACTCGCACACGCCGCCCGATTCCACCTTGAGGCCGTGCGCACGAGCCAAGTGGCCGAAATAAGCTCCCGCCTAGCGGATCGGCTGTTTATAAGCACCGCGGAGGAGACCGCAGAGCCTCATTGCACTTCCAGCGGCAAGCATACTCGCGTATGCCGCCCGGAACAACCGGGAGGCCGTGCGCATGCGCTAAGTGGCCGAAATAAGAACCCTTCTAGCGGATTGGCTGTTTATAAGCACCGCGGAGGAGATTGTTGGATTTTGTCCACAATTTAGGGAGCGCGTTATCTGCGCCTCACGGCAAAAGCCTTTGCCAATCACCTGTTATTCAATTTACTCACTGCGTGCTCGTTTGATTTCTTCAGATTTAGGAAAATGCAAAGACACTGAAGCAGAAATTAGACTTAGACAGCTTGGTTGAGTTCAATCACAATTCTTGTTCAAAAAGCTCTGTTTTCAGGAAAGTGCAATACAGCGCTGGGCCCTTCAAGAGCGGAAAGTCTCCATTCAGAAAAGGGCAAAGTCCAAGGTTGTTAGATCAGTTTTATATTCAGTAGCACATTGTGGGCCGGGATTGATGGGCGATGAGTCTTCGGGGTGGGGCAAGTTCGAAGGAGAGTCTGCTTCCATGCGAGTGGTGCTGGTTATGGGCGATTCGGTGTGTTGGTGGGGGCTGTTGGTGTGTGTGTGTGGAGGGGGTTGTTGTCTTCCATCCCGTATCTCGGCCTTGGCGATCATCTTTGGCCGAGTTCTCGGGTGGCTCCTTCTGGCACCAGCTGGTTTTATCTCCACGTGACCTTCCTGTGAACATTCTCCTCCAATCTCGGACATACACTGTCGTACCGCATTCAACCGTATCTTTTTCTTTGTGAGGCCAAGATATTTCCCTCTGTGCAGAACGTTCAGTAGTAATCAAAAACTGGCGTCTAGCATTAGTCAAAACATAAGATACAATCAAGTACTGAACGGTCAAGACGACTGTGGCCGTGTCCATGATTCAGAGAAAAAACATCAGGCATGCATTCCACAGTTCCTTAAGGGTCATTAAGGTATTTAGGCAATATATCAAAAGTCATTTGTTATTTCAAAGTCCTCAGAAATATATATATCAGATCATAAAGTTATAAAAACCTTTCTCATCACCACTTATCAAAAATGTCTAGTTATGTCTTCTTTATTGATTTGGTGTGTAGGTATAATTATATGCTTCAAATGTTTCTTTTATTTATTTAATATGTGAATATACTTGTCTGCTTATGTACTTTATTCAATGAGGTTTGAGCATATCTGTTTTTGTAGCGAGGCAGGACTTTTTGTATTTCGACCTCATTCCTTCACTCCCTCTGTTGACCTCAGTTTTACTGAGGTCACCAAAATCGTTGATGCCACCAGGGTCCCTCTGTTGGCACACCACGTCCCTCTGTGGAGCCGCTACAAGTCCCTCTGTGGGGCCGCCAATGAGTGAGAAAAATAAATATAGATAAAATTCATACCCAGACATTTGTAAAAGATGGAGAGTGGAAAGGCAATTGGCCTAGACGACATTCCAGTGACAGCATGGAACTATCAAGGAGAGATGGCAGGGGAGATTCTTAAAAAGCGAGAAGTTCCCCGGAAAGGTGTTGACTTCTATTTCTTAATTCAGACCACGGCGATGCGCAGAACTGTAGTAGCTACAGAGGTGTTGTTATGTTTATTAAGCAAAGCATGAAGTTATCGGAAAGAATGTTAGAAGCGAGGCTTGGAAATCTACTAGCCAAAATAATGGAGAGTGTGGCAGAGACAAAGATAGGACATGCAGATGGTTGGTGGCACAGAAAGATATGGAAACGATCGCTCTGCAGTCGCGGCCCCTAACAGGAGCAGCCGAAAGAAGTGGAAGATGAGAAAGAAAATGTGAAAGAGAAATACATAAACAAATAACGAATTACATACGTAAAACAAATAACGAAATACATACATACATATATAGTACATACATATAGACAGACAGACATCGAACAATTGCCCATTCGGCCACTCAGCCCTTCAGTCAGTCACTCAATGAATCACTCAATCAATAAACCAACCAATCAATCAATCAACCACCCAATCAATCAATCAATCAATCAATCAATCAATCACACAGGTGTTAACTAATTTGTAATTGTATTGCAAGCAATTCAAACTCTAATGGAATATGATGATGTCCATATCTGTTTTATCAAATTCTAATCCTACTTTACCTTTGTATAAGGCACAGGTGTCAAACTCAAGACCTGGGGGCCAGATGCAGCCCGACACATGATTTTATGCGGCCCCCGAAGACAAATTGTGCTTTTTATTCATGAGTCATTACTCGAATTGCAAATTGTCTTCACTTTTAATAATATTTTATTTTTAAATATTAGACCAGTTTTTATTTGTCTGATTTGAAAGCGAGTTACTTGTCAGTTTGTTTTGTAGCTTTTACTCTATATAATATGAGGTGCTCACACATTTATTTGGGTATGACAGTCATACCGGTCCTCCGAAAGAAGCTATGACTACACTGCGGCCCGTGAACAAATGAGTTTGACCCCCCTGGTACAAGGGATAGCCTTCTCATTGATCAATCACGTATCTTAAATCATGCTTTTCCTCCTTTGAAGCGACTATGTACTTCAAACCCAAACGGCACCATTTTATAGGGAAAAAACTTGTTGAATCTATTTGTTTTCGACATAATACTACCGCAATCATCTTAAATTTGTTCAGTTTATCAATCCCTTCCATTGTTTATCCTGCAATCACGTGAATAATGTGTTATTCAAACTTTAACGTTCATAATCCACCTGTTCCCAATTTGTTTGGAGTCTGTATGTTATTGTTCTAATTTTTTACATTTAATACTCTCCCACCTATTTGATCCTATCTTGTGAAGGTCTACAGTTTATTATGAGCTATTTTGAAACTCTTCACACTTGTTACCAGGCTTTGGCTCCATCTCATGATGTTGTCTCCCATTCACTTCATTTCTGCCGAGCTGCTTCTTCTCCTCCGTCCAGCATGTTGAAGACTTAAAAACCATCAAATCTGAAAACACTTAAAATCTCACAATTCCCCCCTTTGTTTTTTTTTTTTATTATTTTTCTACCTCCCCCTTTTGACACATTCTAAAAAATGTGTCACAATGGTTAAAAAGTAAAAATAACAATATCCATGGTGACATACCCATCGCCAGCTGGACTTCGGTGTACCTCCAGATGCCATCCTAGCCTGGAATCACCAATTCTCAGTCCCTGAAACTCGACTGGCAGCATCTCCCATGGCTGTATGAACAAAAGCCACCACCCACCTGTAGCTGTGCATGCAGCTCTCCGTACAATAAACATCCATAATACCAAAAAATAAAATTCATAATGATAAAAATAATCCACACATGGGCGCATGTCAAACGCATGAAATAGAAAATTGGAGCCTGCCGAGCCTGTCATGAAACCGATCACATTTACAAACTCGTTATGAAAAGTAAGGGGTTAGTTGTTAATGCATGTTCACAGACATGACACAAAATTCTCCAAGACTGCAGTTGACAACCTGCAAAGTAAAGCAAGTTTAACAAATAAAGCACAATCTGCTCCCTGGGTTGCTGTTAGAGGCTGCAATACAATTAGGTAAAACATCAAAACAAAGCAAGTCATCACAAATTCCGTCACATACATTTCGTCACACTGTCAGGTAAGTCCAGAGTTGTTGTCATACACTGTCTTGGCTCAGAGTCTTGATTGTCAATGCTGGTATAGTCACGTCTGGTCATAATCTTGAAATGGGCCTTCTCCATTGAAGTCTTTTGTTGTCAATGGTGCCCCAGAGTAATCCTAAACCCATATTTAGTCCAAAATGAGCCCTGATCAATCTTGCTTTTTTCAAATCTGTAGTATCTTTATATTTTTCAGGTGAGAGGAATGTTATCCTCTGCTGTGATCACATCACCCCAACCTTAAATCATGTTAACCATTCACAATACACAAACCCCATCCCAAGTACAGACTTGACATTCATACAGCATGACAGACAAACTGTCATCCCACAACACACACATAAAACATACAATATTAAATTGTAAAAAGAACCCTCCCTATGCAAAATTTTCTCCACAATTAAAATTTCCCTTTTTTATTTTAAATCCAAAATTAATATCTAATTGTCTGGTCTCCTGTCCTCACATCGTTTGCCAATATGCATAATACTGGAACATGATTTAACTCCCCATTTAGTTTGCTCACATCTCACACTTAGACTATTTGACACTTTGTGTTGAGCTGTAACTTCAATATTTCCACCTTCTCATATTTCTTCCACTAAACAGTTCCATTTTGCTTTCAGTTTAAATTCATCCCTCCAAATAACTACCTCTGGCAAAAAACCAAAAATTTTTAGAGCACTCCCTTTTACTGTCACCTTGTTCCTTCATTCATCTCCTCACAAGCATTACTGACCCTCCTAAGAAATAATGATACTGAAAATAATGTTTAAAAAATATACACAGCTTCCTCCTGCCACTTACACTATAACCTTGGATTATCGTTCTCATTTTTGTTGATGCCAATTCTTAGAATTAAAAAGAAATACTTACTCTTGATAATTGAGTGACGCTATATCACAAATTTTGAAAACCTTCTTCCATGTTCCCCCTTTGTTCCTATCAAAACCAATTAGAAATATTTTTGCTGTCATGATCATCATTGTGGCCCTCACACTTATTGTTCTTGTATTTTAAATTGGCAATTTTTGTACATTTGGAGCCCTTTGAGACTTGCTTGTGGGATATATAAATAAATTTGAATTGCCTTGACTTTATTATTATTCAACTTCTTCTGCATTCCTCTTCCTTTTATTTTAATCTTAACTACTTCCACATAATTCATCTGATTTACTCCATTACACTTTTAACCTCCGAGATTCAAATTCAAATTTCACATCCTCACTTCCAACATTGCGGTAAAATTTTGCAAAGTTTCATTTTTTTTTCCCTTCTAATTTCTTCTAGTTTTCCTTTTTTCTTCTTTTTTTTTTTTTTCCACTGACTCAACTCATTTCAATTTTTTTTTTTTTTTTTTTTTTTAACTGTTCATCTTATGCCTACCTATTCCAAAACTTCCCACTCCCCAAATTTCAAATTTTCAACTTTAAAATTCACGCCCAATTTTACAAAATTCTTTCTAAATTTTTATCAATTTTCTAGCCAATTCATCACGTTCCAAATTTAAACATAACCTTGTAGCTTTCCCCGAATTTTTATTCAGCCTCTTCGCTTTCACACGCAATTTCTACAGAAATGAATAATTCTAGTTATTATTGTTAATCATCTGTGGCCCTCGTAAGGACAAGCCACACCAGTAATGGATGGATGGATGGATTGTTAATCCTAACCCCAAATGCCGATCATAAATTGCCATTTAAATCAATTGTCGCAAGGGTCATGTCAATGTATTTGTTATTTAAAGCCCTACTGTATTACTATTTTGCCGACTATCCAGAATTCCAACTTTCTTATGGCCCCTCACCCATTCAAGCTGAAATATGCATCCTATAAGTCAGTCGCAGTTGATGTGTAATTAAATTCTGTTGTTTTGATAAAGGTCAATTAAGTTTAGCAATTCAGCCTTCTGTTGCCCGAATCCAAATTTTCACTGGTCCAATTATAAAATTTCATTATTTCAGTTAGATTAATTATGTCTTCGAAATGCTAAGTTACATATAAAAATTTATGATTCAAAAGATTTAATTTCTATTGATCAATGTCCACCTTGCAAAGTTTCTGATCACGCGGTTGTGTAATTTGTCAGTGCATCTTCACTGTCCCTATCTATGTATTTTATTTTTTTTTATCCCCGTTTCAGTGTCAATAAGCAGCCTTATTATTCCCACTTTTATCAAAACTCCTCAGTTATGTCTGCCCCAGCACCCAAACACACTTCCATCCCTTTTGTCCCACACTCCACCAACTTTGTAATGCTTCAGCAGTCTTTAGCAATGTGTCCAGTTTGACTTCATGTGACTCGTGCAAGTCTTTAGCAGCCTCTCCTCTTAGATTCTCATGATGATGATTCAGGGCTGGACCGTCCGCCATTCTCAAATGCGTCCATCTTGTCTTTGTTCTTTCAGTCCATTTTCTTTTTGATCTGCAACTGTGTGTATTCCACCAACTATATGGTTCTTGTCCTGTGAAGAGCTGTGCTTGCCCCTTCAAGCATGATAATAGTTCCTGTTGTTCTCCCAAAGGTCAAAGGTGTCTCATGACCAGGGACAGTCCTCTGTTGATTTTGAGGCAGCCAGTAGAGTACAAGGACTCAGTTCAGGACTTGTGCCATGCGCGAGGGCAGAACACACTGGGACACAAATTTCACAAAACTATCTTCGTGTTATCAGTCTTCATGTGTAGTATTTGTTCCTTACACCCCAAATCTTCCCATTAACATATTGTATCCTATCAGTTGCGCACACACATCATCTTACTATCAAGCCGCCCTTATCAAAAGCTTTTTTTTTTTTTTTTTTTCGAGTAATCCATCCACCCTACCCATTAACACGGCTAAAATCCTCGTTCCAGTGTTTATCATCAAATAAAGTTCCGAAATCCTTTGTAATAAACTGTAATGTAATTTAACAATCTACCAACATGGTTGTATATGCGGTGAATGTTATTGTTCAATCTATAGGTCATACAGCGCCTGTGTTCCAACTATGACACTCCTCCTTGGTTTACCATCTCATAAGTTATTGTTGTCAGCAGCGCTAAATGATAGTGCTTGAAAGTGAATGTCTTATCGCCCAATTTAAAACACATGCCGCATTTGAGCGAGTATTTATTCATTTATTTGCCATCCTCATGTTAGCTGGCATGTGTCAGAATTAAAATGTAATTTTGCTTTTAATTTTAAGTCTTTCAAAATTGCTTTATCCTTACTGCACCGAGATAAACTGTCAAATATATCTTTAAAAACAAACAAAAACAATCTATGCTCCTGCACAGACTCTTAAAAGTGGCACCCAAATGCCAGATTACAAATCAAACCTCCTCCTTCACTCTCACATTTTTGATAAAACAGTCTACTTATCTAGACACTGTCATCACATACGAAATAATGGCCTGCAAATTAAATATAATGTCATTGCTCTGGTCCCTCAAAACATGTAACTAGGATTTGGACAATTATTAACCCCCATCAATTGATCAATTTTCTCCTCACTAAATTCCTAGCCTGTTAATCTATCTGCATAAAGAAGACATTTACAATGCAGGGGATAAGAGAATAACAAGGAACACCTTAACAATAAACACAAGGAAAACCTAACAATAAACAAAATAAACCCAAACCACAATCAAAACCAAATAAACTCGGCCCATGACCTATGTAGACCAACACAGTACTCCAAATATTTCCCCATTAAAAATTTAAGCCTTTTTGTGTAGAGCACCATTGATTTCTAATCATTGACCTAATTTTATCCTTAATTTAATCCCAATCACGAATGCCCCCTACTTACTTTACTTGGTGTTCTTTTAATAAAAAGTGCCCCCTTGCAATGTCGTTTTTATTTGTTGTTTTTAACTCTAAGTGATTCAAATCTTTGACTTATCCTTACATGTGTCCTTGTATAGTCTTATGTCATAACCAATCAATAATTCCCCCTAAATTTAAAATCTGCAATCATAATTTAATTTTATCCAATTCTACAATGTATGTTCTCTCTTACTCTCACATTTTTATGAGGGCTGGGCACTCTCCTCGTTGGACGAGTTTCTGACCACAACCCTCAGATTATTCTATCATTTCTAATTTTTACATTTAACAATGCAAATCTGATTAACCATTGTCTAGCACACCGTTTCCGTGCACCAATTTAACGCAATTCCATCCTTTATAACGAACTGATACACAAAGACAAACATACACATAAACAAACACACGGGCCCACAACATAGACATGACAATCTTCCCAGTTGATAACAAGGGTGGGGGGGGCAACTGAAGTGCGGAGAGCCTCGCCATCACCACGTCGCACAATGTAACCCCCCACCTCTGTCCAAAAGGTGCATTTGTGCCCACCTGACCGTTTGGCCCAAACTTTAGAGCTGCACCCTTTTGAAAACAAAAATGGTTACAGTTTAACCCCACCACACAATGGGATATAACCTTCATGCTAATTAAATATACATTCTTTATCAAATTCTTGTTAAGCCATTTTTTCTGAGTCCAACTCTCATGCAAAATCAAAATAAAATCAACAATTTTATACAAATCAACTTATTGTTCTTCATGAACCACAAATCATCACTTCCATCCCATGAACAGCACCACAACTAATCACTCACTTCTTCAGCTGCGCCGCTGTCCCATCTGACAGCCAAGCCTGCTTTCCACACAATATCATCATAGACACACTTCAACAATTATGTAGCGACCTGGTTAACCCAGTTACCCTTCGCCCTAGACAACAATATAAGTCTCTAAGGTCGCACTATTGAAGTCGCCAGGCATCCGTCCTGCTATATCAGCGATGCCTTCACCATTTTTTTTTTCTTTTTTTTTTTTTTTCTTTTTTTTTAATTATATTTTTTTTTCACGAGTCCCTGACTCGTATTGGTGGCCTGGCCGATCCAATCGACCCCGACCTTAGGCAACAGTATAAGTTCCTAAGTGTCTACTATTGAGGCCACTCAGGTGCCCATATGCTAGTCACTGGCATCCCACAAGTTCCAGCGGTGTGAGCGCCCTTTGCTGATCAGACAAAGTCCTCACCACCTTTCTCTTAATTCACCACGACTCGGACATCCCAGATGTCCCTCGCCTTAGACAGCCCTATAATGTTCTAAGGTCACACTATTGGAGTCGCTCGGCATCCGTACTGCTATATCAGCGACGCCTTCACCTGTTTTTGTATTTTTAATTTTTTCCACAAATCACTTTTACCAAATTCCACACAAACACACACTTCTATACAACCACCATTCCTGAACACAGAGCTGAAATTATTAATTTTTGTATTCCGCTTTCACTCCACAATATTGCTGAACTGGGAGAGAGAAAAAAAAAAGTTTCCCCCTTACCTTTTGTGCCGATCGGACTGGAATATTGTTGAGCAAGAGCGGAGAAGGAAGAATCCTTTGTGGAGCATGCACTTTCCCTTCTGAAGAAATCACGTCGGGGTCACCATTTGTTGGATTTTGTCCACAATTTAGGGAGCGCGTTATCTGCGCCTCACGGCAAAAGCCTTTGCCAATCACCTGTTATTCAATTTACTCACTGCGTGCTCGTTTGATTTCTTCAGATTTAGGAAAATGCAAAGACACTGAAGCAGAAATTAGACTTAGACAGCTTGGTTGAGTTCAATCACAATTCTTGTTCAAAAAGCTCTGTTTTCAGGAAAGTGCAATACAGCGCTGGGCCCTTCAAGAGCGGAAAGTCTCCATTCAGAAAAGGGCAAAGTCCAAGGTTGTTAGATCAGTTTTATATTCAGTAGCACATTGTGGGCCGGGATTGATGGGCGATGAGTCTTCGGGGTGGGGCAAGTTCGAAGGAGAGTCTGCTTCCATGCGAGTGGTGCTGGTTATGGGCGATTCGGTGTGTTGGTGGGGGCTGTTGGTGTGTGTGTGTGGAGGGGGTTGTTGTCTTCCATCCCGTATCTCGGCCTTGGCGATCATCTTTGGCCGAGTTCTCGGGTGGCTCCTTCTGGCACCAGCTGGTTTTATCTCCACGTGACCTTCCTGTGAACATTCTCCTCCAATCTCGGACATACACTGTCGTACCGCATTCAACCGTATCTTTTTCTTTGTGAGGCCAAGATATTTCCCTCTGTGCAGAACGTTCAGTAGTAATCAAAAACTGGCGTCTAGCATTAGTCAAAACATAAGATACAATCAAGTACTGAACGGTCAAGACGACTGTGGCCGTGTCCATGATTCAGAGAAAAAACATCAGGCATGCATTCCACAGTTCCTTAAGGGTCATTAAGGTATTTAGGCAATATATCAAAAGTCATTTGTTATTTCAAAGTCCTCAGAAATATATATATCAGATCATAAAGTTATAAAAACCTTTCTCATCACCACTTATCAAAAATGTCTAGTTATGTCTTCTTTATTGATTTGGTGTGTAGGTATAATTATATGCTTCAAATGTTTCTTTTATTTATTTAATATGTGAATATACTTGTCTGCTTATGTACTTTATTCAATGAGGTTTGAGCATATCTGTTTTTGTAGCGAGGCAGGACTTTTTGTATTTCGACCTCATTCCTTCACTCCCTCTGTTGACCTCAGTTTTACTGAGGTCACCAAAATCGTTGATGCCACCAGGGTCCCTCTGTTGGCACACCACGTCCCTCTGTGGAGCCGCTACAAGTCCCTCTGTGGGGCCGCCAATGAGTGAGAAAAATAAATATAGATAAAATTCATACCCAGACATTTGTAAAAGATGGAGAGTGGAAAGGCAATTGGCCTAGACGACATTCCAGTGACAGCATGGAACTATCAAGGAGAGATGGCAGGGGAGATTCTTAAAAAGCGAGAAGTTCCCCGGAAAGGTGTTGACTTCTATTTCTTAATTCAGACCACGGCGATGCGCAGAACTGTAGTAGCTACAGAGGTGTTGTTATGTTTATTAAGCAAAGCATGAAGTTATCGGAAAGAATGTTAGAAGCGAGGCTTGGAAATCTACTAGCCAAAATAATGGAGAGTGTGGCAGAGACAAAGATAGGACATGCAGATGGTTGGTGGCACAGAAAGATATGGAAACGATCGCTCTGCAGTCGCGGCCCCTAACAGGAGCAGCCGAAAGAAGTGGAAGATGAGAAAGAAAATGTGAAAGAGAAATACATAAACAAATAACGAATTACATACGTAAAACAAATAACGAAATACATACATACATATATAGTACATACATATAGACAGACAGACATCGAACAATTGCCCATTCGGCCACTCAGCCCTTCAGTCAGTCACTCAATGAATCACTCAATCAATAAACCAACCAATCAATCAATCAACCACCCAATCAATCAATCAATCAATCAATCAATCACACAGGTGTTAACTAATTTGTAATTGTATTGCAAGCAATTCAAACTCTAATGGAATATGATGATGTCCATATCTGTTTTATCAAATTCTAATCCTACTTTACCTTTGTATAAGGCACAGGTGTCAAACTCAAGACCTGGGGGCCAGATGCAGCCCGACACATGATTTTATGCGGCCCCCGAAGACAAATTGTGCTTTTTATTCATGAGTCATTACTCGAATTGCAAATTGTCTTCACTTTTAATAATATTTTATTTTTAAATATTAGACCAGTTTTTATTTGTCTGATTTGAAAGCGAGTTACTTGTCAGTTTGTTTTGTAGCTTTTACTCTATATAATATGAGGTGCTCACACATTTATTTGGGTATGACAGTCATACCGGTCCTCCGAAAGAAGCTATGACTACACTGCGGCCCGTGAACAAATGAGTTTGACCCCCCTGGTACAAGGGATAGCCTTCTCATTGATCAATCACGTATCTTAAATCATGCTTTTCCTCCTTTGAAGCGACTATGTACTTCAAACCCAAACGGCACCATTTTATAGGGAAAAAACTTGTTGAATCTATTTGTTTTCGACATAATACTACCGCAATCATCTTAAATTTGTTCAGTTTATCAATCCCTTCCATTGTTTATCCTGCAATCACGTGAATAATGTGTTATTCAAACTTTAACGTTCATAATCCACCTGTTCCCAATTTGTTTGGAGTCTGTATGTTATTGTTCTAATTTTTTACATTTAATACTCTCCCACCTATTTGATCCTATCTTGTGAAGGTCTACAGTTTATTATGAGCTATTTTGAAACTCTTCACACTTGTTACCAGGCTTTGGCTCCATCTCATGATGTTGTCTCCCATTCACTTCATTTCTGCCGAGCTGCTTCTTCTCCTCCGTCCAGCATGTTGAAGACTTAAAAACCATCAAATCTGAAAACACTTAAAATCTCACAATTCCCCCCTTTGTTTTTTTTTTTTATTATTTTTCTACCTCCCCCTTTTGACACATTCTAAAAAATGTGTCACAATGGTTAAAAAGTAAAAATAACAATATCCATGGTGACATACCCATCGCCAGCTGGACTTCGGTGTACCTCCAGATGCCATCCTAGCCTGGAATCACCAATTCTCAGTCCCTGAAACTCGACTGGCAGCATCTCCCATGGCTGTATGAACAAAAGCCACCACCCACCTGTAGCTGTGCATGCAGCTCTCCGTACAATAAACATCCATAATACCAAAAAATAAAATTCATAATGATAAAAATAATCCACACATGGGCGCATGTCAAACGCATGAAATAGAAAATTGGAGCCTGCCGAGCCTGTCATGAAACCGATCACATTTACAAACTCGTTATGAAAAGTAAGGGGTTAGTTGTTAATGCATGTTCACAGACATGACACAAAATTCTCCAAGACTGCAGTTGACAACCTGCAAAGTAAAGCAAGTTTAACAAATAAAGCACAATCTGCTCCCTGGGTTGCTGTTAGAGGCTGCAATACAATTAGGTAAAACATCAAAACAAAGCAAGTCATCACAAATTCCGTCACATACATTTCGTCACACTGTCAGGTAAGTCCAGAGTTGTTGTCATACACTGTCTTGGCTCAGAGTCTTGATTGTCAATGCTGGTATAGTCACGTCTGGTCATAATCTTGAAATGGGCCTTCTCCATTGAAGTCTTTTGTTGTCAATGGTGCCCCAGAGTAATCCTAAACCCATATTTAGTCCAAAATGAGCCCTGATCAATCTTGCTTTTTTCAAATCTGTAGTATCTTTATATTTTTCAGGTGAGAGGAATGTTATCCTCTGCTGTGATCACATCACCCCAACCTTAAATCATGTTAACCATTCACAATACACAAACCCCATCCCAAGTACAGACTTGACATTCATACAGCATGACAGACAAACTGTCATCCCACAACACACACATAAAACATACAATATTAAATTGTAAAAAGAACCCTCCCTATGCAAAATTTTCTCCACAATTAAAATTTCCCTTTTTTATTTTAAATCCAAAATTAATATCTAATTGTCTGGTCTCCTGTCCTCACATCGTTTGCCAATATGCATAATACTGGAACATGATTTAACTCCCCATTTAGTTTGCTCACATCTCACACTTAGACTATTTGACACTTTGTGTTGAGCTGTAACTTCAATATTTCCACCTTCTCATATTTCTTCCACTAAACAGTTCCATTTTGCTTTCAGTTTAAATTCATCCCTCCAAATAACTACCTCTGGCAAAAAACCAAAAATTTTTAGAGCACTCCCTTTTACTGTCACCTTGTTCCTTCATTCATCTCCTCACAAGCATTACTGACCCTCCTAAGAAATAATGATACTGAAAATAATGTTTAAAAAATATACACAGCTTCCTCCTGCCACTTACACTATAACCTTGGATTATCGTTCTCATTTTTGTTGATGCCAATTCTTAGAATTAAAAAGAAATACTTACTCTTGATAATTGAGTGACGCTATATCACAAATTTTGAAAACCTTCTTCCATGTTCCCCCTTTGTTCCTATCAAAACCAATTAGAAATATTTTTGCTGTCATGATCATCATTGTGGCCCTCACACTTATTGTTCTTGTATTTTAAATTGGCAATTTTTGTACATTTGGAGCCCTTTGAGACTTGCTTGTGGGATATATAAATAAATTTGAATTGCCTTGACTTTATTATTATTCAACTTCTTCTGCATTCCTCTTCCTTTTATTTTAATCTTAACTACTTCCACATAATTCATCTGATTTACTCCATTACACTTTTAACCTCCGAGATTCAAATTCAAATTTCACATCCTCACTTCCAACATTGCGGTAAAATTTTGCAAAGTTTCATTTTTTTTTCCCTTCTAATTTCTTCTAGTTTTCCTTTTTTCTTCTTTTTTTTTTTTTTTCCACTGACTCAACTCATTTCAATTTTTTTTTTTTTTTTTTTTTTTAACTGTTCATCTTATGCCTACCTATTCCAAAACTTCCCACTCCCCAAATTTCAAATTTTCAACTTTAAAATTCACGCCCAATTTTACAAAATTCTTTCTAAATTTTTATCAATTTTCTAGCCAATTCATCACGTTCCAAATTTAAACATAACCTTGTAGCTTTCCCCGAATTTTTATTCAGCCTCTTCGCTTTCACACGCAATTTCTACAGAAATGAATAATTCTAGTTATTATTGTTAATCATCTGTGGCCCTCGTAAGGACAAGCCACACCAGTAATGGATGGATGGATGGATTGTTAATCCTAACCCCAAATGCCGATCATAAATTGCCATTTAAATCAATTGTCGCAAGGGTCATGTCAATGTATTTGTTATTTAAAGCCCTACTGTATTACTATTTTGCCGACTATCCAGAATTCCAACTTTCTTATGGCCCCTCACCCATTCAAGCTGAAATATGCATCCTATAAGTCAGTCGCAGTTGATGTGTAATTAAATTCTGTTGTTTTGATAAAGGTCAATTAAGTTTAGCAATTCAGCCTTCTGTTGCCCGAATCCAAATTTTCACTGGTCCAATTATAAAATTTCATTATTTCAGTTAGATTAATTATGTCTTCGAAATGCTAAGTTACATATAAAAATTTATGATTCAAAAGATTTAATTTCTATTGATCAATGTCCACCTTGCAAAGTTTCTGATCACGCGGTTGTGTAATTTGTCAGTGCATCTTCACTGTCCCTATCTATGTATTTTATTTTTTTTTATCCCCGTTTCAGTGTCAATAAGCAGCCTTATTATTCCCACTTTTATCAAAACTCCTCAGTTATGTCTGCCCCAGCACCCAAACACACTTCCATCCCTTTTGTCCCACACTCCACCAACTTTGTAATGCTTCAGCAGTCTTTAGCAATGTGTCCAGTTTGACTTCATGTGACTCGTGCAAGTCTTTAGCAGCCTCTCCTCTTAGATTCTCATGATGATGATTCAGGGCTGGACCGTCCGCCATTCTCAAATGCGTCCATCTTGTCTTTGTTCTTTCAGTCCATTTTCTTTTTGATCTGCAACTGTGTGTATTCCACCAACTATATGGTTCTTGTCCTGTGAAGAGCTGTGCTTGCCCCTTCAAGCATGATAATAGTTCCTGTTGTTCTCCCAAAGGTCAAAGGTGTCTCATGACCAGGGACAGTCCTCTGTTGATTTTGAGGCAGCCAGTAGAGTACAAGGACTCAGTTCAGGACTTGTGCCATGCGCGAGGGCAGAACACACTGGGACACAAATTTCACAAAACTATCTTCGTGTTATCAGTCTTCATGTGTAGTATTTGTTCCTTACACCCCAAATCTTCCCATTAACATATTGTATCCTATCAGTTGCGCACACACATCATCTTACTATCAAGCCGCCCTTATCAAAAGCTTTTTTTTTTTTTTTTTTTCGAGTAATCCATCCACCCTACCCATTAACACGGCTAAAATCCTCGTTCCAGTGTTTATCATCAAATAAAGTTCCGAAATCCTTTGTAATAAACTGTAATGTAATTTAACAATCTACCAACATGGTTGTATATGCGGTGAATGTTATTGTTCAATCTATAGGTCATACAGCGCCTGTGTTCCAACTATGACACTCCTCCTTGGTTTACCATCTCATAAGTTATTGTTGTCAGCAGCGCTAAATGATAGTGCTTGAAAGTGAATGTCTTATCGCCCAATTTAAAACACATGCCGCATTTGAGCGAGTATTTATTCATTTATTTGCCATCCTCATGTTAGCTGGCATGTGTCAGAATTAAAATGTAATTTTGCTTTTAATTTTAAGTCTTTCAAAATTGCTTTATCCTTACTGCACCGAGATAAACTGTCAAATATATCTTTAAAAACAAACAAAAACAATCTATGCTCCTGCACAGACTCTTAAAAGTGGCACCCAAATGCCAGATTACAAATCAAACCTCCTCCTTCACTCTCACATTTTTGATAAAACAGTCTACTTATCTAGACACTGTCATCACATACGAAATAATGGCCTGCAAATTAAATATAATGTCATTGCTCTGGTCCCTCAAAACATGTAACTAGGATTTGGACAATTATTAACCCCCATCAATTGATCAATTTTCTCCTCACTAAATTCCTAGCCTGTTAATCTATCTGCATAAAGAAGACATTTACAATGCAGGGGATAAGAGAATAACAAGGAACACCTTAACAATAAACACAAGGAAAACCTAACAATAAACAAAATAAACCCAAACCACAATCAAAACCAAATAAACTCGGCCCATGACCTATGTAGACCAACACAGTACTCCAAATATTTCCCCATTAAAAATTTAAGCCTTTTTGTGTAGAGCACCATTGATTTCTAATCATTGACCTAATTTTATCCTTAATTTAATCCCAATCACGAATGCCCCCTACTTACTTTACTTGGTGTTCTTTTAATAAAAAGTGCCCCCTTGCAATGTCGTTTTTATTTGTTGTTTTTAACTCTAAGTGATTCAAATCTTTGACTTATCCTTACATGTGTCCTTGTATAGTCTTATGTCATAACCAATCAATAATTCCCCCTAAATTTAAAATCTGCAATCATAATTTAATTTTATCCAATTCTACAATGTATGTTCTCTCTTACTCTCACATTTTTATGAGGGCTGGGCACTCTCCTCGTTGGACGAGTTTCTGACCACAACCCTCAGATTATTCTATCATTTCTAATTTTTACATTTAACAATGCAAATCTGATTAACCATTGTCTAGCACACCGTTTCCGTGCACCAATTTAACGCAATTCCATCCTTTATAACGAACTGATACACAAAGACAAACATACACATAAACAAACACACGGGCCCACAACATAGACATGACAATCTTCCCAGTTGATAACAAGGGTGGGGGGGGCAACTGAAGTGCGGAGAGCCTCGCCATCACCACGTCGCACAATGTAACCCCCCACCTCTGTCCAAAAGGTGCATTTGTGCCCACCTGACCGTTTGGCCCAAACTTTAGAGCTGCACCCTTTTGAAAACAAAAATGGTTACAGTTTAACCCCACCACACAATGGGATATAACCTTCATGCTAATTAAATATACATTCTTTATCAAATTCTTGTTAAGCCATTTTTTCTGAGTCCAACTCTCATGCAAAATCAAAATAAAATCAACAATTTTATACAAATCAACTTATTGTTCTTCATGAACCACAAATCATCACTTCCATCCCATGAACAGCACCACAACTAATCACTCACTTCTTCAGCTGCGCCGCTGTCCCATCTGACAGCCAAGCCTGCTTTCCACACAATATCATCATAGACACACTTCAACAATTATGTAGCGACCTGGTTAACCCAGTTACCCTTCGCCCTAGACAACAATATAAGTCTCTAAGGTCGCACTATTGAAGTCGCCAGGCATCCGTCCTGCTATATCAGCGATGCCTTCACCATTTTTTTTTTCTTTTTTTTTTTTTTTCTTTTTTTTTAATTATATTTTTTTTTCACGAGTCCCTGACTCGTATTGGTGGCCTGGCCGATCCAATCGACCCCGACCTTAGGCAACAGTATAAGTTCCTAAGTGTCTACTATTGAGGCCACTCAGGTGCCCATATGCTAGTCACTGGCATCCCACAAGTTCCAGCGGTGTGAGCGCCCTTTGCTGATCAGACAAAGTCCTCACCACCTTTCTCTTAATTCACCACGACTCGGACATCCCAGATGTCCCTCGCCTTAGACAGCCCTATAATGTTCTAAGGTCACACTATTGGAGTCGCTCGGCATCCGTACTGCTATATCAGCGACGCCTTCACCTGTTTTTGTATTTTTAATTTTTTCCACAAATCACTTTTACCAAATTCCACACAAACACACACTTCTATACAACCACCATTCCTGAACACAGAGCTGAAATTATTAATTTTTGTATTCCGCTTTCACTCCACAATATTGCTGAACTGGGAGAGAGAAAAAAAAAAGTTTCCCCCTTACCTTTTGTGCCGATCGGACTGGAATATTGTTGAGCAAGAGCGGAGAAGGAAGAATCCTTTGTGGAGCATGCACTTTCCCTTCTGAAGAAATCACGTCGGGGTCACCATTTGTTGGATTTTGTCCACAATTTAGGGAGCGCGTTATCTGCGCCTCACGGCAAAAGCCTTTGCCAATCACCTGTTATTCAATTTACTCACTGCGTGCTCGTTTGATTTCTTCAGATTTAGGAAAATGCAAAGACACTGAAGCAGAAATTAGACTTAGACAGCTTGGTTGAGTTCAATCACAATTCTTGTTCAAAAAGCTCTGTTTTCAGGAAAGTGCAATACAGCGCTGGGCCCTTCAAGAGCGGAAAGTCTCCATTCAGAAAAGGGCAAAGTCCAAGGTTGTTAGATCAGTTTTATATTCAGTAGCACATTGTGGGCCGGGATTGATGGGCGATGAGTCTTCGGGGTGGGGCAAGTTCGAAGGAGAGTCTGCTTCCATGCGAGTGGTGCTGGTTATGGGCGATTCGGTGTGTTGGTGGGGGCTGTTGGTGTGTGTGTGTGGAGGGGGTTGTTGTCTTCCATCCCGTATCTCGGCCTTGGCGATCATCTTTGGCCGAGTTCTCGGGTGGCTCCTTCTGGCACCAGCTGGTTTTATCTCCACGTGACCTTCCTGTGAACATTCTCCTCCAATCTCGGACATACACTGTCGTACCGCATTCAACCGTATCTTTTTCTTTGTGAGGCCAAGATATTTCCCTCTGTGCAGAACGTTCAGTAGTAATCAAAAACTGGCGTCTAGCATTAGTCAAAACATAAGATACAATCAAGTACTGAACGGTCAAGACGACTGTGGCCGTGTCCATGATTCAGAGAAAAAACATCAGGCATGCATTCCACAGTTCCTTAAGGGTCATTAAGGTATTTAGGCAATATATCAAAAGTCATTTGTTATTTCAAAGTCCTCAGAAATATATATATCAGATCATAAAGTTATAAAAACCTTTCTCATCACCACTTATCAAAAATGTCTAGTTATGTCTTCTTTATTGATTTGGTGTGTAGGTATAATTATATGCTTCAAATGTTTCTTTTATTTATTTAATATGTGAATATACTTGTCTGCTTATGTACTTTATTCAATGAGGTTTGAGCATATCTGTTTTTGTAGCGAGGCAGGACTTTTTGTATTTCGACCTCATTCCTTCAAGATCGCAGAGCCTCATTGCACTTCCAGCGGCCAGCACACTCACGCACACCGCCCGGCTCCACCGGGAGGCCGTGCGCACGCGCCGTGGCCGAAATAAGCTCCCGCCTAGCGGATCGGCTGTTTATAAGCACCGCGGAGGAGATCGCGGAGCCTCATTGCACTTCCAGCGGCAAGCACACTCGCGCACGCCGCCCGGAACAACCGGGAGGACGTGCGCATGCGCCAAGTGGCCGAAATAAGCTCCCGCCTACCGGAGCGGCTGTTTATAAGCACCGCGGAGGAGATCGCGGAGCCTCATTGCACTTCCAGCGGCAAGCACACTCGCACACGCCGCCCAACTCCACCGGAAGCCCGTGCGCACGCGCCAAGTGGGCGAAATAAATTCCCGCCTAGCGGATCGGCTGTTTATAAGCACCGCGGAGGAGATCGTGGAGCCTCATTGCACTTCCAGCGGCAAGCACACTCGCGCACGCCGCCCGGAACAACCGGGAGGCCGTGTACATGCGCCAAGTGGCCGAAATGAGCTCCCGCCTAGCGGATCGGCTGTTTATGAGCACCGCGGAGGAGACTGCAGAGCCTCATTGCACTTCCAGCGGCCAGCACACTCGCGCACGCCACCCGGTTCCACCGGGAGGCCGTGCGCACGCGCGAAGTGGCCGAAATAAGCTCCCGCTGAGCGGATCGGCTGTTTATAAGCACCGCAGAGGAGATCGCGGAGCCTCATTGCACTTCCAGCGGCAAGCATACTCGCGCACGCCGCCCGGAACAACCGGGAGGCCGTGCGCATGCGCTAAGTGGCCGAAATAAGATCCCGCCTAGCGGATCGACTGTTTATAAGCACCGCGGAGGAGATAGCGGAGCCTCATTGCACTTCCAGCGGCCAGCACACTCGCACACGCTTCCCGGTTCCACCGGGAGGCCGTGCGCACGCACCAAGTGGCCGAAATAAGCTCCCGCCTAGCGGACCGGCTGTTTATAAGCACCACGGAGGAGACCGCAGAGCCTCATTGCACTTCCAGCGGCCAGCACACTCGCACACGCCGCCCGATTCCACCTTGAGGCCGTGCGCACGAGCCAAGTGGCCGAAATAAGCTCCCGCCTAGCGGATCGGCTGTTTACAAGCACCGCGGAGGAGATTGCGGAGCCTCATTGCACTTCCAGCGGCCAGCACACTCGCGCACGCTTCCCGGTTCCACCGGGAGGCCGTGCACACGCGCCAGGTGGCCGAAATAAGCTCCCTTCTAGCGGATTGGCTGTTTATAAGCACCGCGGAGGAGATCGCAGAGCCTCATTGCACTTCCAGCTGCCAGCACACTCACGCACACCGCCCGGCTCCACCGGGAGGCCGTGCGCACGCGCCGTGGCCGAAATGAGCTCCCGCCTAGCGGATCGGCTGTTTATAAGCACCGCGGAGGAGATCGCGGAGCCTCATTGCACTTCCAGCGGCAAGCACACTCGCGCACGCCGCCCGGAACAACCGGGAGGACGTGCGCATGCGCCAAGTGGCCAAAATAAGCTCCCGCCTAGCGGGGCGGCTGTTTATAAGCACCGCGGAGGAGATCTCGGAGCCTCATTGCACTTCCAGCGGCAAACACACTCGCACACGCCACCCGGAACAACCGGGAGGACGTGCGCATGCGCCAAGTGGCCGAAATAAGCTCCCGCCTCTCGGAGCGGCTGTTTATAAGCACCGCGGAGGAGATCGCAGAGCTTCATTGCACTTCCAGCGGTCAGCACACTCGCGCACGCCGCCCGGAACAACCGGGAGGTCGTGCGCATGCGCCTAGTGGCCGAAATAAGCTCCCGCCTAGCGGATTGGCTGTTTATAAGCACCGCGGAGGAGATCGCGGAGCCTTATTGCACTTCCAGCGGCCAGCACACTCGCGCACGCCGCCCGGAACAACCGGGAGGCGGTGCGCACGCGCAAAGTGGCCGAAATAAGCTCCCGCCTAGCGGGTCGGCTGTTTATAAGTACTGCGGAGGAGATCTCGGAGCCTCATTGCACTTCCAGCGGCCAGCACACTCGCGCACGCCACCCGGTTCCACCGGGAGGCCGTGCGCACGCGCCAAGTGGCCGAAATAAGCTCCCGCCTAGCGAATCGGCTGTTTATG
Source organism: Syngnathus floridae (assembly GCF_059516105.1). Taxonomy (NCBI): domain Eukaryota; kingdom Metazoa; phylum Chordata; class Actinopteri; order Syngnathiformes; family Syngnathidae; genus Syngnathus; species Syngnathus floridae. The sequence continues at coordinate 14,714,776 of NC_142424.1, forward strand.
AGCTCCGCGGAGGAGACTGCAGAGCCTCATTGCACTTCCAGCGGCCAGCACACTCGCGCACACCACCCGGTTCCACCGGGAGGCCGTGCACACGCGCCAAAGGGCCGAAATAAGCTCCCGCCGAGCGGATCGGCTGTTTATAAGCACCGCGGAGGAGATCGCGGAGCCTCATTGCACTTCCAGCGGCAAGCATACTCGCGCACGCCGCCCGGAACAACCGGGAGGCCGTGCGCATGCGCTAAGTGGCCGAAATAAGATCCCGCCTAGCGGATCGGCTGTTTATAAGCACCGCGGAGGAGATCGCAGAGCCTCATTGCACTTCCAGCGGCCAGCACACTCACGCACACCGCCCGGCTCCACCAGGAGGCCGTGCGCACGCGCCGTGGCCGAAATAAGCTCCCGCCTAGCGAATCGGCTGTTTATGAGCTCCGCGGAGGAGACTGCAGAGCCTCATTGCACTTCCAGCGGCCAGCACACTCGCGCACACCACCCGGTTCCACCGGGAGGCCGTGCACACGCGCCAAGTGGCCGAAATAAGCTCCCGCCGAGCGGATCGGCTGTTTATAAGCACCGCTGAGGAGATCGCGGAGCCTCATTGCACTTCCAGCGGCAAGCATACTCGCGCACGCCGCCCGGAACAACCGGGAGGCCGTGCGCATGCGCTAAGTGGACGAAATAAGATCCCGCCTAGCGGATCAGCTGTTTATAAGCACCGCGGAGGAGATAGCGGAGCCTCATTGCACTTCCAGCGGCCAGCACACTCACTCACACCGCCCGGCTCCACCGGGAGGCCGTGCGCACGCGCCGTGGCCGAAATAAGCTCCCGCCTAGCAGATCGGCTGTTTATAAGCACCGCGGAGGAGATCGCGGAGCCTCATTGCACTTCCAGCGGCAAGCACACTCGCACACGCCGCCCGGAACAACCGGGAGGACGAGCGCATGCGCCAAGTGGCCGAAATAAGCTCCCGCCTCTCGGAGCGGCTGTTTATAAGCACCGCAGAGGAGATCGCAGAGCTTCATTGCACTTCCAGCGGCCAGCACACTCGCGCACGCCCCTCGGAACAACCGGGAGGCCGTGCGCATGCGCCTAGTGGCCGAAATAAGCTCCCGCCTAGCGGATTGGCTGTTTATAAGCACCGCGGAGGAGATCGCGGAGCCTCATTGCACTTCCAGCGGCCAGCACACTCGCGCACGCCGCCCGGAACAACCGGGAGGCGGTGCGCACGCGCAAAGTTGCCGAAATAAGTTCCCGCCTAGCGGATCGGCTGTTTATAAGTACTGCGGAGGAGATAGCGGAGCCTCATTGCACTTCCAGCGGCCAGCAAACTCGTGCACGCCACCCGGTTCCACCGGGAGGCCGTGCGCACGCGCCAAGTGGCCGAAATAAGCTCCCGCCTAGCGGATGGGCTGTTTATGAGCTCCGCGGAGGAGACTGCAGAGCCTCATTGCACTTCCAGCGGCCAGCACACTCGCGCACACACCACCCGGTTCCACCGGGAGGCCGTGCACACGCGCCAAGTGGCCGAAATAAGCTCCCGCCGAGCGGATCGGCTGTTTATAAGCACCGCGGAGGAGATCGCAGAGCCTCATTGCACTTCCAGCGGCAAGCATACTCGCGCACGCCGCCCGGAACAACCGGGAGGCCGTGCGCATGCGCTAAGTGGCCGAAATAAGATCCCGCCTAGCGGATCGGCTGTTTATAAGCACCGCGGAGGAGATAGCGGAGCCTCATTGCACTTCCAGCGGCCAGCACACTCGCGCACGCTTCCCGGTTCCACCGGGAGGCCGTGCGCACGCACCAAGTGGCCGAAATAAGCTCCCGCCTAGCGGACCGGCTGTTTATAAGCACCGCGGAGGAGACCGCAGAGCCTCATTGCACTTCCAGCGGCCAGCACACTCGCACACGCCGCCTGATTCCACCTTGAGGCCGTGCACACGAGCCAAGTGGCCGAAATAAGCTCCCGCCTAGCGGATCGGCTGTTTATAAGCACCGCGGAGGAGATTGCGGAGCCTCATTGCACTTCCAGCGGCCAGCACACTCGCGCACGCCGCCCGGAACAACCGGGAGGCGGTGCGCACGCGCAAAGTGGCCGAAATAAGCTCCCGCCTAGCGGATCGGCTGTTTATAAGTACTGCGGAGGAGATTGCGGAGCCTCATTGCACTTCCAGCGGCCAGCACACTCGCGCACGCCACCCGGTTCCACCAGTACTTTTGCACTCTCTGCATCCATTATAACCTGGTGATCCTGAAAGGGGGATCCTTCCATCTGTGGTCCCTTCTCAAGGTTTCTCATTTTCCCCTGGCAGGGGTTTTTTGAGTTTTTCCTTGCCCTTTTGGGAGCTTATGATCAGGGGATGCTTTGAGAATAATTGTCAATTTTTGGCTATGTGAAGCCCTTTGAGACTGTTTGTGATTTAGGGCTATACAAATAAACTTGACTTGACTTGACTTGACTTGACTTGACTGCAGAGCCTCATTGCACTTCCAGCGGCCAGCACACTCGCGCACACCACCCGGTTCCACCGGGAGGCCGTGCACACGCGCCAAGTGGCCAAAATAAGCTCCCGCCTAGCGGATCGGCTGTTTATAAGCACCGCGGAGGAGATTGCGGAGCCTCATTGCACTTCCAGCGGCCAGCACACTCGCGCACGCTTCCCGGTTCCACCGGGAGGCCGTGCGCACGCGCCAGGTGGCCGAAATAAGCTCCCTTCTAGCGGATTGGCTGTTTATAAGCACCGCGGAGGAGATCGCAGAGCCTCATTGCACTTCCAGCGGCCAGCACAATCGCGCACACCGCCCGGCTCCACCGGGAGGCCGTGCGCACGCGCCGTGGCCGAAATAAGCTCCCTTCTAGCGGATTGGCTGTTTATAAGCACCGCGGAGGAGATCGCAGAGCCTCATTGCACTTCCAGCGGCCAGCACAATCGCGCACACCGCCCGGCTCCACCGGGAGGCCGTGCGCACGCGCCGTGGCCGAAATAAGCTCCCGCCTAGCGGATCGGCTGTTTATAAGAACCGCGGAGGAGTTCGCGGAGCCTGATTGCACTTCCAGCGGCCGGCACACTCGCGCACGCTTCCTGGTTCCACCGGGAGGCCGTGCGCACGCGCCAAGTGGCCGGAATAAGCTCCCGCCTAGCGGACCGGCTGTTTATAAGCACCGCGGAGGAGACCGCAGAGCCTCATTGCACTTCCAGCGGCAAGCATACTCGCGCACGCCGCCCGGAACAACCGGGAGGCCGTGCGCATGCGCTAAGTGGCCGAAATAAGATCCCGCCTAGAGGATCGGCTGTTTATAAGCACCGCGGAGGAGATAGCGGAGCCTCATTGCACTTCCAGCGGCCAGCACACTCGCGCACGCTTCCCGGTTCCACCGGGAGGCCGTGCGCACGCACCAAGTGGCCGAAATAAGCTCCCGCCTAGCGGACCGGCTGTTTATAAGCACCACGGAGGAGACCGCAGAGCCTCATTGCACTTCCAGCGGCCAGCACACTCGCACACGCCGCCCGGAACAACCGGGAGGACGTGCGCATGCGCCAAGTGGCCGAAATAAGCTCCCGCCTCTCGGAGCGGCTGTTTATAAGCACCGCGGAGGAGATTGCAGAGCTTCATTGCACTTCCAGCGGTCAGCACACTCGCGCACGCCGCCCGGAACAACCGGGAGGTCGTGCGCATGCGCCTAGTGGCCGAAATAAGCTCCCGCCTAGCGGATTGGCTGTTTATAAGCACCGCGGAGGAGATCGCGGAGCCTTATTGCACTTCCAGCGGCCAGCACACTCGCGCACGCCGCCCGGAACAACCGGGAGGCGGTGCGCACGCGCAAAGTGGCCGAAATAAGCTCCCGCCTAGCGGATCGGCTGTTTATAAGTACTGCGGAGGAGATCTCGGAGCCTCATTGCACTTCCAGCGGCCAGCACACTCGCGCACGCCACCCGGTTCCACCGGGAGGCCGTGCACACGCGCCAAGTGGCCAAATTAAGCTCCCGCCTAGCGGATCGGCTGTTTATAAGCACCGCGGAGGAGATCGCGGAGCCTCATTGCACTTCCAGCGGCAAGCATACTCGCGCACGCCGCCCGGAACAACCGGGAGGCCGCGTGCATGCGCTAAGTGGCCGAAATAAGATCCCGCGTAGCGGATCGGCTGTTTATAAGCACCGCGGAGGAGATAGCAGAGCCTCATTGCACTTCCAGCGGCCAGCACACTCGCGCACGCTTCCCGGTTCCACCGGGAGGCCGTGCGCACGCACCAAGATGCCGAAATAAGCTCCCGCCTAGCGGACCGGCTGTTTATAAGCACCGCGGAGGAGACCGCAGAGCCTCATTGCACTTCCAGCGGCCAGCACACTCGCACACGCCGCCCGATTCCACCTTGAGGCCGTGCGCACGAGCCAAGTGGCCGAAATAAGCTCCCGCCTAGCGGATCGGCTGTTTATAAGCACCGCGGAGGAGACCGCAGAGCCTCATTGCACTTCCAGCGGCAAGCATACTCGCGTATGCCGCCCGGAACAACCGGGAGGCCGTGCGCATGCGCTAAGTGGCCGAAATAAGAACCCTTCTAGCGGATTGGCTGTTTATAAGCACCGCGGAGGAGATTGTTGGATTTTGTCCACAATTTAGGGAGCGCGTTATCTGCGCCTCACGGCAAAAGCCTTTGCCAATCACCTGTTATTCAATTTACTCACTGCGTGCTCGTTTGATTTCTTCAGATTTAGGAAAATGCAAAGACACTGAAGCAGAAATTAGACTTAGACAGCTTGGTTGAGTTCAATCACAATTCTTGTTCAAAAAGCTCTGTTTTCAGGAAAGTGCAATACAGCGCTGGGCCCTTCAAGAGCGGAAAGTCTCCATTCAGAAAAGGGCAAAGTCCAAGGTTGTTAGATCAGTTTTATATTCAGTAGCACATTGTGGGCCGGGATTGATGGGCGATGAGTCTTCGGGGTGGGGCAAGTTCGAAGGAGAGTCTGCTTCCATGCGAGTGGTGCTGGTTATGGGCGATTCGGTGTGTTGGTGGGGGCTGTTGGTGTGTGTGTGTGGAGGGGGTTGTTGTCTTCCATCCCGTATCTCGGCCTTGGCGATCATCTTTGGCCGAGTTCTCGGGTGGCTCCTTCTGGCACCAGCTGGTTTTATCTCCACGTGACCTTCCTGTGAACATTCTCCTCCAATCTCGGACATACACTGTCGTACCGCATTCAACCGTATCTTTTTCTTTGTGAGGCCAAGATATTTCCCTCTGTGCAGAACGTTCAGTAGTAATCAAAAACTGGCGTCTAGCATTAGTCAAAACATAAGATACAATCAAGTACTGAACGGTCAAGACGACTGTGGCCGTGTCCATGATTCAGAGAAAAAACATCAGGCATGCATTCCACAGTTCCTTAAGGGTCATTAAGGTATTTAGGCAATATATCAAAAGTCATTTGTTATTTCAAAGTCCTCAGAAATATATATATCAGATCATAAAGTTATAAAAACCTTTCTCATCACCACTTATCAAAAATGTCTAGTTATGTCTTCTTTATTGATTTGGTGTGTAGGTATAATTATATGCTTCAAATGTTTCTTTTATTTATTTAATATGTGAATATACTTGTCTGCTTATGTACTTTATTCAATGAGGTTTGAGCATATCTGTTTTTGTAGCGAGGCAGGACTTTTTGTATTTCGACCTCATTCCTTCACTCCCTCTGTTGACCTCAGTTTTACTGAGGTCACCAAAATCGTTGATGCCACCAGGGTCCCTCTGTTGGCACACCACGTCCCTCTGTGGAGCCGCTACAAGTCCCTCTGTGGGGCCGCCAATGAGTGAGAAAAATAAATATAGATAAAATTCATACCCAGACATTTGTAAAAGATGGAGAGTGGAAAGGCAATTGGCCTAGACGACATTCCAGTGACAGCATGGAACTATCAAGGAGAGATGGCAGGGGAGATTCTTAAAAAGCGAGAAGTTCCCCGGAAAGGTGTTGACTTCTATTTCTTAATTCAGACCACGGCGATGCGCAGAACTGTAGTAGCTACAGAGGTGTTGTTATGTTTATTAAGCAAAGCATGAAGTTATCGGAAAGAATGTTAGAAGCGAGGCTTGGAAATCTACTAGCCAAAATAATGGAGAGTGTGGCAGAGACAAAGATAGGACATGCAGATGGTTGGTGGCACAGAAAGATATGGAAACGATCGCTCTGCAGTCGCGGCCCCTAACAGGAGCAGCCGAAAGAAGTGGAAGATGAGAAAGAAAATGTGAAAGAGAAATACATAAACAAATAACGAATTACATACGTAAAACAAATAACGAAATACATACATACATATATAGTACATACATATAGACAGACAGACATCGAACAATTGCCCATTCGGCCACTCAGCCCTTCAGTCAGTCACTCAATGAATCACTCAATCAATAAACCAACCAATCAATCAATCAACCACCCAATCAATCAATCAATCAATCAATCAATCACACAGGTGTTAACTAATTTGTAATTGTATTGCAAGCAATTCAAACTCTAATGGAATATGATGATGTCCATATCTGTTTTATCAAATTCTAATCCTACTTTACCTTTGTATAAGGCACAGGTGTCAAACTCAAGACCTGGGGGCCAGATGCAGCCCGACACATGATTTTATGCGGCCCCCGAAGACAAATTGTGCTTTTTATTCATGAGTCATTACTCGAATTGCAAATTGTCTTCACTTTTAATAATATTTTATTTTTAAATATTAGACCAGTTTTTATTTGTCTGATTTGAAAGCGAGTTACTTGTCAGTTTGTTTTGTAGCTTTTACTCTATATAATATGAGGTGCTCACACATTTATTTGGGTATGACAGTCATACCGGTCCTCCGAAAGAAGCTATGACTACACTGCGGCCCGTGAACAAATGAGTTTGACCCCCCTGGTACAAGGGATAGCCTTCTCATTGATCAATCACGTATCTTAAATCATGCTTTTCCTCCTTTGAAGCGACTATGTACTTCAAACCCAAACGGCACCATTTTATAGGGAAAAAACTTGTTGAATCTATTTGTTTTCGACATAATACTACCGCAATCATCTTAAATTTGTTCAGTTTATCAATCCCTTCCATTGTTTATCCTGCAATCACGTGAATAATGTGTTATTCAAACTTTAACGTTCATAATCCACCTGTTCCCAATTTGTTTGGAGTCTGTATGTTATTGTTCTAATTTTTTACATTTAATACTCTCCCACCTATTTGATCCTATCTTGTGAAGGTCTACAGTTTATTATGAGCTATTTTGAAACTCTTCACACTTGTTACCAGGCTTTGGCTCCATCTCATGATGTTGTCTCCCATTCACTTCATTTCTGCCGAGCTGCTTCTTCTCCTCCGTCCAGCATGTTGAAGACTTAAAAACCATCAAATCTGAAAACACTTAAAATCTCACAATTCCCCCCTTTGTTTTTTTTTTTTATTATTTTTCTACCTCCCCCTTTTGACACATTCTAAAAAATGTGTCACAATGGTTAAAAAGTAAAAATAACAATATCCATGGTGACATACCCATCGCCAGCTGGACTTCGGTGTACCTCCAGATGCCATCCTAGCCTGGAATCACCAATTCTCAGTCCCTGAAACTCGACTGGCAGCATCTCCCATGGCTGTATGAACAAAAGCCACCACCCACCTGTAGCTGTGCATGCAGCTCTCCGTACAATAAACATCCATAATACCAAAAAATAAAATTCATAATGATAAAAATAATCCACACATGGGCGCATGTCAAACGCATGAAATAGAAAATTGGAGCCTGCCGAGCCTGTCATGAAACCGATCACATTTACAAACTCGTTATGAAAAGTAAGGGGTTAGTTGTTAATGCATGTTCACAGACATGACACAAAATTCTCCAAGACTGCAGTTGACAACCTGCAAAGTAAAGCAAGTTTAACAAATAAAGCACAATCTGCTCCCTGGGTTGCTGTTAGAGGCTGCAATACAATTAGGTAAAACATCAAAACAAAGCAAGTCATCACAAATTCCGTCACATACATTTCGTCACACTGTCAGGTAAGTCCAGAGTTGTTGTCATACACTGTCTTGGCTCAGAGTCTTGATTGTCAATGCTGGTATAGTCACGTCTGGTCATAATCTTGAAATGGGCCTTCTCCATTGAAGTCTTTTGTTGTCAATGGTGCCCCAGAGTAATCCTAAACCCATATTTAGTCCAAAATGAGCCCTGATCAATCTTGCTTTTTTCAAATCTGTAGTATCTTTATATTTTTCAGGTGAGAGGAATGTTATCCTCTGCTGTGATCACATCACCCCAACCTTAAATCATGTTAACCATTCACAATACACAAACCCCATCCCAAGTACAGACTTGACATTCATACAGCATGACAGACAAACTGTCATCCCACAACACACACATAAAACATACAATATTAAATTGTAAAAAGAACCCTCCCTATGCAAAATTTTCTCCACAATTAAAATTTCCCTTTTTTATTTTAAATCCAAAATTAATATCTAATTGTCTGGTCTCCTGTCCTCACATCGTTTGCCAATATGCATAATACTGGAACATGATTTAACTCCCCATTTAGTTTGCTCACATCTCACACTTAGACTATTTGACACTTTGTGTTGAGCTGTAACTTCAATATTTCCACCTTCTCATATTTCTTCCACTAAACAGTTCCATTTTGCTTTCAGTTTAAATTCATCCCTCCAAATAACTACCTCTGGCAAAAAACCAAAAATTTTTAGAGCACTCCCTTTTACTGTCACCTTGTTCCTTCATTCATCTCCTCACAAGCATTACTGACCCTCCTAAGAAATAATGATACTGAAAATAATGTTTAAAAAATATACACAGCTTCCTCCTGCCACTTACACTATAACCTTGGATTATCGTTCTCATTTTTGTTGATGCCAATTCTTAGAATTAAAAAGAAATACTTACTCTTGATAATTGAGTGACGCTATATCACAAATTTTGAAAACCTTCTTCCATGTTCCCCCTTTGTTCCTATCAAAACCAATTAGAAATATTTTTGCTGTCATGATCATCATTGTGGCCCTCACACTTATTGTTCTTGTATTTTAAATTGGCAATTTTTGTACATTTGGAGCCCTTTGAGACTTGCTTGTGGGATATATAAATAAATTTGAATTGCCTTGACTTTATTATTATTCAACTTCTTCTGCATTCCTCTTCCTTTTATTTTAATCTTAACTACTTCCACATAATTCATCTGATTTACTCCATTACACTTTTAACCTCCGAGATTCAAATTCAAATTTCACATCCTCACTTCCAACATTGCGGTAAAATTTTGCAAAGTTTCATTTTTTTTTCCCTTCTAATTTCTTCTAGTTTTCCTTTTTTCTTCTTTTTTTTTTTTTTCCACTGACTCAACTCATTTCAATTTTTTTTTTTTTTTTTTTTTTTAACTGTTCATCTTATGCCTACCTATTCCAAAACTTCCCACTCCCCAAATTTCAAATTTTCAACTTTAAAATTCACGCCCAATTTTACAAAATTCTTTCTAAATTTTTATCAATTTTCTAGCCAATTCATCACGTTCCAAATTTAAACATAACCTTGTAGCTTTCCCCGAATTTTTATTCAGCCTCTTCGCTTTCACACGCAATTTCTACAGAAATGAATAATTCTAGTTATTATTGTTAATCATCTGTGGCCCTCGTAAGGACAAGCCACACCAGTAATGGATGGATGGATGGATTGTTAATCCTAACCCCAAATGCCGATCATAAATTGCCATTTAAATCAATTGTCGCAAGGGTCATGTCAATGTATTTGTTATTTAAAGCCCTACTGTATTACTATTTTGCCGACTATCCAGAATTCCAACTTTCTTATGGCCCCTCACCCATTCAAGCTGAAATATGCATCCTATAAGTCAGTCGCAGTTGATGTGTAATTAAATTCTGTTGTTTTGATAAAGGTCAATTAAGTTTAGCAATTCAGCCTTCTGTTGCCCGAATCCAAATTTTCACTGGTCCAATTATAAAATTTCATTATTTCAGTTAGATTAATTATGTCTTCGAAATGCTAAGTTACATATAAAAATTTATGATTCAAAAGATTTAATTTCTATTGATCAATGTCCACCTTGCAAAGTTTCTGATCACGCGGTTGTGTAATTTGTCAGTGCATCTTCACTGTCCCTATCTATGTATTTTATTTTTTTTTATCCCCGTTTCAGTGTCAATAAGCAGCCTTATTATTCCCACTTTTATCAAAACTCCTCAGTTATGTCTGCCCCAGCACCCAAACACACTTCCATCCCTTTTGTCCCACACTCCACCAACTTTGTAATGCTTCAGCAGTCTTTAGCAATGTGTCCAGTTTGACTTCATGTGACTCGTGCAAGTCTTTAGCAGCCTCTCCTCTTAGATTCTCATGATGATGATTCAGGGCTGGACCGTCCGCCATTCTCAAATGCGTCCATCTTGTCTTTGTTCTTTCAGTCCATTTTCTTTTTGATCTGCAACTGTGTGTATTCCACCAACTATATGGTTCTTGTCCTGTGAAGAGCTGTGCTTGCCCCTTCAAGCATGATAATAGTTCCTGTTGTTCTCCCAAAGGTCAAAGGTGTCTCATGACCAGGGACAGTCCTCTGTTGATTTTGAGGCAGCCAGTAGAGTACAAGGACTCAGTTCAGGACTTGTGCCATGCGCGAGGGCAGAACACACTGGGACACAAATTTCACAAAACTATCTTCGTGTTATCAGTCTTCATGTGTAGTATTTGTTCCTTACACCCCAAATCTTCCCATTAACATATTGTATCCTATCAGTTGCGCACACACATCATCTTACTATCAAGCCGCCCTTATCAAAAGCTTTTTTTTTTTTTTTTTTTCGAGTAATCCATCCACCCTACCCATTAACACGGCTAAAATCCTCGTTCCAGTGTTTATCATCAAATAAAGTTCCGAAATCCTTTGTAATAAACTGTAATGTAATTTAACAATCTACCAACATGGTTGTATATGCGGTGAATGTTATTGTTCAATCTATAGGTCATACAGCGCCTGTGTTCCAACTATGACACTCCTCCTTGGTTTACCATCTCATAAGTTATTGTTGTCAGCAGCGCTAAATGATAGTGCTTGAAAGTGAATGTCTTATCGCCCAATTTAAAACACATGCCGCATTTGAGCGAGTATTTATTCATTTATTTGCCATCCTCATGTTAGCTGGCATGTGTCAGAATTAAAATGTAATTTTGCTTTTAATTTTAAGTCTTTCAAAATTGCTTTATCCTTACTGCACCGAGATAAACTGTCAAATATATCTTTAAAAACAAACAAAAACAATCTATGCTCCTGCACAGACTCTTAAAAGTGGCACCCAAATGCCAGATTACAAATCAAACCTCCTCCTTCACTCTCACATTTTTGATAAAACAGTCTACTTATCTAGACACTGTCATCACATACGAAATAATGGCCTGCAAATTAAATATAATGTCATTGCTCTGGTCCCTCAAAACATGTAACTAGGATTTGGACAATTATTAACCCCCATCAATTGATCAATTTTCTCCTCACTAAATTCCTAGCCTGTTAATCTATCTGCATAAAGAAGACATTTACAATGCAGGGGATAAGAGAATAACAAGGAACACCTTAACAATAAACACAAGGAAAACCTAACAATAAACAAAATAAACCCAAACCACAATCAAAACCAAATAAACTCGGCCCATGACCTATGTAGACCAACACAGTACTCCAAATATTTCCCCATTAAAAATTTAAGCCTTTTTGTGTAGAGCACCATTGATTTCTAATCATTGACCTAATTTTATCCTTAATTTAATCCCAATCACGAATGCCCCCTACTTACTTTACTTGGTGTTCTTTTAATAAAAAGTGCCCCCTTGCAATGTCGTTTTTATTTGTTGTTTTTAACTCTAAGTGATTCAAATCTTTGACTTATCCTTACATGTGTCCTTGTATAGTCTTATGTCATAACCAATCAATAATTCCCCCTAAATTTAAAATCTGCAATCATAATTTAATTTTATCCAATTCTACAATGTATGTTCTCTCTTACTCTCACATTTTTATGAGGGCTGGGCACTCTCCTCGTTGGACGAGTTTCTGACCACAACCCTCAGATTATTCTATCATTTCTAATTTTTACATTTAACAATGCAAATCTGATTAACCATTGTCTAGCACACCGTTTCCGTGCACCAATTTAACGCAATTCCATCCTTTATAACGAACTGATACACAAAGACAAACATACACATAAACAAACACACGGGCCCACAACATAGACATGACAATCTTCCCAGTTGATAACAAGGGTGGGGGGGGCAACTGAAGTGCGGAGAGCCTCGCCATCACCACGTCGCACAATGTAACCCCCCACCTCTGTCCAAAAGGTGCATTTGTGCCCACCTGACCGTTTGGCCCAAACTTTAGAGCTGCACCCTTTTGAAAACAAAAATGGTTACAGTTTAACCCCACCACACAATGGGATATAACCTTCATGCTAATTAAATATACATTCTTTATCAAATTCTTGTTAAGCCATTTTTTCTGAGTCCAACTCTCATGCAAAATCAAAATAAAATCAACAATTTTATACAAATCAACTTATTGTTCTTCATGAACCACAAATCATCACTTCCATCCCATGAACAGCACCACAACTAATCACTCACTTCTTCAGCTGCGCCGCTGTCCCATCTGACAGCCAAGCCTGCTTTCCACACAATATCATCATAGACACACTTCAACAATTATGTAGCGACCTGGTTAACCCAGTTACCCTTCGCCCTAGACAACAATATAAGTCTCTAAGGTCGCACTATTGAAGTCGCCAGGCATCCGTCCTGCTATATCAGCGATGCCTTCACCATTTTTTTTTTCTTTTTTTTTTTTTTTCTTTTTTTTTAATTATATTTTTTTTTCACGAGTCCCTGACTCGTATTGGTGGCCTGGCCGATCCAATCGACCCCGACCTTAGGCAACAGTATAAGTTCCTAAGTGTCTACTATTGAGGCCACTCAGGTGCCCATATGCTAGTCACTGGCATCCCACAAGTTCCAGCGGTGTGAGCGCCCTTTGCTGATCAGACAAAGTCCTCACCACCTTTCTCTTAATTCACCACGACTCGGACATCCCAGATGTCCCTCGCCTTAGACAGCCCTATAATGTTCTAAGGTCACACTATTGGAGTCGCTCGGCATCCGTACTGCTATATCAGCGACGCCTTCACCTGTTTTTGTATTTTTAATTTTTTCCACAAATCACTTTTACCAAATTCCACACAAACACACACTTCTATACAACCACCATTCCTGAACACAGAGCTGAAATTATTAATTTTTGTATTCCGCTTTCACTCCACAATATTGCTGAACTGGGAGAGAGAAAAAAAAAAGTTTCCCCCTTACCTTTTGTGCCGATCGGACTGGAATATTGTTGAGCAAGAGCGGAGAAGGAAGAATCCTTTGTGGAGCATGCACTTTCCCTTCTGAAGAAATCACGTCGGGGTCACCATTTGTTGGATTTTGTCCACAATTTAGGGAGCGCGTTATCTGCGCCTCACGGCAAAAGCCTTTGCCAATCACCTGTTATTCAATTTACTCACTGCGTGCTCGTTTGATTTCTTCAGATTTAGGAAAATGCAAAGACACTGAAGCAGAAATTAGACTTAGACAGCTTGGTTGAGTTCAATCACAATTCTTGTTCAAAAAGCTCTGTTTTCAGGAAAGTGCAATACAGCGCTGGGCCCTTCAAGAGCGGAAAGTCTCCATTCAGAAAAGGGCAAAGTCCAAGGTTGTTAGATCAGTTTTATATTCAGTAGCACATTGTGGGCCGGGATTGATGGGCGATGAGTCTTCGGGGTGGGGCAAGTTCGAAGGAGAGTCTGCTTCCATGCGAGTGGTGCTGGTTATGGGCGATTCGGTGTGTTGGTGGGGGCTGTTGGTGTGTGTGTGTGGAGGGGGTTGTTGTCTTCCATCCCGTATCTCGGCCTTGGCGATCATCTTTGGCCGAGTTCTCGGGTGGCTCCTTCTGGCACCAGCTGGTTTTATCTCCACGTGACCTTCCTGTGAACATTCTCCTCCAATCTCGGACATACACTGTCGTACCGCATTCAACCGTATCTTTTTCTTTGTGAGGCCAAGATATTTCCCTCTGTGCAGAACGTTCAGTAGTAATCAAAAACTGGCGTCTAGCATTAGTCAAAACATAAGATACAATCAAGTACTGAACGGTCAAGACGACTGTGGCCGTGTCCATGATTCAGAGAAAAAACATCAGGCATGCATTCCACAGTTCCTTAAGGGTCATTAAGGTATTTAGGCAATATATCAAAAGTCATTTGTTATTTCAAAGTCCTCAGAAATATATATATCAGATCATAAAGTTATAAAAACCTTTCTCATCACCACTTATCAAAAATGTCTAGTTATGTCTTCTTTATTGATTTGGTGTGTAGGTATAATTATATGCTTCAAATGTTTCTTTTATTTATTTAATATGTGAATATACTTGTCTGCTTATGTACTTTATTCAATGAGGTTTGAGCATATCTGTTTTTGTAGCGAGGCAGGACTTTTTGTATTTCGACCTCATTCCTTCAAGATCGCAGAGCCTCATTGCACTTCCAGCGGCCAGCACACTCACGCACACCGCCCGGCTCCACCGGGAGGCCGTGCGCACGCGCCGTGGCCGAAATAAGCTCCCGCCTAGCGGATCGGCTGTTTATAAGCACCGCGGAGGAGATCGCGGAGCCTCATTGCACTTCCAGCGGCAAGCACACTCGCGCACGCCGCCCGGAACAACCGGGAGGACGTGCGCATGCGCCAAGTGGCCGAAATAAGCTCCCGCCTACCGGAGCGGCTGTTTATAAGCACCGCGGAGGAGATCGCGGAGCCTCATTGCACTTCCAGCGGCAAGCACACTCGCACACGCCGCCCAACTCCACCGGAAGCCCGTGCGCACGCGCCAAGTGGGCGAAATAAATTCCCGCCTAGCGGATCGGCTGTTTATAAGCACCGCGGAGGAGATCGTGGAGCCTCATTGCACTTCCAGCGGCAAGCACACTCGCGCACGCCGCCCGGAACAACCGGGAGGCCGTGTACATGCGCCAAGTGGCCGAAATGAGCTCCCGCCTAGCGGATCGGCTGTTTATGAGCACCGCGGAGGAGACTGCAGAGCCTCATTGCACTTCCAGCGGCCAGCACACTCGCGCACGCCACCCGGTTCCACCGGGAGGCCGTGCGCACGCGCGAAGTGGCCGAAATAAGCTCCCGCTGAGCGGATCGGCTGTTTATAAGCACCGCAGAGGAGATCGCGGAGCCTCATTGCACTTCCAGCGGCAAGCATACTCGCGCACGCCGCCCGGAACAACCGGGAGGCCGTGCGCATGCGCTAAGTGGCCGAAATAAGATCCCGCCTAGCGGATCGACTGTTTATAAGCACCGCGGAGGAGATAGCGGAGCCTCATTGCACTTCCAGCGGCCAGCACACTCGCACACGCTTCCCGGTTCCACCGGGAGGCCGTGCGCACGCACCAAGTGGCCGAAATAAGCTCCCGCCTAGCGGACCGGCTGTTTATAAGCACCACGGAGGAGACCGCAGAGCCTCATTGCACTTCCAGCGGCCAGCACACTCGCACACGCCGCCCGATTCCACCTTGAGGCCGTGCGCACGAGCCAAGTGGCCGAAATAAGCTCCCGCCTAGCGGATCGGCTGTTTACAAGCACCGCGGAGGAGATTGCGGAGCCTCATTGCACTTCCAGCGGCCAGCACACTCGCGCACGCTTCCCGGTTCCACCGGGAGGCCGTGCACACGCGCCAGGTGGCCGAAATAAGCTCCCTTCTAGCGGATTGGCTGTTTATAAGCACCGCGGAGGAGATCGCAGAGCCTCATTGCACTTCCAGCTGCCAGCACACTCACGCACACCGCCCGGCTCCACCGGGAGGCCGTGCGCACGCGCCGTGGCCGAAATGAGCTCCCGCCTAGCGGATCGGCTGTTTATAAGCACCGCGGAGGAGATCGCGGAGCCTCATTGCACTTCCAGCGGCAAGCACACTCGCGCACGCCGCCCGGAACAACCGGGAGGACGTGCGCATGCGCCAAGTGGCCAAAATAAGCTCCCGCCTAGCGGGGCGGCTGTTTATAAGCACCGCGGAGGAGATCTCGGAGCCTCATTGCACTTCCAGCGGCAAACACACTCGCACACGCCACCCGGAACAACCGGGAGGACGTGCGCATGCGCCAAGTGGCCGAAATAAGCTCCCGCCTCTCGGAGCGGCTGTTTATAAGCACCGCGGAGGAGATCGCAGAGCTTCATTGCACTTCCAGCGGTCAGCACACTCGCGCACGCCGCCCGGAACAACCGGGAGGTCGTGCGCATGCGCCTAGTGGCCGAAATAAGCTCCCGCCTAGCGGATTGGCTGTTTATAAGCACCGCGGAGGAGATCGCGGAGCCTTATTGCACTTCCAGCGGCCAGCACACTCGCGCACGCCGCCCGGAACAACCGGGAGGCGGTGCGCACGCGCAAAGTGGCCGAAATAAGCTCCCGCCTAGCGGGTCGGCTGTTTATAAGTACTGCGGAGGAGATCTCGGAGCCTCATTGCACTTCCAGCGGCCAGCACACTCGCGCACGCCACCCGGTTCCACCGGGAGGCCGTGCGCACGCGCCAAGTGGCCGAAATAAGCTCCCGCCTAGCGAATCGGCTGTTTATGAGCTCCGCGGAGGAGACTGCAGAGCCTCATTGCACTTCCAGCGGCCAGCACACTCGCGCACACCACCCGGTTCCACCGGGAGGCCGTGCACACGCGCCAAAGGGCCGAAATAAGCTCCCGCCGAGCGGATCGGCTGTTTATAAGCACCGCGGAGGAGATCGCGGAGCCTCATTGCACTTCCAGCGGCAAGCATACTCGCGCACGCCGCCCGGAACAACCGGGAGGCCGTGCGCATGCGCTAAGTGGACGAAATAAGATCCCGCCTAGCGGATCGGCTGTTTATAAGCACCGCGGAGGAGATAGCGGAGCCTCATTGCACTTCCAGCGGCCAGCACACTCACGCACACCGCCCGGCTCCACCGGGAGGCCGTGCGCACGCGCCGTGGCCGAAATAAGCTCCCGCCTAGCAGATCGGCTGTTTATAAGCACCGCGGAGGAGATCGCGGAGCCTCATTGCACTTCCAGCGGCAAGCACACTCGCACACGCCGCCCGGAACAACCGGGAGGACGAGCGCATGCGCCAAGTGGCCGAAATAAGCTCCCGCCTCTCGGAGCGGCTGTTTATAAGCACCGCAGAGGAGATCGCAGAGCTTCATTGCACTTCCAGCGGCCAGCACACTCGCGCACGCCCCTCGGAACAACCGGGAGGCCGTGCGCATGCGCCTAGTGGCCGAAATAAGCTCCCGCCTAGCGGATTGGCTGTTTATAAGCACCGCGGAGGAGATCGCGGAGCCTCATTGCACTTCCAGCGGCCAGCACACTCGCGCACGCCGCCCGGAACAACCGGGAGGCGGTGCGCACGCGCAAAGTTGCCGAAATAAGTTCCCGCCTAGCGGATCGGCTGTTTATAAGTACTGCGGAGGAGATAGCGGAGCCTCATTGCACTTCCAGCGGCCAGCAAACTCGTGCACGCCACCCGGTTCCACCGGGAGGCCGTGCGCACGCGCCAAGTGGCCGAAATAAGCTCCCGCCTAGCGGATGGGCTGTTTATGAGCTCCGCGGAGGAGACTGCAGAGCCTCATTGCACTTCCAGCGGCCAGCACACTCGCGCACACACCAACCGGTTCCACCGGGAGGCCGTGCACACGCGCCAAGTGGCCGAAATAAGCTCCCGCCGAGCGGATCGGCTGTTTATAAGCACCGCGGAGGAGATCGCGGAGCCTCATTGCACTTCCAGCGGCAAGCATACTCGCGCACGCCGCCCGGAACAACCGGGAGGCCGTGCGCATGCGCTAAGTGGCCGAAATAAGATCCCGCCTAGCGGATCGGCTGTTTATAAGCACCGCGGAGGAGATAGCGGAGCCTCATTGCACTTCCAGCGGCCAGCACACTCGCGCACGCTTCCCGGTTCCACCGGGAGGCCGTGCGCACGCACCAAGTGGCCGAAATAAGCTCCCGCCTAGCGGACCGGCTGTTTATAAGCACCGCGGAGGAGACCGCAGAGCCTCATTGCACTTCCAGCGGCCAGCACACTCGCACACGCCGCCTGATTCCACCTTGAGGCCGTGCACACGAGCCAAGTGGCCGAAATAAGCTCCCGCCTAGCGGATCGGCTGTTTATAAGCACCGCGGAGGAGATCGCAGAGCCTCATTGCACTTCCAGCGGCAAGCACACTCGCACACGCCGCCCGGAAAAACCGGGAGGACGAGCGCATGCGCCAAGTGGCCGAAATAAGCTCCCGCCTCTCGGAGCGGCTGTTTAGAAGCACCGCAGAGGAGATCGCAGAGCTTCATTGCACTTCCAGCGGCCAGCACACTCGCGCACGCCGCCCGGAACAACCGGGAGGCCGTGCACATGCGCCTAGTGGCCGAAATAAGCTCCCGCCTAGCGGATTGGCTGTTTATAAGCACCGCGGAGGAGATCGCGGAGCCTCATTGCACTTCCAGCGGCCAGCACACTCGCGCACTCCGCCCGGAACAACCGGGAGGCGGTGCGCACGCGCAAAGTGGCCGAAATAAGTTCCCGCCTAGCGGATCGGCTGTTTATAAGTACTGCGGAGGAGATAGCGGAGCCTCATTGCACTTCCAGCGGCCAGCAAACTCGTGCACGCCACCCGGTTCCACCAGGAGGCCGTGCACACGCGCCAAGTGGCCGAAATAAGCTCCCGCCTAGCGAATCGGCTGTTTATAAGCACCGCGGAGGAGATCGCGGAGCCTCATTGCACTTCCAGCGGCCAGCACACTCACGCACACCGCCCGGCTCCACCAGGAGGCCGTGCGCACGCGCCGTGGCCGAAATAAGCTCCCGCCTAGCGAATCGGCTGTTTATGAGCTCCGCGGAGGAGACTGCAGAGCCTCATTGCACTTCCAGCGGCCAGCACACTCGCGCACACCACCCGGTTCCACCGGGAGGCCGTGCACACGCGCCAAGTGGCCGAAATAAGCTCCCTTCTAGCGAATCGGCTGTTTATGAGCTCCGCAGAGGAGACTGCAGAGCCTCATTGCACTTCCAGCGGCCAGCACACTCGCGCACACCACCCGGTTCCACCGGGAGGCCGTGCGCACGCACCAAGTGGCCGAAATAAGCTCCCGCCTAGCGGACCGGCTGTTTATAAGCACCGCGGAGGAGACCGCAGAGCCTCATTGCACTTCCAGCGGCCAGCACACTCGCACACGCCGCCGGATTCCACCTTGAGGCCGTGCACACGAGCCAAGTGGCCGAAATAAGCTCCCGCCTAGCGGATCGGCTGTTTATAAGCACCGCGGAGGAGATTGCGGAGCCTCATTGCACTTCCAGCGGCCAGCATACTCGCGCACGCCGCCCTGAACAACCGGGAGGCCGTGCGCACGCGCTAAGTGGCCGAAATAAGATCCCGCCTAGCGGATCGGCTGTTTATAAGCACCGCGGAGGAGATAGCGGAGCCACATTGCACTTCCAGCGGCCAGCACACTCGCGCACGCTTCCAGGTTCCACCGGGAGGCCGTGCGCACGCACCAAGTGGCCGAAATAAGCTCCCGCCTAGCGGACCGGCTGTTTATAAGCACCGCGGAGGAGACCGCAGAGCCTCATTGCACTTCCAGCGGCCGGCACACTCGCGCACGCTTCCTGGTTCCACCGGGAGGCCGTGCGCACGCGCCAAGTGGCCGAAATAAGCTCCCGCCTAGCGGACCGGCTGTTTATAAGCACCGCGGAGGAGACCGCAGAGCCTCATTGCACTTCCAGCGGCAAGCATACTCGCGCACGCCGCCCGGAACAACCGGGAGGCCGTGCGCATGCGCTAAGTGGCCGAAATAAGATCCCGCCTAGCGGATCGGCTGTTTATAAGCACCGCGGAGGAGATCGCAGAGCCTCATTGCACTTCCAGCGGCCAGCACATTTCACCGGGAGGCCGTGCGCACGCGCCAGGTGGCCGAAATAAGCTCCCTTCTAGCGAATCGGCTGTTTATGAGCTCCGCAGAGGAGACTGCAGAGCCTCATTGCACTTCCAGCGGCCAGCACACTCGCGCACACCACCCGGTTCCACTGGGAGGCCGTGCACACGCGCCAAGTGGCCGAAATAAGCTCCCGCCTAGCGGAGCCGCTGTTTATAAGCACCGCGGAGGAGATCGCGGAGCCTCATTGCACTTCCAGCGGCAAGCACACTCGCACGCGCCGCCCAACTCCACCGGAAGGCCGTGCGCACGCGCCAAGTGGCCGAAATAAATTCCTGCCTAGCGGATCGGCAATTATAAGCACCACGGAGGAGATCGCGGAGCCTCATTGCAATTCCAGCGGCCAGCACACTCGCGCACACCACCCGGTTCCACCTTGAGGCCGTGCGCACGCGCCAAGTGGCCGAAATAAGCTCTCGCCTAGCGGATCGGCTGTTTATAAGCACCGCGGAGGAGACCGCAGAGCCTCATTGCACTTCCAGCGGCAAGCATACTCGCGCACACCGCCCGGAACAACCGGGAGGCCGTGCGCACGCGCCAGGTGGCCGAAATAAGCTCCCTTCTAGCGGATTGGCTGTTTATAAGCACCGCGGAGATGATCGAAGAGCCTCATTGCACTTCCAGCGGCCAGCACACTAACGCACACCGCCCGGCTCCACCGGGAGGCCGTGCGCACGCGCCGTGGCCGAAATAAGCTCCCGCCTAGCAAATCGGCTGTTTATAAGCACCGCGGAGGAGATCGCGGAGCCTCATTGCACTTCCAGCGGCAAGCACACTCGCGCACGCCACCCGGAACAACCGGGAGGACGTGCGCATGCGCCAATTGGCCAAAATAAGCTCCCGCCTAGCGGAGCGGCTGTTTATAAGCACCGCGGAGGAGATCGCAGAGCCTCATTGCACTTCCAGCGGCAAGCACACTCGCACACGCCGCCCGGAAAAACCGGGAGGACGAGCGCATGCGCCAAGTGGCCGAAATAAGCTCCCGCCTCTCGGAGCGGCTGTTTATAAGCACCGCAGAGGAGATCGCAGAGCTTCATTGCACTTCCAGCGGCCAGCACACTCGCGCACGCCGCCCGGAACAACCGGGAGGCCGTGCGCATGCGCCTAGTGGCCGAAATAAGCTCCCGCCTAGCGGATTGGCTGTTTATAAGCACCGCGGAGGAGATCGCGGAGCCTCATTGCACTTCCAGCGGCCAGCACACTCGCGCACGCCGCCCGGAACAACCGGGAGGCGGTGCGCACGCGCAAAGTGGCCGAAATAAGTTCCCGCCTAGCGGATCGGCTGTTTATAAGTACTGCGGAGGAGATAGCGGAGCCTCATTGCACTTCCAGCGGCCAGCAAACTCGTGCACGCCACCCGGTTCCACCGGGAGGCCGTGCGCACGCGCCAAGTGGCCGAAATAAGCTCCCACCTAGCGGATGGGCTGTTTATGAGCTCCGCGGAGGAGACTGCAGAGCCTCATTGCACTTCCAGCGGCCAGCACACTCGCGCACACCACCCGGTTCCACCGGGAGGCCGTGCACACGCGCCAAGTGGCCGAAATAAGCTCCCGCCGAGCGGATCGGCTATTTATAAGCACCGCGGAGGAGATCGCGGAGCCTCATTGCACTTCCAGCGGCAAGCATACTCGCGCACGCCGCCCGGAACAACCGGGAGGCCGTGCGCATGCGCTAAGTGGCCGAAATAAGATCCCGCCTAGCGGATCGGCTGTTTATAAGCACCGCGGAGGAGATAGCGGAGCCTCATTGCACTTCCAGCAGCCAGCACACTCGCGCACGCTTCCCGGTTCCACCGGGAGAACGTGCGCACGCACCAAGTGGCCGAAATAAGCTCCCGCCTAGCGGACTGGCTGTTTATAGGCACCGCAGAGGAGACCGCAGAGCCTCATTGCACTTCCAGCGGCCAGCACACTCGCACACGCCGCCCGATTCCACCTTGAGGCCGTGCGCACGAGCCAAGTGGCCGAAATAAGCTCCCTTCTAGCGAATCGGCTGTTTATGAGCTCCGCGGAGGAGACTGCAGAGCCTCATTGCACTTCCAGCGGCCAGCACACTCGCGCACACCACCCGGTTCCACCGGGAGGCCGTGCACACGCGCCAAGTGGCCGAAATAAGCTCCCGCCGAGCAAATCGGCTGTTTATAAGCACCGCGGAGGAGATCGCGGAGCCTCATTGCACTTCCAGCGGCAAGCACACTCGCGCACGCCGCCCGGAACAACCGGGAGGGGCGCATGCGCCAAGTGGCCGAAATAAGCTCCCGCCTCTCGGAGCGGCTGTTTATAAGCACCGCGGAGGAGTTCGCGGAGCCTGATTGCACTTCCAGCGGCCGGCACACTCGCGCACGCTTCCTGGTTCCACCGGGAGGCCGTGCGCACGCGCCAAGTGGCCGAAATAAGCTCCCGCCTAGCGGAGCCGCTGTTTATAAGCACCGCGGAGGAGATCGCGGAGCCTCATTGCACTTCCAGCGGCAAGCACACTCGCACACGCCGCCCAACTCCACCGGAAGGCCGTGCGCACGCGCCAAGTGGCCGAAATAAATTCCTGCCTAGCGGATCGGCAATTATAAGCACCACGGAGGAGATCGCGGAGCCTCATTGCACTTCCAGCGGCCAGCACACTCGCGCACGCTTCCTGGTTCCATCGGGAGGCCGTGCCCACGCGCCAAGGGGCCGAAATAAGCTCCCGCCTAGCGGACCGGCTGTTTATAGGCACCGCGGAGGAGACCGCAGAGCCTCATTGCACTTCCAGCGGCCAGCACACTCGCGCACACCACCCGGTTCCACCGGGAGGCCGTGCACACGCGCCAAGTGGCCGAAATAAGCTACCGCCGAGCAAATCGGCTGTTTATAAGCACCGCGGAGGAGATCGCGGAGCCACATTGCACTTCCAGCGGCCAGCACACTCGCGCACGCTTCCCGGTTCCACCGGGAGGCCGTGCGCACGCACCAAGTGGCCGAAATAAGCTCCCGCCTAGCGGACCGGCTGTTTATAAGCACCGCGGAGGAGACCGCAGAGCCTCATTGCACTTCCAGCGGCCGGCACACTCGCGCACGCTTCCTGGTTCCACCGGGAGGCCGTGCGCACGCGCCAAGTGGCCGAAATAAGCTCCCGCCTAGCGGACCGGCTGTTTATAAGCACCGCGGAGGAGACCGCAGAGCCTCATTGCACTTCCAGCGGCAAGCATACTCGCGCACGCCGCCCGGAACAACCGGGAGGCCGTGCGCATGCGCTAAGTGGCCGAAATAAGATCCCGCCTAGCGGATCGGCTGTTTATAAGCACCGCGGAGGAGATAGCGGAGCCTCATTGCACTTCCAGCGGCCAGCACACTCGCGCACGCTTCCCGGTTCCACCGGGAGAACGTGCGCACGCACCAAGTGGCCAAAATAAGCTCCCGCCTAGCGGACCGGCTGTTTATAGGCACCGCGGAGGAGACCGCAGAGCCTCATTGCACTTCCAGTGGCCAGCACACTCGCACACGCCGCCCGATTCCACCTTGAGGCCGTGCGCACGAGCCAAGTGGCCGAAATAAGCTCCCTTCTAGCGGATCGGCTGTTTATAAGCACCGCGGAGGAGATCGCAGAGCCTCATTGCACTTCCAGCGGCCAGCACACTCGCGCACACCACCCGGTTCCACCGGGAGGCCGTGCACACGCGCCAAGTGGCCGAAATAAGCTCCCGCCTAGCGGAGCCGCTGTTTATAAGCACCGCGGAGGAGATAGCGGAGCCTCATTGCACTTCCAGCGGCAAGCACACTCGCGCACGCCGCCCGGAACAACCGGGAGGACGTGCGCATGCGCCAAGTGGCCAAAATAAGCTCCCGCCTAGCGGAGCGGCTGTTTATAAGCACCGCGGAGGAGATCTCGGAGCCTCATTGCACTTCCAGCGGCAAGCATACTCGCGCACGCCGCCCGGAACAACCGGGAGGCCGTGCGCATGCGCTAAGTGGCCGAAATAAGATCCCGCCTAGCGGATCGGCTGTTTATAAGCACCGCGGAGGAGATAGCGGAGCCTCATTGCACTTCCAGCGGCCAGCACACTCGCGCACGCTTCCCGGTTCCACCGGGAGAACGTGCGCACGCACCAAGTGGCCGAAATAAGCTCCCGCCTAGCGGACTGGCTGTTTATAGGCACCGCGGAGGAGACCGCAGAGCCTCATTGCACTTCCAGCGGCCAGCACACTCGCACACGCCGCCCGATTCCACCTTGAGGCCGTGCGCACGAGCCAAGTGGCCGAAATAAGCTCCCTTCTAGCGAATCGGCTGTTTATGAGCTCCGCGGAGGAGACTGCAGAGCCTCATTGCACTTCCAGCGGCCAGCACACTCGCGCACACCACCCGGTTCCACCGGGAGGCCGTGCACACGCGCCAAGTGGCCGAAATAAGCTCCCGCCGAGCGAATCGGCTGTTTATAAGCACCGCGGAGGAGATCGCGGAGCCTCATTGCACTTCCAGCGGCAAGCACACTCGCGCACGCCGCCCGGAACAACCGGGAGGGGCGCATGCGCCAAGTGGCCGAAATAAGCTCCCGCCTCTCGGAGCGGCTGTTTATAAGCACCGCGGAGGAGTTCGCGGAGCCTGATTGCACTTCCAGCGGCCGGCACACTCGCGCACGCTTCCTGGTTCCACCGGGAGGCCGTGCGCACGCGCCAAGTGGCCGAAATAAGCTCCCGCCTAGCGGAGCCGCTGTTTATAAGCACCGCGGAGGAGATCGCGGAGCCTCATTGCACTTCCAGCGGCAAGCACACTCGCACACGCCGCCCAACTCCACCGGAAGGCCGTGCGCACGCGCCAAGTGGCCGAAATAAATTCCTGCCTAGCGGATCGGCAATTATAAG
The DNA here is from genome assembly GCF_059516105.1 of Syngnathus floridae. Taxonomy (NCBI): domain Eukaryota; kingdom Metazoa; phylum Chordata; class Actinopteri; order Syngnathiformes; family Syngnathidae; genus Syngnathus; species Syngnathus floridae. The sequence goes on from NC_142424.1 coordinate 14,739,700, forward strand.
CACCACGGAGGAGATCGCGGAGCCTCATTGCACTTCCAGCGGCCAGCACACTCGCGCACGCTTCCTGGTTCCATCGGGAGGCCGTGCCCACGCGCCAAGGGGCCGAAATAAGCTCCCGCCTAGCGGACCGGCTGTTTATAAGCACCGCGGAGGAGACCGCAGAGCCTCATTCCACTTCCAGCGGCAAGCATACTCGCGCACGCCGCCCGGAACAACCGGGAGGCCGTGCGCATGCGCTAAGTGGCCGAAATAAGATCCCGCCTAGCGGATCGGCTGTTTATAAGCACCGCGGAGGAGATAGCGGAGCCTCATTGCACTTCCAGCGGCCAGCACACTCGCGCACGCTTCCCGGTTCCACCGGGAGAACGTGCGCACGCACCAAGTGGCCGAAATAAGCTCCCGCCTAGCGGACCGGCTGTTTATAGGCACCGCGGAGGAGACCGCAGAGCCTCATTGCACTTCCAGTGGCCAGCACACTCGCACACGCCGCCCGATTCCACCTTGAGGCCGTGCGCACGAGCCAAGCGGCCGAAATAAGCTCCCTTCTAGCGGATCGGCTGTTTATAAGCACCGCGGAGGAGATCGCAGAGCCTCATTGCACTTCCAGCGGCCAGCACATTCGGGCACGCTTCCCGGTTCCACCGGGAGGCCGTGCGCACGCGCCAGGTGGCCGAAATAAGCTCCCTTCTAGCGAATCGGCTGTTTATGAGCTCCGCGGAGGAGACTGCAGAGCCTCATTGCACTTCCAGCGGCCAGCACACTCGCGCACACCACCCGGTTCCACCGGGAGGCCGTGCACACGCGCCAAGTGGCCGAAATAAGCTCCCGCCGAGCGGATCGGCTGTTTATAAGCACCGCGGAGGAGATCGCGGAGCCTCATTGCACTTCCAGCGGCAAGCACACTCGCGCACGCCGCCCGGAACAACCGGGAGGGGCGCATGCGCCAAGTGGCCGAAATAAGCTCCCGCCTCTCGGAGCGGCTGTTTATAAGCACCGCAGAGGAGTTCGCGGAGCCTGATTGCACTTCCAGCGGCCGGCACACTCGCGCACGCTTCCTGGTTCCACCGGGAGGCCGTGCGCACGCGCCAAGTGGCCGAAATAAGGTCCCGCCTAGCGGAGCCGCTGTTTATAAGCACCGCGGAGGAGATAGCGGAGCCTCATTGCACTTCCAGCGGCCAGCACACTCGCACACGCTTCCCGGTTCCACCGGGAGGCCGTGCGCACGCACCAAGTGGCCGAAATAAGCTCCCGCCTAGCGGAGCCGATGTTTATAAGCACCGCGGAGGAGATAGCGGAGCCTCATTGCACTTCCAGCGGCCAGCACACTCGCACACGCCGCCCGATTCCACCTTGAGGCCGTGCGCACGAGCCAAGTGGCCGAAATAAGCTCCCGCCTAGCGGATCGGCTGTTTACAAGCACCGCGGAGGAGATTGCGGAGCCTCATTGCACTTCCAGCGGCCAGCACACTCGCGCACGCTTCCCGGTTCCACCGGGAGGCCGTGCACACGCGCCAGGTGGCCGAAATAAGCTCCCTTCTAGCGGATTGGCTGTTTATAAGCACCGCGGAGGAGATCGCAGAGCCTCATTGCACTTCCAGTGGCCAGCACACTCACGCACACCGCCCGGCTCCACCGGGAGGCCGTGCGCAAGCGCCGTGGCCGAAATGAGCTCCCGCCTAGCGGATCGGCTGTTTATAAGCACCGCGGAGGAGATCGCGGAGCCTCATTGCACTTCCAGCGGCAAGCACACTCGCGCACGCCGCCCGGAACAACCGGGAGGACGTGCGCATGCGCCAAGTGGCCAAAATAAGCTCCCGCCTAGCGGAGCGGCTGTTTATAAGCACCGCAGAGGAGATCGCGGAGCCTCATTGCACTTCCAGCGGCAAACACACTCGCACACGCCGCCCGGAACAACCGGGAGGACGTGCGCATGCGCCAAGTGGCCGAAATAAGCTCCCGCCTCTCGGAGCGGCTGTTTATAAGCACCGCGGAGGAGATCGCAGAGCTTCATTGCACTTCCAGCGGTCAGCACACTCGCGCACGCCGCCCGGAACAACCGGGAGGTCGTGCGCACGCACCAAGTGGCCGAAATAAGCTCCCGCCTAGCGGACCGGCTGTTTATAAGCACCGCGGAGGAGACCGCAGAGCCTCATTGCACTTCCAGCGGCCAGCACACTCGCACACGCCGCCTGATTCCACCTTGAGGCCGTGCACACGAGCCAAGTGGCCGAAATAAGCTCCCGCCTAGCGGATCGGCTGTTTATAAGCACCGCGGAGGAGATTGCGGAGCCTCATTGCACTTCCAGCGGCCAGCATACTCGCGCACGCCGCCCTGAACAACCGGGAGGCCGTGCGCATGCGCTAAGTGGCCGAAATAAGATCCCGCCTAGCGGATCGGCTGTTTATAAGCACCGCGGAGGAGATAGCGGAGCCACATTGCACTTCCAGCGGCCAGCACACTCGCGCACGCTTCCCGGTTCCACCGGGAGGCCGTGCGCACGCACCAAGTGGCCGAAATAAGCTCCCGCCTAGCGGACCGGATGTTTATAAGCACCGCGGAGGAGACCGCAGAGCCTCATTGCACTTCCAGCGGCCGGCACACTCGCGCACGCTTCCTGGTTCCACCGGGAGGCCGTGCGCACGCGCCAAGTGGCCGAAATAAGCTCCCGCCTAGCGGACCGGCTGTTTATAAGCACCGCGGAGGAGACCGCAGAGCCTCATTGCACTTCCAGCGGCAAGCATACTCGCGCACGCCGCCCGGAACAACCGGGAGGCCGTGCGCATGCGCTAAGTGGCCGAAATAAGATCCCGCCTAGCGGATCGGCTGTTTATAAGCACCGCGGAGGAGATAGCGGAGCCTCATTGCACTTCCAGCGGCCAGCACACTCGCGCACGCTTCCCGGTTCCACCGGGAGAACGTGCGCACGCACCAAGTGGCCGAAATAAGCTCCCGCCTAGCGGACCGGCTGTTTATAGGCACCGCGGAGGAGACCGCAGAGCCTCATTGCACTTCCAGTGGCCAGCACACTCGCACACGCCGCCCGATTCCACCTTGAGGCCGTGCGCACGAGCCAAGTGGCCGAAATAAGCTCCCTTCTAGCGGATCGGCTGTTTATAAGCACCGCGGAGGAGATCGCAGAGCCTCATTGCACTTCCAGCGGCCAGCACATTCGGGCACGCTTCCCGGTTCCACCGGGAGGCCGTGCGCACGCGCCAGGTGGCCGAAATAAGCTCCCTTCTAGCGAATCGGCTGTTTATGAGCTCCGCGGAGGAGACTGCAGAGCCTCATTGCACTTCCAGCGGCCAGCACACTCGCGCACACCACCCGGTTCCACCGGGAGGCCGTGCACACGCGCCAAGTGGCCGAAATAAGCTCCCGCCGAGCGGATCGGCTGTTTATAAGCACCGCGGAGGAGATCGCGGAGCCTCATTGCACTTCCAGCGGCAAGCACACTCGCGCACGCCGCCCGGAACAACCGGGAGGGGCGCATGCGCCAAGTGGCCGAAATAAGCTCCCGCCTCTCGGAGCGGCTGTTTATAAGCACCGCAGAGGAGTTCGCGGAGCCTGATTGCACTTCCAGCGGCCGGCACACTCGCGCACGCTTCCTGGTTCCACCGGGAGGCCGTGCGCACGCGCCAAGTGGCCGAAATAAGGTCCCGCCTAGCGGAGCCGCTGTTTATAAGCACCGCGGAGGAGATAGCGGAGCCTCATTGCACTTCCAGCGGCCAGCACACTCGCACACGCTTCCCGGTTCCACCGGGAGGCCGTGCGCACGCACCAAGTGGCCGAAATAAGCTCCCGCCTAGCGGACCGGCTGTTTATAAGCACCACGGAGGAGACCGCAGAGCCTCATTGCACTTCCAGCGGCCAGCACACTCGCACACGCCGCCCGATTCCACCTTGAGGCCGTGCGCACGCGCCAAGTGGCCGAAATAAGCTCCCGCCTAGCGGATCGGCTGTTTACAAGCACCGCGGAGGAGATTGCGGAGCCTCATTGCACTTCCAGCGGCCAGCACACTCGCGCACGCTTCCCGGTTCCACCGGGAGGCCGTGCACACGCGCCAGGTGGCCGAAATAAGCTCCCTTCTAGCGGATTGGCTGTTTATAAGCACCGCGGAGGAGATCGCAGAGCCTCATTGCACTTCCAGTGGCCAGCACACTCACGCACACCGCCCGGCTCCACCGGGAGGCCGTGCGCAAGCGCCGTGGCCGAAATGAGCTCCCGCCTAGCGGATCGGCTGTTTATAAGCACCGCGGAGGAGATCGCGGAGCCTCATTGCACTTCCAGCGGCAAGCACACTCGCGCACGCCGCCCGGAACAACCGGGAGGACGTGCGCATGCGCCAAGTGGCCAAAATAAGCTCCCGCCTAGCGGAGCGGCTGTTTATAAGCACCGCAGAGGAGATCGCGGAGCCTCATTGCACTTCCAGCGGCAAACACACTCGCACACGCCGCCCGGAACAACCGGGAGGACGTGCGCATGCGCCAAGTGGCCGAAATAAGCTCCCGCCTCTCGGAGCGGCTGTTTATAAGCACCGCGGAGGAGATCGCAGAGCTTCATTGCACTTCCAGCGGTCAGCACACTCGCGCACGCCGCCCGGAACAACCGGGAGGTCGTGCGCATGCGCCTAGTGGCCGAAATAAGCTCCCGCCTAGCGGATTGGCTGTTTATAAGCACCGCGGAGGAGATCGCGGAGCCTTATTGCACTTCCAGCGGCCAGCACACTCGCGCACGCCGCCCGGAACAACCGGGAGGCGGTGCGCACGCGCAAAGTGGCCGAAATAAGCTCCCGCCTAGCGGATCGGCTGTTTATAAGCACCGCGGAGGAGATCGCAGAGCCTCATTGCACTTCCAGTGGCCAGCACACTCACGCACACCGCCCGGCTCCACCGGGAGGCCGTGCGCAAGCGCCGTGGCCGAAATGAGCTCCCGCCTAGCGGATCGGCTGTTTATAAGCACCGCGGAGGAGATCGCGGAGCCTCATTGCACTTCCAGCGGCAAGCACACTCGCGCACGCCGCCCGGAACAACCGGGAGGACGTGCGCATGCGCCAAGTGGCCAAAATAAGCTCCCGCCTAGCGGAGCGGCTGTTTATAAGCACCGCAGAGGAGATCGCGGAGCCTCATTGCACTTCCAGCGGCAAACACACTCGCACACGCCGCCCGGAACAACCGGGAGGACGTGCGCATGCGCCAAGTGGCCGAAATAAGCTCCCGCCTCTCGGAGCGGCTGTTTATAAGCACCGCGGAGGAGATCGCAGAGCTTCATTGCACTTCCAGCGGTCAGCACACTCGCGCACGCCGCCCGGAACAACCGGGAGGTCGTGCGCACGCACCAAGTGGCCGAAATAAGCTCCCGCCTAGCGGACCGGCTGTTTATAAGCACCGCGGAGGAGACCGCAGAGCCTCATTGCACTTCCAGCGGCCAGCACACTCGCACACGCCGCCTGATTCCACCTTGAGGCCGTGCACACGAGCCAAGTGGCCGAAATAAGCTCCCGCCTAGCGGATCGGCTGTTTATAAGCACCGCGGAGGAGATTGCGGAGCCTCATTGCACTTCCAGCGGCCAGCATACTCGCGCACGCCGCCCTGAACAACCGGGAGGCCGTGCGCATGCGCTAAGTGGCCGAAATAAGATCCCGCCTAGCGGATCGGCTGTTTATAAGCACCGCGGAGGAGATAGCGGAGCCACATTGCACTTCCAGCGGCCAGCACACTCGCGCACGCTTCCCGGTTCCACCGGGAGGCCGTGCGCACGCACCAAGTGGCCGAAATAAGCTCCCGCCTAGCGGACCGGCTGTTTATAAGCACCGCGGAGGAGACCGCAGAGCCTCATTGCACTTCCAGCGGCCGGCACACTCGCGCACGCTTCCTGGTTCCACCGGGAGGCCGTGCGCACGCGCCAAGTGGCCGAAATAAGCTCCCGCCTAGCGGACCGGCTGTTTATAAGCACCGCGGAGGAGACCGCAGAGCCTCATTGCACTTCCAGCGGCAAGCATACTCGCGCACGCCGCCCGGAACAACCGGGAGGCCGTGCGCATGCGCTAAGTGGCCGAAATAAGATCCCGCCTAGCGGATCGGCTGTTTATAAGCACCGCGGAGGAGATAGCGGAGCCTCATTGCACTTCCAGCGGCCAGCACACTCGCGCACGCTTCCCGGTTCCACCGGGAGAACGTGCGCACGCACCAAGTGGCCGAAATAAGCTCCCGCCTAGCGGACCGGCTGTTTATAGGCACCGCGGAGGAGACCGCAGAGCCTCATTGCACTTCCAGTGGCCAGCACACTCGCACACGCCGCCCGATTCCACCTTGAGGCCGTGCGCACGAGCCAAGTGGCCGAAATAAGCTCCCTTCTAGCGGATCGGCTGTTTATAAGCACCGCGGAGGAGATCGCAGAGCCTCATTGCACTTCCAGCGGCCAGCACATTCGGGCACGCTTCCCGGTTCCACCGGGAGGCCGTGCGCACGCGCCAGGTGGCCGAAATAAGCTCCCTTCTAGCGAATCGGCTGTTTATGAGCTCCGCGGAGGAGACTGCAGAGCCTCATTGCACTTCCAGCGGCCAGCACACTCGCGCACACCACCCGGTTCCACCGGGAGGCCGTGCACACGCGCCAAGTGGCCGAAATAAGCTCCCGCCGAGCGGATCGGCTGTTTATAAGCACCGCGGAGGAGATCGCGGAGCCTCATTGCACTTCCAGCGGCAAGCACACTCGCGCACGCCGCCCGGAACAACCGGGAGGGGCGCATGCGCCAAGTGGCCGAAATAAGCTCCCGCCTCTCGGAGCGGCTGTTTATAAGCACCGCAGAGGAGTTCGCGGAGCCTGATTGCACTTCCAGCGGCCGGCACACTCGCGCACGCTTCCTGGTTCCACCGGGAGGCCGTGCGCACGCGCCAAGTGGCCGAAATAAGGTCCCGCCTAGCGGAGCCGCTGTTTATAAGCACCGCGGAGGAGATAGCGGAGCCTCATTGCACTTCCAGCGGCCAGCACACTCGCACACGCTTCCCGGTTCCACCGGGAGGCCGTGCGCACGCACCAAGTGGCCGAAATAAGCTCCCGCCTAGCGGACCGGCTGTTTATAAGCACCACGGAGGAGACCGCAGAGCCTCATTGCACTTCCAGCGGCCAGCACACTCGCACACGCCGCCCGATTCCACCTTGAGGCCGTGCGCACGAGCCAAGTGGCCGAAATAAGCTCCCGCCTAGCGGATCGGCTGTTTACAAGCACCGCGGAGGAGATTGCGGAGCCTCATTGCACTTCCAGCGGCCAGCACACTCGCGCACGCTTCCCGGTTCCACCGGGAGGCCGTGCACACGCGCCAGGTGGCCGAAATAAGCTCCCTTCTAGCGGATTGGCTGTTTATAAGCACCGCGGAGGAGATCGCAGAGCCTCATTGCACTTCCAGTGGCCAGCACACTCACGCACACCGCCCGGCTCCACCGGGAGGCCGTGCGCAAGCGCCGTGGCCGAAATGAGCTCCCGCCTAGCGGATCGGCTGTTTATAAGCACCGCGGAGGAGATCGCGGAGCCTCATTGCACTTCCAGCGGCAAGCACACTCGCGCACGCCGCCCGGAACAACCGGGAGGACGTGCGCATGCGCCAAGTGGCCAAAATAAGCTCCCGCCTAGCGGAGCGGCTGTTTATAAGCACCGCAGAGGAGATCGCGGAGCCTCATTGCACTTCCAGCGGCAAACACACTCGCACACGCCGCCCGGAACAACCGGGAGGACGTGCGCATGCGCCAAGTGGCCGAAATAAGCTCCCGCCTCTCGGAGCGGCTGTTTATAAGCACCGCGGAGGAGATCGCAGAGCTTCATTGCACTTCCAGCGGTCAGCACACTCGCGCACGCCGCCCGGAACAACCGGGAGGTCGTGCGCATGCGCCTAGTGGCCGAAATAAGCTCCCGCCTAGCGGATTGGCTGTTTATAAGCACCGCGGAGGAGATCGCGGAGCCTTATTGCACTTCCAGCGGCCAGCACACTCGCGCACGCCGCCCGGAACAACCGGGAGGCGGTGCGCACGCGCAAAGTGGCCGAAATAAGCTCCCGCCTAGCGGATCGGCTGTTTATAAGTACTGCGGAGGAGATCTCGGAGCCTCATTGCACTTCCAGCGGCCAGCACACTCGCGCACGCCACCCGGTTCCACCGGGAGGCCGTGTGCACGCGCCAAGTGGCCGAAATAAGCTCCCGCCTAGCGAATCGGCTGTTTATGAGCTCCGCGGAGGAGACTGCAGAGCCTCATTGCACTTCCAGCGGCCAGCACACTCGCGCACACCACCCGGTTCCACCAGGAGGCCGTGCACACGCGCCAAATGGCCGAAATAAGCTCCCGCCGAGCGGATCGGCTGTTTATAAGCACCGCGGAGGAGATCGCGGAGCCTCATTGCACTTCCAGCGGCAAGCACACTCGCGCACGCCGCCCGGAACAACCGGGAGGACGTGCGCATGCGCCAAGTGGCCAAAATAAGCTCCCGCCTAGCGGAGCGGCTGTTTATAAGCACCGCAGAGGAGATCGCGGAGCCTCATTGCACTTCCAGCGGCAAACACACTCGCACACGCCGCCCGGAACAACCGGGAGGACGTGCGCATGCGCCAAGTGGCCGAAATAAGCTCCCGCCTCTCGGAGCGGCTGTTTATAAGCACCGCGGAGGAGATCGCAGAGCTTCATTGCACTTCCAGCGGTCAGCACACTCGCGCACGCCGCCCGGAACAACCGGGAGGTCGTGCGCATGCGCCTAGTGGCCGAAATAAGCTCCCGCCTAGCGGATTGGCTGTTTATAAGCACCGCGGAGGAGATCGCGGAGCCTTATTGCACTTCCAGCGGCCAGCACACTCGCGCACGCCGCCCGGAACAACCGGGAGGCGGTGCGCACGCGCAAAGTGGCCGAAATAAGCTCCCGCCTAGCGGATCGGCTGTTTATAAGCACCGCGGAGGAGATCGCAGAGCCTCATTGCACTTCCAGTGGCCAGCACACTCACGCACACCGCCCGGCTCCACCGGGAGGCCGTGCGCAAGCGCCGTGGCCGAAATGAGCTCCCGCCTAGCGGATCGGCTGTTTATAAGCACCGCGGAGGAGATCGCGGAGCCTCATTGCACTTCCAGCGGCAAGCACACTCGCGCACGCCGCCCGGAACAACCGGGAGGACGTGCGCATGCGCCAAGTGGCCAAAATAAGCTCCCGCCTAGCGGAGCGGCTGTTTATAAGCACCGCAGAGGAGATCGCGGAGCCTCATTGCACTTCCAGCGGCAAACACACTCGCACACGCCGCCCGGAACAACCGGGAGGACGTGCGCATGCGCCAAGTGGCCGAAATAAGCTCCCGCCTCTCGGAGCGGCTGTTTATAAGCACCGCGGAGGAGATCGCAGAGCTTCATTGCACTTCCAGCGGTCAGCACACTCGCGCACGCCGCCCGGAACAACCGGGAGGTCGTGCGCACGCACCAAGTGGCCGAAATAAGCTCCCGCCTAGCGGACCGGCTGTTTATAAGCACCGCGGAGGAGACCGCAGAGCCTCATTGCACTTCCAGCGGCCAGCACACTCGCACACGCCGCCTGATTCCACCTTGAGGCCGTGCACACGAGCCAAGTGGCCGAAATAAGCTCCCGCCTAGCGGATCGGCTGTTTATAAGCACCGCGGAGGAGATTGCGGAGCCTCATTGCACTTCCAGCGGCCAGCATACTCGCGCACGCCGCCCTGAACAACCGGGAGGCCGTGCGCATGCGCTAAGTGGCCGAAATAAGATCCCGCCTAGCGGATCGGCTGTTTATAAGCACCGCGGAGGAGATAGCGGAGCCACATTGCACTTCCAGCGGCCAGCACACTCGCGCACGCTTCCCGGTTCCACCGGGAGGCCGTGCGCACGCACCAAGTGGCCGAAATAAGCTCCCGCCTAGCGGACCGGCTGTTTATAAGCACCGCGGAGGAGACCGCAGAGCCTCATTGCACTTCCAGCGGCCGGCACACTCGCGCACGCTTCCTGGTTCCACCGGGAGGCCGTGCGCACGCGCCAAGTGGCCGAAATAAGCTCCCGCCTAGCGGACCGGCTGTTTATAAGCACCGCGGAGGAGACCGCAGAGCCTCATTGCACTTCCAGCGGCAAGCATACTCGCGCACGCCGCCCGGAACAACCGGGAGGCCGTGCGCATGCGCTAAGTGGCCGAAATAAGATCCCGCCTAGCGGATCGGCTGTTTATAAGCACCGCGGAGGAGATAGCGGAGCCTCATTGCACTTCCAGCGGCCAGCACACTCGCGCACGCTTCCCGGTTCCACCGGGAGAACGTGCGCACGCACCAAGTGGCCGAAATAAGCTCCCGCCTAGCGGACCGGCTGTTTATAGGCACCGCGGAGGAGACCGCAGAGCCTCATTGCACTTCCAGTGGCCAGCACACTCGCACACGCCGCCCGATTCCACCTTGAGGCCGTGCGCACGAGCCAAGTGGCCGAAATAAGCTCCCTTCTAGCGGATCGGCTGTTTATAAGCACCGCGGAGGAGATCGCAGAGCCTCATTGCACTTCCAGCGGCCAGCACATTCGGGCACGCTTCCCGGTTCCACCGGGAGGCCGTGCGCACGCGCCAGGTGGCCGAAATAAGCTCCCTTCTAGCGAATCGGCTGTTTATGAGCTCCGCGGAGGAGACTGCAGAGCCTCATTGCACTTCCAGCGGCCAGCACACTCGCGCACACCACCCGGTTCCACCGGGAGGCCGTGCACACGCGCCAAGTGGCCGAAATAAGCTCCCGCCGAGCGGATCGGCTGTTTATAAGCACCGCGGAGGAGATCGCGGAGCCTCATTGCACTTCCAGCGGCAAGCACACTCGCGCACGCCGCCCGGAACAACCGGGAGGGGCGCATGCGCCAAGTGGCCGAAATAAGCTCCCGCCTCTCGGAGCGGCTGTTTATAAGCACCGCAGAGGAGTTCGCGGAGCCTGATTGCACTTCCAGCGGCCGGCACACTCGCGCACGCTTCCTGGTTCCACCGGGAGGCCGTGCGCACGCGCCAAGTGGCCGAAATAAGGTCCCGCCTAGCGGAGCCGCTGTTTATAAGCACCGCGGAGGAGATAGCGGAGCCTCATTGCACTTCCAGCGGCCAGCACACTCGCACACGCTTCCCGGTTCCACCGGGAGGCCGTGCGCACGCACCAAGTGGCCGAAATAAGCTCCCGCCTAGCGGACCGGCTGTTTATAAGCACCACGGAGGAGACCGCAGAGCCTCATTGCACTTCCAGCGGCCAGCACACTCGCACACGCCGCCCGATTCCACCTTGAGGCCGTGCGCACGAGCCAAGTGGCCGAAATAAGCTCCCGCCTAGCGGATCGGCTGTTTACAAGCACCGCGGAGGAGATTGCGGAGCCTCATTGCACTTCCAGCGGCCAGCACACTCGCGCACGCTTCCCGGTTCCACCGGGAGGCCGTGCACACGCGCCAGGTGGCCGAAATAAGCTCCCTTCTAGCGGATTGGCTGTTTATAAGCACCGCGGAGGAGATCGCAGAGCCTCATTGCACTTCCAGTGGCCAGCACACTCACGCACACCGCCCGGCTCCACCGGGAGGCCGTGCGCAAGCGCCGTGGCCGAAATGAGCTCCCGCCTAGCGGATCGGCTGTTTATAAGCACCGCGGAGGAGATCGCGGAGCCTCATTGCACTTCCAGCGGCAAGCACACTCGCGCACGCCGCCCGGAACAACCGGGAGGACGTGCGCATGCGCCAAGTGGCCAAAATAAGCTCCCGCCTAGCGGAGCGGCTGTTTATAAGCACCGCAGAGGAGATCGCGGAGCCTCATTGCACTTCCAGCGGCAAACACACTCGCACACGCCGCCCGGAACAACCGGGAGGACGTGCGCATGCGCCAAGTGGCCGAAATAAGCTCCCGCCTCTCGGAGCGGCTGTTTATAAGCACCGCGGAGGAGATTGCGGAGCCTTATTGCACTTCCAGCGGCCAGCACACTCGCGCACGCCGCCCGGAACAACCGGGAGGCGGTGCGCACGCGCAAAGTGGCCGAAATAAGCTCCCGCCTAGCGGATCGGCTGTTTATAAGTACTGCGGAGGAGATCTCGGAGCCTCATTGCACTTCCAGCGGCCAGCACACTCGCGCACGCCACCCGGTTCCACCGGGAGGCCGTGTGCACGCGCCAAGTGGCCGAAATAAGCTCCCGCCTAGCGAATCGGCTGTTTATGAGCTCCGCGGAGGAGACCGCAGAGCCTCATTGCACTTCCAGCGGCAAGCATACTCGCGCACACCGCCCGGAACAACCGGGAGGCCGTGCGCACGCGCCAGGTGGCCGAAATAAGCTCCCTTCTAGCGGATTGGCTGTTTATAAGCACCGCGGAGGAGATCGAAGAGCCTCATTGCACTTCCAGCGGCCAGCACACTAACGCACACCGCCCGGCTCCACCGGGAGGCCGTGCGCACGCGCCGTGGCCGAAATAAGCTCCCGCCTAGCAAATCGGCTGTTTATAAGCACCGCGGAGGAGATCGCGGAGCCTCATTGCACTTCCAGCGGCAAGCACACTCGCGCACGCCACCCGGAACAACCGGGAGGACGTGCGCATGCGCCAATTGGCCAAAATAAGCTCCCGCCTAGCGGAGCGGCTGTTTATAAGCACCGCGGAAGAGATCGCAGAGCCTCATTGCACTTCCAGCGGCAAGCACACTCGCACACGCCGCCCGGAAAAACCGGGAGGACGAGCGCATGCGCCAAGTGGCCGAAATAAGCTCCCGCCTCTCGGAGCGGCTGTTTATAAGCACCGCAGAGGAGATCGCAGAGCTTCATTGCACTTCCAGCGGCCAGCACACTCGCGCACGCCGCCCGGAACAACCGGGAGGCCGTGCGCATGCGCCTAGTGGCCGAAATAAGCTCCCGCCTAGCGGATTGGCTGTTTATAAGCACCGCGGAGGAGATCGCGGAGCCTCATTGCACTTCCAGCGGCCAGCACACTCGCGCACGCCGCCCGGAACAACCGGGAGGCGGTGCGCACGCGCAAAGTGGCCGAAATAAGTTCCCGCCTAGCGGATCGGCTGTTTATAAGTACTGCGGAGGAGATAGCGGAGCCTCATTGCACTTCCAGCGGCCAGCAAACTCGTGCACGCCACCCGGTTCCACCGGGAGGCCGTGCACACGCGCCAAGTGGCCGAAATAAGCTCCCACCTAGCGGATGGGCTGTTTATGAGCTCCGCGGAGGAGACTGCAGAGCCTCATTGCACTTCCAGCGGCCAGCACACTCGCGCACACCACCCGGTTCCACCGGGAGGCCGTGCACACGCGCCAAGTGGCCGAAATAAGCTCCCGCCGAGCGGATCGGCTATTTATAAGCACCGCGGAGGAGATCGCGGAGCCTCATTGCACTTCCAGCGGCAAGCATACTCGCGCACGCCGCCCGGAACAACCGGGAGGCCGTGCGCATGCGCTAAGTGGCCGAAATAAGATCCCGCCTAGCGGATCGGCTGTTTATAAGCACCGCGGAGGAGATAGCGGAGCCTCATTGCACTTCCAGCAGCCAGCACACTCGCGCACGCTTCCCGGTTCCACCGGGAGAACGTGCGCACGCACCAAGTGGCCGAAATAAGCTCCCGCCTAGCGGACTGGCTGTTTATAGGCACCGCAGAGGAGACCGCAGAGCCTCATTGCACTTCCAGCGGCCAGCACACTCGCACACGCCGCCCGATTCCACCTTGAGGCCGTGCGCACGAGCCAAGTGGCCGAAATAAGCTCCCTTCTAGCGAATCGGCTGTTTATGAGCTCCGCGGAGGAGACTGCAGAGCCTCATTGCACTTCCAGCGGCCAGCACACTCGCGCACACCACCCGGTTCCACCGGGAGGCCGTGCACACGCGCCAAGTGGCCGAAATAAGCTCCCGCCGAGCAAATCGGCTGTTTATAAGCACCGCGGAGGAGATCGCGGAGCCTCATTGCACTTCCAGCGGCAAGCACACTCGCGCACGCCGCCCGGAACAACCGGGAGGGGCGCATGCGCCAAGTGGCCGAAATAAGCTCCCGCCTCTCGGAGCGGCTGTTTATAAGCACCGCGGAGGAGTTCGCGGAGCCTGATTGCACTTCCAGCGGCCGGCACACTCGCGCACGCTTCCTGGTTCCACCGGGAGGCCGTGCGCACGCGCCAAGTGGCCGAAATAAGCTCCCGCCTAGCGGAGCCGCTGTTTATAAGCACCGCGGAGGAGATCGCGGAGCCTCATTGCACTTCCAGCGGCAAGCACACTCGCACACGCCGCCCAACTCCACCGGAAGGCCGTGCGCACGCGCCAAGTGGCCGAAATAAATTCCTGCCTAGCGGATCGGCAATTATAAGCACCACGGAGGAGATCGCGGAGCCTCATTGCACTTCCAGCGGCCAGCACACTCGCGCACGCTTCCTGGTTCCATCGGGAGGCCGTGCCCACGCGCCAAGGGGCCGAAATAAGCTCCCGCCTAGCGGACCGGCTGTTTATAGGCACCGCGGAGGAGACCGCAGAGCCTCATTGCACTTCCAGCGGCCAGCACACTCGCGCACACCACCCGGTTCCACCGGGAGGCCGTGCACACGCGCCGAGTGGCCGAAATAAGCTCCCGCCGAGCAAATCGGCTGTTTATAAGCACCGCGGAGGAGATCGCGGAGCCACATTGCACTTCCAGCGGCCAGCACACTCGCGCACGCTTCCCGGTTCCACCGGGAGGCCGTGCGCACGCACCAAGTGGCCGAAATAAGCTCCCGCCTAGCGGACCGGCTGTTTATAAGCACCGCGGAGGAGACCGCAGAGCCTCATTGCACTTCCAGCGGCCGGCACACTCGCGCACGCTTCCTGGTTCCACCGGGAGGCCGTGCGCACGCGCCAAGTGGCCGAAATAAGCTCCCGCCTAGCGGACCGGCTGTTTATAAGCACCGCGGAGGAGACCGCAGAGCCTCATTGCACTTCCAGCGGCAAGCATACTCGCGCACGCCGCCCGGAACAACCGGGAGGCCGTGCGCATGCGCTAAGTGGCCGAAATAAGATCCCGCCTAGCGGATCGGCTGTTTATAAGCACCGCGGAGGAGATAGCGGAGCCTCATTGCACTTCCAGCGGCCAGCACACTCGCGCACGCTTCCCGGTTCCACCGGGAGAACGTGCGCACGCACCAAGTGGCCAAAATAAGCTCCCGCCTAGCGGACCGGCTGTTTATAGGCACCGCGGAGGAGACCGCAGAGCCTCATTGCACTTCCAGTGGCCAGCACACTCGCACACGCCGCCCGATTCCACCTTGAGGCCGTGCGCACGAGCCAAGTGGCCGAAATAAGCTCCCTTCTAGCGGATCGGCTGTTTATAAGCACCGCGGAGGAGATCGCAGAGCCTCATTGCACTTCCAGCGGCCAGCACACTCGCGCACACCACCCGGTTCCACCGGGAGGCCGTGCACACGCGCCAAGTGGCCGAAATAAGCTCCCGCCTAGCGGAGCCGCTGTTTATAAGCACCGCGGAGGAGATAGCGGAGCCTCATTGCACTTCCAGCGGCAAGCACACTCGCGCACGCCGCCCGGAACAACCGGGAGGACGTGCGCATGCGCCAAGTGGCCAAAATAAGCTCCCGCCTAGCGGAGCGGCTGTTTATAAGCACCGCGGAGGAGATCTCGGAGCCTCATTGCACTTCCAGCGGCAAGCATACTCGCGCACGCCGCCCGGAACAACCGGGAGGCCGTGCGCATGCGCTAAGTGGCCGAAATAAGATCCCGCCTAGCGGATCGGCTGTTTATAAGCACCGCGGAGGAGATAGCGGAGCCTCATTGCACTTCCAGCGGCCAGCACACTCGCGCACGCTTCCCGGTTCCACCGGGAGAACGTGCGCACGCACCAAGTGGCCGAAATAAGCTCCCGCCTAGCGGACTGGCTGTTTATAGGCACCGCGGAGGAGACCGCAGAGCCTCATTGCACTTCCAGCGGCCAGCACACTCGCACACGCCGCCCGATTCCACCTTGAGGCCGTGCGCACGAGCCAAGTGGCCGAAATAAGCTCCCTTCTAGCGAATCGGCTGTTTATGAGCTCCGCGGAGGAGACTGCAGAGCCTCATTGCACTTCCAGCGGCCAGCACACTCGCGCACACCACCCGGTTCCACCGGGAGGCCGTGCACACGCGCCAAGTGGCCGAAATAAGCTCCCGCCGAGCGAATCGGCTGTTTATAAGCACCGCGGAGGAGATCGCGGAGCCTCATTGCACTTCCAGCGGCAAGCACACTCGCGCACGCCGCCCGGAACAACCGGGAGGGGCGCATGCGCCAAGTGGCCGAAATAAGCTCCCGCCTCTCGGAGCGGCTGTTTATAAGCACCGCGGAGGAGTTCGCGGAGCCTGATTGCACTTCCAGCGGCCGGCACACTCGCGCACGCTTCCTGGTTCCACCGGGAGGCCGTGCGCACGCGCCAAGTGGCCGAAATAAGCTCCCGCCTAGCGGAGCCGCTGTTTATAAGCACCGCGGAGGAGATCGCGGAGCCTCATTGCACTTCCAGCGGCAAGCACACTCGCACACGCCGCCCAACTCCACCGGAAGGCCGTGCGCACGCGCCAAGTGGCCGAAATAAATTCCTGCCTAGCGGATCGGCAATTATAAGCACCACGGAGGAGATCGCGGAGCCTCATTGCACTTCCAGCGGCCAGCACACTCGCGCACGCTTCCTGGTTCCATCGGGAGGCCGTGCCCACGCGCCAAGGGGCCGAAATAAGCTCCCGCCTAGCGGACCGGCTGTTTATAAGCACCGCGGAGGAGACCGCAGAGCCTCATTCCACTTCCAGCGGCAAGCATACTCGCGCACGCCGCCCGGAACAACCGGGAGGCCGTGCGCATGCGCTAAGTGGCCGAAATAAGATCCCGCCTAGCGGATCGGCTGTTTATAAGCACCGCGGAGGAGATAGCGGAGCCTCATTGCACTTCCAGCGGCCAGCACACTCGCGCACGCTTCCCGGTTCCACCGGGAGAACGTGCGCACGCACCAAGTGGCCGAAATAAGCTCCCGCCTAGCGGACCGGCTGTTTATAGGCACCGCGGAGGAGACCGCAGAGCCTCATTGCACTTCCAGTGGCCAGCACACTCGCACACGCCGCCCGATTCCACCTTGAGGCCGTGCGCACGAGCCAAGCGGCCGAAATAAGCTCCCTTCTAGCGGATCGGCTGTTTATAAGCACCGCGGAGGAGATCGCAGAGCCTCATTGCACTTCCAGCGGCCAGCACATTCGGGCACGCTTCCCGGTTCCACCGGGAGGCCGTGCGCACGCGCCAGGTGGCCGAAATAAGCTCCCTTCTAGCGAATCGGCTGTTTATGAGCTCCGCGGAGGAGACTGCAGAGCCTCATTGCACTTCCAGCGGCCAGCACACTCGCGCACACCACCCGGTTCCACCGGGAGGCCGTGCACACGCGCCAAGTGGCCGAAATAAGCTCCCGCCGAGCGGATCGGCTGTTTATAAGCACCGCGGAGGAGATCGCGGAGCCTCATTGCACTTCCAGCGGCAAGCACACTCGCGCACGCCGCCCGGAACAACCGGGAGGGGCGCATGCGCCAAGTGGCCGAAATAAGCTCCCGCCTCTCGGAGCGGCTGTTTATAAGCACCGCGGAGGAGATCGCGGAGCCTCATTGCACTTCCAGCGGCAAGCACACTCGCGCACGCCGCCCGGAACAACCGGGAGGGGCGCATGCGCCAAGTGGCCGAAATAAGCTCCCGCCTCTCGGAGCGGCTGTTTATAAGCACCGCAGAGGAGTTCGCGGAGCCTGATTGCACTTCCAGCGGCCGGCACACTCGCGCACGCTTCCTGGTTCCACCGGGAGGCCGTGCGCACGCGCCAAGTGGCCGAAATAAGGTCCCGCCTAGCGGAGCCGCTGTTTATAAGCACCGCGGAGGAGATAGCGGAGCCTCATTGCACTTCCAGCGGCCAGCACACTCGCACACGCTTCCCGGTTCCACCGGGAGGCCGTGCGCACGCACCAAGTGGCCGAAATAAGCTCCCGCCTAGCGGAGCCGATGTTTATAAGCACCGCGGAGGAGATAGCGGAGCCTCATTGCACTTCCAGCGGCCAGCACACTCGCACACGCCGCCCGATTCCACCTTGAGGCCGTGCGCACGAGCCAAGTGGCCGAAATAAGCTCCCGCCTAGCGGATCGGCTGTTTACAAGCACCGCGGAGGAGATTGCGGAGCCTCATTGCACTTCCAGCGGCCAGCACACTCGCGCACGCTTCCCGGTTCCACCGGGAGGCCGTGCACACGCGCCAGGTGGCCGAAATAAGCTCCCTTCTAGCGGATTGGCTGTTTATAAGCACCGCGGAGGAGATCGCAGAGCCTCATTGCACTTCCAGTGGCCAGCACACTCACGCACACCGCCCGGCTCCACCGGGAGGCCGTGCGCAAGCGCCGTGGCCGAAATGAGCTCCCGCCTAGCGGATCGGCTGTTTATAAGCACCGCGGAGGAGATCGCGGAGCCTCATTGCACTTCCAGCGGCAAGCACACTCGCGCACGCCGCCCGGAACAACCGGGAGGACGTGCGCATGCGCCAAGTGGCCAAAATAAGCTCCCGCCTAGCGGAGCGGCTGTTTATAAGCACCGCAGAGGAGATCGCGGAGCCTCATTGCACTTCCAGCGGCAAACACACTCGCACACGCCGCCCGGAACAACCGGGAGGACGTGCGCATGCGCCAAGTGGCCGAAATAAGCTCCCGCCTCTCGGAGCGGCTGTTTATAAGCACCGCGGAGGAGATCGCAGAGCTTCATTGCACTTCCAGCGGTCAGCACACTCGCGCACGCCGCCCGGAACAACCGGGAGGTCGTGCGCACGCACCAAGTGGCCGAAATAAGCTCCCGCCTAGCGGACCGGCTGTTTATAAGCACCGCGGAGGAGACCGCAGAGCCTCATTGCACTTCCAGCGGCCAGCACACTCGCACACGCCGCCTGATTCCACCTTGAGGCCGTGCACACGAGCCAAGTGGCCGAAATAAGCTCCCGCCTAGCGGATCGGCTGTTTATAAGCACCGCGGAGGAGATTGCGGAGCCTCATTGCACTTCCAGCGGCCAGCATACTCGCGCACGCCGCCCTGAACAACCGGGAGGCCGTGCGCATGCGCTAAGTGGCCGAAATAAGATCCCGCCTAGCGGATCGGCTGTTTATAAGCACCGCGGAGGAGATAGCGGAGCCACATTGCACTTCCAGCGGCCAGCACACTCGCGCACGCTTCCCGGTTCCACCGGGAGGCCGTGCGCACGCACCAAGTGGCCGAAATAAGCTCCCGCCTAGCGGACCGGATGTTTATAAGCACCGCGGAGGAGACCGCAGAGCCTCATTGCACTTCCAGCGGCCGGCACACTCGCGCACGCTTCCTGGTTCCACCGGGAGGCCGTGCGCACGCGCCAAGTGGCCGAAATAAGCTCCCGCCTAGCGGACCGGCTGTTTATAAGCACCGCGGAGGAGACCGCAGAGCCTCATTGCACTTCCAGCGGCAAGCATACTCGCGCACGCCGCCCGGAACAACCGGGAGGCCGTGCGCATGCGCTAAGTGGCCGAAATAAGATCCCGCCTAGCGGATCGGCTGTTTATAAGCACCGCGGAGGAGATAGCGGAGCCTCATTGCACTTCCAGCGGCCAGCACACTCGCGCACGCTTCCCGGTTCCACCGGGAGAACGTGCGCACGCACCAAGTGGCCGAAATAAGCTCCCGCCTAGCGGACCGGCTGTTTATAGGCACCGCGGAGGAGACCGCAGAGCCTCATTGCACTTCCAGTGGCCAGCACACTCGCACACGCCGCCCGATTCCACCTTGAGGCCGTGCGCACGAGCCAAGTGGCCGAAATAAGCTCCCTTCTAGCGGATCGGCTGTTTATAAGCACCGCGGAGGAGATCGCAGAGCCTCATTGCACTTCCAGCGGCCAGCACATTCGGGCACGCTTCCCGGTTCCACCGGGAGGCCGTGCGCACGCGCCAGGTGGCCGAAATAAGCTCCCTTCTAGCGAATCGGCTGTTTATGAGCTCCGCGGAGGAGACTGCAGAGCCTCATTGCACTTCCAGCGGCCAGCACACTCGCGCACACCACCCGGTTCCACCGGGAGGCCGTGCACACGCGCCAAGTGGCCGAAATAAGCTCCCGCCGAGCGGATCGGCTGTTTATAAGCACCGCGGAGGAGATCGCGGAGCCTCATTGCACTTCCAGCGGCAAGCACACTCGCGCACGCCGCCCGGAACAACCGGGAGGGGCGCATGCGCCAAGTGGCCGAAATAAGCTCCCGCCTCTCGGAGCGGCTGTTTATAAGCACCGCAGAGGAGTTCGCGGAGCCTGATTGCACTTCCAGCGGCCGGCACACTCGCGCACGCTTCCTGGTTCCACCGGGAGGCCGTGCGCACGCGCCAAGTGGCCGAAATAAGGTCCCGCCTAGCGGAGCCGCTGTTTATAAGCACCGCGGAGGAGATAGCGGAGCCTCATTGCACTTCCAGCGGCCAGCACACTCGCACACGCTTCCCGGTTCCACCGGGAGGCCGTGCGCACGCACCAAGTGGCCGAAATAAGCTCCCGCCTAGCGGACCGGCTGTTTATAAGCACCACGGAGGAGACCGCAGAGCCTCATTGCACTTCCAGCGGCCAGCACACTCGCACACGCCGCCCGATTCCACCTTGAGGCCGTGCGCACGCGCCAAGTGGCCGAAATAAGCTCCCGCCTAGCGGATCGGCTGTTTACAAGCACCGCGGAGGAGATTGCGGAGCCTCATTGCACTTCCAGCGGCCAGCACACTCGCGCACGCTTCCCGGTTCCACCGGGAGGCCGTGCACACGCGCCAGGTGGCCGAAATAAGCTCCCTTCTAGCGGATTGGCTGTTTATAAGCACCGCGGAGGAGATCGCAGAGCCTCATTGCACTTCCAGTGGCCAGCACACTCACGCACACCGCCCGGCTCCACCGGGAGGCCGTGCGCAAGCGCCGTGGCCGAAATGAGCTCCCGCCTAGCGGATCGGCTGTTTATAAGCACCGCGGAGGAGATCGCGGAGCCTCATTGCACTTCCAGCGGCAAGCACACTCGCGCACGCCGCCCGGAACAACCGGGAGGACGTGCGCATGCGCCAAGTGGCCAAAATAAGCTCCCGCCTAGCGGAGCGGCTGTTTATAAGCACCGCAGAGGAGATCGCGGAGCCTCATTGCACTTCCAGCGGCAAACACACTCGCACACGCCGCCCGGAACAACCGGGAGGACGTGCGCATGCGCCAAGTGGCCGAAATAAGCTCCCGCCTCTCGGAGCGGCTGTTTATAAGCACCGCGGAGGAGATCGCAGAGCTTCATTGCACTTCCAGCGGTCAGCACACTCGCGCACGCCGCCCGGAACAACCGGGAGGTCGTGCGCATGCGCCTAGTGGCCGAAATAAGCTCCCGCCTAGCGGATTGGCTGTTTATAAGCACCGCGGAGGAGATCGCGGAGCCTTATTGCACTTCCAGCGGCCAGCACACTCGCGCACGCCGCCCGGAACAACCGGGAGGCGGTGCGCACGCGCAAAGTGGCCGAAATAAGCTCCCGCCTAGCGGATCGGCTGTTTATAAGCACCGCGGAGGAGATCGCAGAGCCTCATTGCACTTCCAGTGGCCAGCACACTCACGCACACCGCCCGGCTCCACCGGGAGGCCGTGCGCAAGCGCCGTGGCCGAAATGAGCTCCCGCCTAGCGGATCGGCTGTTTATAAGCACCGCGGAGGAGATCGCGGAGCCTCATTGCACTTCCAGCGGCAAGCACACTCGCGCACGCCGCCCGGAACAACCGGGAGGACGTGCGCATGCGCCAAGTGGCCAAAATAAGCTCCCGCCTAGCGGAGCGGCTGTTTATAAGCACCGCAGAGGAGATCGCGGAGCCTCATTGCACTTCCAGCGGCAAACACACTCGCACACGCCGCCCGGAACAACCGGGAGGACGTGCGCATGCGCCAAGTGGCCGAAATAAGCTCCCGCCTCTCGGAGCGGCTGTTTATAAGCACCGCGGAGGAGATCGCAGAGCTTCATTGCACTTCCAGCGGTCAGCACACTCGCGCACGCCGCCCGGAACAACCGGGAGGTCGTGCGCACGCACCAAGTGGCCGAAATAAGCTCCCGCCTAGCGGACCGGCTGTTTATAAGCACCGCGGAGGAGACCGCAGAGCCTCATTGCACTTCCAGCGGCCAGCACACTCGCACACGCCGCCTGATTCCACCTTGAGGCCGTGCACACGAGCCAAGTGGCCGAAATAAGCTCCCGCCTAGCGGATCGGCTGTTTATAAGCACCGCGGAGGAGATTGCGGAGCCTCATTGCACTTCCAGCGGCCAGCATACTCGCGCACGCCGCCCTGAACAACCGGGAGGCCGTGCGCATGCGCTAAGTGGCCGAAATAAGATCCCGCCTAGCGGATCGGCTGTTTATAAGCACCGCGGAGGAGATAGCGGAGCCACATTGCACTTCCAGCGGCCAGCACACTCGCGCACGCTTCCCGGTTCCACCGGGAGGCCGTGCGCACGCACCAAGTGGCCGAAATAAGCTCCCGCCTAGCGGACCGGCTGTTTATAAGCACCGCGGAGGAGACCGCAGAGCCTCATTGCACTTCCAGCGGCCGGCACACTCGCGCACGCTTCCTGGTTCCACCGGGAGGCCGTGCGCACGCGCCAAGTGGCCGAAATAAGCTCCCGCCTAGCGGACCGGCTGTTTATAAGCACCGCGGAGGAGACCGCAGAGCCTCATTGCACTTCCAGCGGCAAGCATACTCGCGCACGCCGCCCGGAACAACCGGGAGGCCGTGCGCATGCGCTAAGTGGCCGAAATAAGATCCCGCCTAGCGGATCGGCTGTTTATAAGCACCGCGGAGGAGATAGCGGAGCCTCATTGCACTTCCAGCGGCCAGCACACTCGCGCACGCTTCCCGGTTCCACCGGGAGAACGTGCGCACGCACCAAGTGGCCGAAATAAGCTCCCGCCTAGCGGACCGGCTGTTTATAGGCACCGCGGAGGAGACCGCAGAGCCTCATTGCACTTCCAGTGGCCAGCACACTCGCACACGCCGCCCGATTCCACCTTGAGGCCGTGCGCACGAGCCAAGTGGCCGAAATAAGCTCCCTTCTAGCGGATCGGCTGTTTATAAGCACCGCGGAGGAGATCGCAGAGCCTCATTGCACTTCCAGCGGCCAGCACATTCGGGCACGCTTCCCGGTTCCACCGGGAGGCCGTGCGCACGCGCCAGGTGGCCGAAATAAGCTCCCTTCTAGCGAATCGGCTGTTTATGAGCTCCGCGGAGGAGACTGCAGAGCCTCATTGCACTTCCAGCGGCCAGCACACTCGCGCACACCACCCGGTTCCACCGGGAGGCCGTGCACACGCGCCAAGTGGCCGAAATAAGCTCCCGCCGAGCGGATCGGCTGTTTATAAGCACCGCGGAGGAGATCGCGGAGCCTCATTGCACTTCCAGCGGCAAGCACACTCGCGCACGCCGCCCGGAACAACCGGGAGGGGCGCATGCGCCAAGTGGCCGAAATAAGCTCCCGCCTCTCGGAGCGGCTGTTTATAAGCACCGCAGAGGAGTTCGCGGAGCCTGATTGCACTTCCAGCGGCCGGCACACTCGCGCACGCTTCCTGGTTCCACCGGGAGGCCGTGCGCACGCGCCAAGTGGCCGAAATAAGGTCCCGCCTAGCGGAGCCGCTGTTTATAAGCACCGCGGAGGAGATAGCGGAGCCTCATTGCACTTCCAGCGGCCAGCACACTCGCACACGCTTCCCGGTTCCACCGGGAGGCCGTGCGCACGCACCAAGTGGCCGAAATAAGCTCCCGCCTAGCGGACCGGCTGTTTATAAGCACCACGGAGGAGACCGCAGAGCCTCATTGCACTTCCAGCGGCCAGCACACTCGCACACGCCGCCCGATTCCACCTTGAGGCCGTGCGCACGAGCCAAGTGGCCGAAATAAGCTCCCGCCTAGCGGATCGGCTGTTTACAAGCACCGCGGAGGAGATTGCGGAGCCTCATTGCACTTCCAGCGGCCAGCACACTCGCGCACGCTTCCCGGTTCCACCGGGAGGCCGTGCACACGCGCCAGGTGGCCGAAATAAGCTCCCTTCTAGCGGATTGGCTGTTTATAAGCACCGCGGAGGAGATCGCAGAGCCTCATTGCACTTCCAGTGGCCAGCACACTCACGCACACCGCCCGGCTCCACCGGGAGGCCGTGCGCAAGCGCCGTGGCCGAAATGAGCTCCCGCCTAGCGGATCGGCTGTTTATAAGCACCGCGGAGGAGATCGCGGAGCCTCATTGCACTTCCAGCGGCAAGCACACTCGCGCACGCCGCCCGGAACAACCGGGAGGACGTGCGCATGCGCCAAGTGGCCAAAATAAGCTCCCGCCTAGCGGAGCGGCTGTTTATAAGCACCGCAGAGGAGATCGCGGAGCCTCATTGCACTTCCAGCGGCAAACACACTCGCACACGCCGCCCGGAACAACCGGGAGGACGTGCGCATGCGCCAAGTGGCCGAAATAAGCTCCCGCCTCTCGGAGCGGCTGTTTATAAGCACCGCGGAGGAGATCGCAGAGCTTCATTGCACTTCCAGCGGTCAGCACACTCGCGCACGCCGCCCGGAACAACCGGGAGGTCGTGCGCATGCGCCTAGTGGCCGAAATAAGCTCCCGCCTAGCGGATTGGCTGTTTATAAGCACCGCGGAGGAGATCGCGGAGCCTTATTGCACTTCCAGCGGCCAGCACACTCGCGCACGCCGCCCGGAACAACCGGGAGGCGGTGCGCACGCGCAAAGTGGCCGAAATAAGCTCCCGCCTAGCGGATCGGCTGTTTATAAGTACTGCGGAGGAGATCTCGGAGCCTCATTGCACTTCCAGCGGCCAGCACACTCGCGCACGCCACCCGGTTCCACCGGGAGGCCGTGTGCACGCGCCAAGTGGCCGAAATAAGCTCCCGCCTAGCGAATCGGCTGTTTATGAGCTCCGCGGAGGAGACTGCAGAGCCTCATTGCACTTCCAGCGGCCAGCACACTCGCGCACACCACCCGGTTCCACCAGGAGGCCGTGCACACGCGCCAAATGGCCGAAATAAGCTCCCGCCGAGCGGATCGGCTGTTTATAAGCACCGCGGAGGAGATCGCGGAGCCTCATTGCACTTCCAGCGGCAAGCATACTCGCGCACGCCGCCCGGAACAACCGGGAGGCCGTGCGCATGCGCTAAGTGGCCGAAATAAGATCCCGCCTAGCGGATCGGCTGTTTATAAGCACCGCGGAGGAGATCGCAGAGCCGCATTGCACTTCCAGCGGCCAGCACACTCACGCACACCGCCCGGCTCCACCAGGAGGCCGTGCGCACGCGCCGTGGCCGAAATAAGCTCCCGCCTAGCGAATCGGCTGTTTATGAGCTCCGCGAAGGAGACTGCAGAGCCTCATTGCACTTCCAGCGGCCAGCACACTCGCGCACACCACCCGGTTCCACCGGGAGGCCGTGCACACGCGCCAAGTGGCCGAAATAAGCTCCCTTCTAGCGAATCGGCTGTTTATGAGCTCCGCAGAGGAGACTGCAGAGCCTCATTGCACTTCCAGCGGCCAGCACACTCGCGCACACCACCCGGTTCCACCGGGAGGCCGTGCGCACGCACCAAGTGGCCGAAATAAGCTCCCGCCTAGCGGACCGGCTGTTTATAAGCACCGCGGAGGAGACCGCAGAGCCTCATTGCACTTCCAGCGGCCAGCACACTCGCACACGCCGCCTGATTCCACCTTGAGGCCGTGCACACGAGCCAAGTGGCCGAAATAAGCTCCCGCCTAGCGGATCGGCTGTTTATAAGCACCGCGGAGGAGATTGCGGAGCCTCATTGCACTTCCAGCGGCCAGCATACTCGCGCACGCCGCCCTGAACAACCGGGAGGCCGTGCGCATGCGCTAAGTGGCCAAAATAAGATCCCGCCTAGCGGATCGGCTGTTTATAAGCACCGCGGAGGAGATAGCGGAGCCACATTGCACTTCCAGCGGCCAGCACACTCGCGCACGCTTCCCGGTTCCACCGGGAGGCCGTGCGCACGCACCAAGTGGCCGAAATAAGCTCCCGCCTAGCGGACCGGCTGTTTATAAGCACCGCGGAGGAGACCGCAGAGCCTCATTGCACTTCCAGCGGCCGGCACACTCGCGCACGCTTCCTGGTTCCACCGGGAGGCCGTGCGCACGCGCCAAGTGGCCGAAATAAGCTCCCGCCTAGCGGACCGGCTGTTTATAAGCACCGCGGAGGAGACCGCAGAGCCTCATTGCACTTCCAGCGGCAAGCATACTCGCGCAAGCCGCCCGGAACAACCGGGAGGCCGTGCGCATGCGCTAAGTGGCCGAAATAAGATCCCGCCTAGCGGATCGGCTGTTTATAAGCACCGCGGAGGAGATAGCGGAGCCTCATTGCACTTCCAGCGGCCAGCACACTCGCGCACGCTTCCCGGTTCCACCGGGAGAACGTGCGCACGCACCAAGTGGCCGAAATAAGCTCCCGCCTAGCGGACCGGCTGTTTATAGGCACCGCGGAGGAGACCGCAGAGCCTCATTGCACTTCCAGTGGCCAGCACACTCGCACACGCCGCCCGATTCCACCTTGAGGCCGTGCGCACGAGCCAAGTGGCCGAAATAAGCTCCCTTCTAGCGGATCGGCTGTTTATAAGCACCGCGGAGGAGATCGCAGAGCCTCATTGCACTTCCAGCGGCCAGCACATTTCACCGGGAGGCCGTGCGCACGCGCCAGGTGGCCGAAATAAGCTCCCTTCTAGCGAATCGGCTGTTTATGAGCTCCGCAGAGGAGACTGCAGAGCCTCATTGCACTTCCAGCGGCCAGCACACTCGCGCACACCACCCGGTTCCACCGGGAGGCCGTGCACACGCGCCAAGTGGCCGAAATAAGCTCCCGCCTAGCGGAGCCGCTGTTTATAAGCACCGCGGAGGAGATCGCGGAGCCTCATTGCACTTCCAGCGGCAAGCACACTCGCACGTGCCGCCCAACTCCACCGGAAGGCCGTGCGCACGCGCCAAGTGGCCGAAATAAATTCCTGCCTAGCGGATCGGCAATTATAAGCACCACGGAGGAGATCGCGGAGCCTCATTGCAACTCCAGCGGCCAGCACACTCGCGCACACCACCCGGTTCCAACGGGAGGCCGTGCACACGCGCCAAGTGGCCGAAATAAGCTCCCGCCAAGCGGATCGGCTGTTTATAAGCACCGCGGAGGAGATCGCGGAGCCTCATTGCACTTCCAGCGGCAAGCATACTCGCGCACGCCGCCCGGAACAACCGGGAGGCCGTGTGCATGCGCTAAGTGGCCGAAATAAGATCCCGCCTAGCGGATCGGCTGTTTATAAGCACCGCGGAGGAGATAGCGGAGCCTCATTGCACTTCCAGCGGCCAGCACACTCGCGCACGCTTCCCGGTTCCACCGGGAGAACGTGCGCACGCACCAAGTGGCCGAAATAAGCTCCCGCCTAGCGGACCGGCTGTTTATAGGCACCGCGGAGGAGACCGCAGAGCCTCATTGCACTTCCAGTGGCAAGCACACTCGCGCACGCCGCCCGATTCCACCTTGAGGCCGTGCGCACGAGCCAAGTGGCCGAAATAAGCTCCCTTCTAGCGGATCGGCTGTTTATAAGCACCGCGGAGGAGATCGCAGAGCCTCATTGCACTTCCAGCGGCCAGCACATTTCACCGGGAGGCCGTGCGCACGCGCCAGGTGGCCGAAATAAGCTCCCTTCTAGCGAATCGGCTGTTTATGAGCTCCGCAGAGGAGACTGCAGAGCCTCATTGCACTTCCAGCGGCCAGCACACTCGCGCACACCACCCGGTTCCACCGGGAGGCCGTGCACACGCGCCAAGTGGCCGAAATAAGCTCCCGCCTAGCGGAGCCGCTGTTTATAAGCACCGCGGAGGAGATCGCGGAGCCTCATTGCACTTCCAGCGGCAAGCACACTCGCACGTGCCGCCCAACTCCACCGGAAGGCCGTGCGCACGCGCCAAGTGGCCGAAATAAATTCCTGCCTAGCGGATCGGCAATTATAAGCACCACGGAGGAGATCGCGGAGCCTCATTGCAACTCCAGCGGCCAGCACACTCGCGCACACCACCCGGTTCCAACGGGAGGCCGTGCACACGCGCCAAGTGGCCGAAATAAGCTCCCGCCAAGCGGATCGGCTGTTTATAAGCACCGCGGAGGAGATCGCGGAGCGTCATTGCACTTCCAGCGGCAAGCATACTCGCGCACGCCGCCCGGAACAACCGGGAGGCCGTGTGCATGCGCTAAGTGGCCGAAATAAGATCCCGCCTAGCGGATCGGCTGTTTATAAGCACCGCGGAGGAGATAGCAGAGCCTCATTGCACTTCCAGCGGCCAGCACACTCGCGCACGCTTACCGGTTCCACCGGGAGGCCGTGCGCACGCACCAAGATGCCGAAATAAGCTCCCGCCTAGCGGACCGGCTGTTTATAAGCACCGCGGAGGAGACCGCAGAGCCTCATTGCACTTCCAGCGGCCAGCACACTCGCACACGCCGCCCGATTCCACCTTGAGGCCGTGCGCACGAGCCAAGTGGCCGAAATAAGCTCCCGCCTAGCGGATCGGCTGTTTATAAGCACCGCGGAGGAGACCGCAGAGCCTCATTGCACTTCCAGCGGCAAGCATACTCGCGCACGCCGCCCGGAACAACCGGGAGGCCGTGCGCATGCGCTAAGTGGCCGAAATAAGAACCCTTCTAGCGGATTGGCTGTTTATAAGCACCGCGGAGGAGATCGCAGAGCCTCATTGCACTTCCAGCGGCCAGCACACTCACGCACACCGCCCGGCTCCACCGGGAAGCCGTGCGCACGCGCCGTGGCCGAAATAAGCTCCCGCCTAGCGGATCGGCTGTTTATAAGCACCGCGGAGGAGATCGCGGAGCCTCATTGCACTTCCAGCGGCAAGCACACTCGCGCACGCCGCCCGGAACAACCGGGAGGACGTGCGCATGCGCCAAGTGGCCGAAATAAGCTCCCGCCTACCGGAGCGGCTGTTTATAAGCACCGCAGAGGAGATCGCGGAGCCTCATTGCACTTCCAGCGGCAAGCACACTCGCACACGCGGCCCAACTCCACCGGAAGCCCGTGCGCACGCGCCAAGTGGGCGAAATAAATTCCCGCCTAGCGGATCGGCTGTTTATAAGCACCGCAGAGGAGATCGCGGAGCCTCATTGCACTTCCAGCGGCAAGCATACTCGCGCACGCCGCCCGGAACAACCGGGAGGCCGTGCGCATGCGCTAAGTGGCCGAAATAAGATCCCGCCTAGCGGATCGGCTGTTTATAAGCACCGCGGAGGAGATAGCGGAGCCTCATTGCACTTCCAGCGGCAAGCACACTCGCGCACGCCGCCCGGAACAACCGGGAGGACGTGCGCATGCGCCAAGTGGCCAAAATAAGCTCCCGCCTAGCGGAGCGGCTGTTTATAAGCACCGCGGAGGAGATCTCGGAGCCTCATTGCACTTCCAGCGGCAAGCATACTCGCGCACGCCGCCCGGAACAACCGGGAGGCCGTGCGCATGCGCTAAGTGGCCGAAATAAGATCCCGCCTAGCGGATCGGCTGTTTATAAGCACCGCGGAGGAGATAGCGGAGCCTCATTGCACTTCCAGCGGCCAGCACACTCGCGCACGCTTCCCGGTTCCACCGGGAGAACGTGCGCACGCACCAAGTGGCCGAAATAAGCTCCCGCCTAGCGGACTGGCTGTTTATAGGCACCGCGGAGGAGACCGCAGAGCCTCATTGCACTTCCAGCGGCCAGCACACTCGCACACGCCGCCCGATTCCATCTTGAGGCCGTGCGCACGAGCCAAGTGGCCGAAATAAGCTCCCTTCTAGCGAATCGGCTGTTTATGAGCTCCGCGGAGGAGACTGCAGAGCCTCATTGCACTTCCAGCGGCCAGCACACTCGCGCACACCACCCGGTTCCACCGGGAGGCCGTGCACACGCGCCAAGTGGCCGAAATAAGCTCCCGCCGAGCGAATCGGCTGTTTATAAGCACCGCGGAGGAGATCGCGGAGCCTCATTGCACTTCCAGCGGCAAGCACACTCGCGCACGCCGCCCGGAACAACCGGGAGGGGCGCATGCGCCAAGTGGCCGAAATAAGCTCCCGCCTCTCGGAGCGGCTGTTTATAAGCACCGCGGAGGAGTTCGCGGAGCCTGATTGCACTTCCAGCGGCCGGCACACTCGCGCACGCTTCCTGGTTCCACCGGGAGGCCGTGCGCACGCGCCAAGTGGCCGAAATAAGCTCCCGCCTAGCGGAGCCGCTGTTTATAAGCACCGCGGAGGAGATCGCGGAGCCTCATTGCACTTCCAGCGGCAAGCACACTCGCACACGCCGCCCAACTCCACCGGAAGGCCGTGCGCACGCGCCAAGTGGCCGAAATAAATTCCTGCCTAGCGGATCGGCAATTATAAGCACCACGGAGGAGATCGCGGAGCCTCATTGCACTTCCAGCGGCCAGCACACTCGCGCACGCTTCCTGGTTCCATCGGGAGGCCGTGCCCACGCGCCAAGGGGCCGAAATAAGCTCCCGCCTAGCGGACCGGCTGTTTATAAGCACCGCGGAGGAGACCGCAGAGCCTCATTGCACTTCCAGCGGCAAGCATACTCGCGGACGCCGCCCGGAACAACCGGGAGGCCGTGCGCATGCGCTAAGTGGCCGAAATAAGATCCCGCCTAGCGGATCGGCTGTTTATAAGCACCGCGGAGGAGATAGCGGAGCCTCATTGCACTTCCAGCGGCCAGCACACTCGCGCACGCTTCCCGGTTCCACCGGGAGAACGTGCGCACGCACCAAGTGGCCGAAATAAGCTCCCGCCTAGCGGACCGGCTGTTTATAGGCACCGCGGAGGAGACCGCAGAGCCTCATTGCACTTCCAGTGGCCAGCACACTCGCACACGCCGCCCGATTCCACCTTGAGGCCGTGCGCACGAGCCAAGTGGCCGAAATAAGCTCCCTTCTAGCGGATCGGCTGTTTATAAGCACCGCGGAGGAGATCGCAGAGCCTCATTGCACTTCCAGCGGCCAGCACATTCGGGCACGCTTCCCGGTTCCACCGGGAGGCCGTGCGCACGCGCCAGGTGGCCGAAATAAGCTCCCTTCTAGCGAATCGGCTGTTTATGAGCTCCGCGGAGGAGACTGCAGAGCCTCATTGCACTTCCAGCGGCCAGCACACTCGCGCACACCACCCGGTTCCACCGGGAGGCCGTGCACACGCGCCAAGTGGCCGAAATAAGCTCCCGCCGAGCGGATCGGCTGTTTATAAGCACCGCGGAGGAGATCGCGGAGCCTCATTGCACTTCCAGCGGCAAGCACACTCGCGCACGCCGCCCGGAACAACCGGGAGGGGCGCATGCGCCAAGTGGCCGAAATAAGCTCCCGCCTCTCGGAGCGGCTGTTTATAAGCACCGCAGAGGAGTTCGCGGAGCCTGATTGCACTTCCAGCGGCCGGCACACTCGCGCACGCTTCCTGGTTCCACCGGGAGGCCGTGCGCACGCGCCAAGTGGCCGAAATAAGCTCCCGCCTAGCGGAGCCGCTGTTTATAAGCACCGCGGAGGAGATAGCGGAGCCTCATTGCACTTCCAGCGGCCAGCACACTCGCACACGCTTCCCGGTTCCACCGGGAGGCCGTGCGCACGCACCAAGTGGCCGAAATAAGCTCCCGCCTAGCGGACCGGCTGTTTATAAGCACCACGGAGGAGACCGCAGAGCCTCATTGCACTTCCAGCGGCCAGCACACTCGCACACGCCGCCTGATTCCACCTTGACGCCGTGCGCACGAGCCAAGTGGCCGAAATAAGCTCCCGCCTAGCGGATCGGCTGTTTACAAGCACCGCGGAGGAGATTGCGGAGCCTCATTGCACTTCCAGCGGCCAGCACACTCGCGCACGCTTCACGGTTCCACCGGGAGGCCGTGCACACGCGCCAGGTGGCCGAAATAAGCTCCCTTCTAGCGGATTGGCTGTTTATAAGCACCGCGGAGGAGATCGCAGAGCCTCATTGCACTTCCAGCGGCCAGCAAACTCGTGCACGCCACCCGGTTCCACCGGGAGGCCGTGCGCACGCGCCAAGTGGCCGAAATAAGCTCCCACCTAGCGGATGGGCTGTTTATGAGCTCCGCGGAGGAGACTGCAGAGCCTCATTGCACTTCCAGCGGCCAGCACACTCGCGCACACCACCCGGTTCCACCGGGAGGCCGTGCACACGCGCCAAGTGGCCGAAATAAGCTCCCGCCGAGCGGATCGGCTGTTTATAAGCACCGCGGAGGAGATCGCGGAGCCTCATTGCACTTCCAGCGGCAAGCATACTCGCGCACGCCGCCCGGAACAACCGGGAGGCCGTGCGCATGCGCTAAGTGGCCGAAATAAGATCCCGCCTAGCGGATCGGCTGTTTATAAGCACCGCGGAGGAGATAGCGGAGCCTCATTGCACTTCCAGCAGCCAGCACACTCGCGCACGCTTCCCGGTTCCACCGGGAGAACGTGCGCACGCACCAAGTGGCCGAAATAAGCTCCCGCCTAGCGGACTGGCTGTTTATAGGCACCGCGGAGGAGACCGCAGAGCCTCATTGCACTTCCAGCGGCCAGCACACTCGCGCACACCACCCGGTTCCACCGGGAGGCCGTGCACACGCGCCAAGTGGCCGAAATAAGCTCCCGCCGAGCGAATCGGCTGTTTATAAGCACCGCGGAGGAGATCGCGGAGCCTCATTGCACTTCCAGCGGCAAGCACACTCGCGCACGCCGCCCGGAACAACCGGGAGGGGCGCATGCGCCAAGTGGCCGAAATAAGCTCCCGCCTCTCGGAGCGGCTGTTTATAAGCACCGCGGAGGAGTTCGCGGAGCCTGATTGCACTTCCAGCGGCCGGCACACTCGCGCACGCTTCCTGGTTCCACCGGGAGGCCGTGCGCACGCGCCAAGTGGCCGAAATAAGCTCCCGCCTAGCGGAGCCGCTGTTTATAAGCACCGCGGAGGAGATCGCGGAGCCTCATTGCACTTCCAGCGGCAAGCACACTCGCACACGCCGCCCAACTCCACCGGAAGGCCGTGCGCACGCGCCAAGTGGCCGAAATAAATTCCTGCCTAGCGGATCGGCAATTATAAGCACCACGGAGGAGATCGCGGAGCCTCATTGCACTTCCAGCGGCCAGCACACTCGCGCACGCTTCCTGGTTCCATCGGGAGGCCGTGCCCACGCGCCAAGGGGCCGAAATAAGCTCCCGCCTAGCGGACCGGCTGTTTATAAGCACCGCGGAGGAGACCGCAGAGCCTCATTGCACTTCCAGCGGCAAGCATACTCGCGCACGCCGCCCGGAACAACCGGGAGGCCGTGCGCATGCGCTAAGTGGCCGAAATAAGATCCCGCCTAGCGGATCGGCTGTTTATAAGCACCGCGGAGGAGATAGCGGAGCCTCATTGCACTTCCAGCGGCCAGAACACTCGCGCACGCTTCCCGGTTCCACCGGGAGAACGTGCGCACGCACCAAGTGGCCGAAATAAGCTCCCGCCTAGCGGACCGGCTGTTTATAGGCACCGCGGAGGAGACCGCAGAGCCTCATTGCACTTCCAGTGGCCAGCACACTCGCACACGCCGCCCGATTCCACCTTGAGGCCGTGCGCACGAGCCAAGTGGCCGAAATAAGCTCCCTTCTAGCGGATCGGCTGTTTATAAGCACCGCGGAGGAGATCACAGAGCCTCATTGCACTTCCAGCGGCGAGCACATTCGGGCACGCTTCCCGGTTCCACCGGGAGGCCGTGCGCACGCGCCAGGTGGCCGAAATAAGCTCCCTTCTAGCGAATCGGCTGTTTATGAGCTCCGCGGAGGAGACTGCAGAGCCTCATTGCACTTCCAGCGGCCAGCACACTCGCGCACACCACCCGGTTCCACCGGGAGGCCGTGCACACGCGCCAAGTGGCCGAAATAAGCTCCCGCCGAGCGGATCGGCTGTTTATAAGCACCGCGGAGGAGATCGCGGAGCCTCATTGCACTTCCAGCGGCAAGCACACTCGCGCACGCCGCCCGGAACAACCGGGAGGGGCGCATGCGCCAAGTGGCCGAAATAAGCTCCCGCCTCTCGGAGCGGCTGTTTATAAGCACCGCAGAGGAGTTCGCGGAGCCTGATTGCACTTCCAGCGGCCGGCACACTCGCGCACGCTTCCTGGTTCCACCGAGAGGCCGTGCGCACGCGCCAAGTGGCCGAAATAAGCTCCCGCCTAGCGGATCGGCTGTTTACAAGCACCGCGGAGGAGATTGCGGAGCCTCATTGCACTTCCAGCGGCCAGCACACTCGCGCACGCTTCCCGGTTCCACCGGGAGGCCGTGCACACGCGCCAGGTGGCCGAAATAAGCTCCCTTCTAGCGGATTGGCTGTTTATAAGCACCGCGGAGGAGATCGCAGAGCCTCATTGCACTTCCAGTGGCCAGCACACTCACGCACACCGCCTGGCTCCACCGGGAGGCCGTGCGCACGCGCCGTGGCCGAAATGAGCTCCCGCCTAGCGGATCGGCTGTTTATAAGCACCGCGGAGGAGATCGCGGAGCCTCATTGCACTTCCAGCGGCAAGCACACTCGCGCACGCCGCCCGGAACAACCGGGAGGACGTGCGCATGCGCCAAGTGGCCAAAATAAGCTCCCGCCTAGCGGAGCGGCTGTTTATAAGCACCGCAGAGGAGATCGCGGAGCCTCATTGCACTTCCAGCGGCAAACACACTCGCACACGCCGCCCGGAAACACCGGGAGGACGTGCGCATGCGCCAAGTGGCCGAAATAAGCTCCCGCCTCTCGGAGCGGCTGTTTATAAGCACCGCGGAGGAGATCGCAGAGCTTCATTGCACTTCCAGCGGTCAGCACACTCGCGCACGCCGCCCGGAACAACCGGGAGGTCGTGCGCATGCGCCTAGTGGCCGAAATAAGCTCCCGCCTAGCGGATTGGCTGTTTATAAGCACCGCGGAGGAGATTGCGGAGCCTTATTGCACTTCCAGCGGCCAGCACACTCGCGCACGCCGCCCGGAACAACCGGGAGGCGGTGCGCTCGCGCAAAGTGGCCGAAATAAGCTCCCGCCTAGCGGATCGGCTGTTTATAAGTACTGCGGAGGAGATCTCGGAGCCTCATTGCACTTCCAGCGGCCAGCACACTCGCGCACGCCACCCGGTTCCACCGGGAGGCCGTGCGCACGCGCCAAGTGGCCGAAATAAGCTCCCGCCTAGCGAATCGGCTGTTTATGAGCTCCGCGGAGGAGACTGCAGAGCCTCATTGCACTTCCAGCGGCCAGCACACTCGCGCACACCACCCGGTTCCACCAGGAGGCCGTGCACACGCGCCAAATGGCCGAAATAAGCTCCCGCCGAGCGGATCGGCTGTTTATAAGCACCGCGGAGGAGATCGCGGAGCCTCATTGCACTTCCAGCGGCAAGCATACTCGCGCACGCCGCCCGGAACAACCGGGAGGCCGTGCGCATGCGCTAAGTGGCCGAAATAAGATCCCGCCTAGCGGATCGGCTGTTTATAAGCACCGCGGAGGAGATCGCAGAGCCGCATTGCACTTCCAGCGGCCAGCACACTCACGCACACCGCCCGGCTCCACCAGGAGGCCGTGCGCACGCGCCGTGGCCGAAATAAGCTCCCGCCTAGCGAATCGGCTGTTTATGAGCTCCGCGGAGGAGACTGCAGAGCCTCATTGCACTTCCAGCGGCCAGCACACTCGCGCACACCACCCGGTTCCACCGGGAGGCCGTGCACACGCGCCAAGTGGCCGAAATAAGCTCCCTTCTAGCGAATCGGCTGTTTATGAGCTCCGCAGAGGAGACTGCAGAGCCTCATTGCACTTCCAGCGGCCAGCACACTCGCGCACATCACCCGGTTCCTCCGGGAGGCCGTGCGCACGCACCAAGTGGCCGAAATAAGCTCCCGCCTAGCGGACCGGCTGTTTATAAGCACCGCGGAGGAGACCGCAGAGCCTCATTGCACTTCCAGCGGCCAGCACACTCGCACACGCCGCCTGATTCCACCTTGAGGCCGTGCACACGAGCCAAGTGGCCGAAATAAGCTCCCGCCTAGCGGATCGGCTGTTTATAAGCACCGCGGAGGAGATTGCGGAGCCTCATTGCACTTCCAGCGGCCAGCATACTCGCGCACGCCGCCCTGAACAACCGGGAGGCCGTGCGCATGCGCTAAGTGGCCGAAATAAGATCCCGCCTAGCGGATCGGCTGTTTATAAGCACCGCGGAGGAGATAGCGGAGCCACATTGCACTTCCAGCGGCCAGCACACTCGCGCACGCTTCCCGGTTCCACCGGGAGGCCGTGCGCACGCACCAAGTGGCCGAAATAAGCTCCCGCCTAGCGGACCGGCTGTTTATAAGCACCGCGGAGGAGACCGCAGAGCCTCATTGCACTTCCAGCGGCCGGCACACTCGCGCACGCTTCCTGGTTCCACCGGGAGGCCGTGCGCACGCGCCAAGTGGCCGAAATAAGCTCCCGCCTAGCGGACCGGCTGTTTATAAGCACCGCGGAGGAGACCGCAGAGCCTCATTGCACTTCCAGCGGCAAGCATACTCGCGCACGCCGCCCGGAACAACCGGGAGGCCGTGCGCATGCGCTAAGTGGCCGAAATAAGATCCCGCCTAGCGGATCGGCTGTTTATAAGCACCGCGGAGGAGATAGCGGAGCCTCATTGCACTTCCAGCGGCCAGCACACTCGCGCACGCTTCCCGGTTCCACCGGGAGAACGTGCGCACGCACCAAGTGGCCGAAATAAGCTCCCGCCTAGCGGACCGGCTGTTTATAGGCACCGCGGAGGAGACCGCAGAGCCTCATTGCACTTCCAGTGGCCAGCACACTCGCACACGCCGCCCGATTCCACCTTGAGGCCGTGCGCACGAGCCAAGTGGCCGAAATAAGCTCCCTTCTAGCGGATCGGCTGTTTATAAGCACCGCGGAGGAGATCGCAGAGCCTCATTGCACTTCCAGCGGCCAGAACATTTCACCGGGAGGCCGTGCGCACGCGCCAGGTGGCCGAAATAAGCTCCCTTCTAGCGAATCGGCTGTTTATGAGCTCCGCAGAGGAGACTGCAGAGCCTCATTGCACTTCCAGCGGCCAGCACACTCGCGCACACCACCCGGTTCCACCGGGAGGCCGTGCACACGCGCCAAGTGGCCGAAATAAGCTCCCGCCTAGCGGAGCCGCTGTTTATAAGCACCGCGGAGGAGATCGCGGAGCCTCATTGCACTTCCAGCGGCAAGCACACTCGCACGTGCCGCCCAACTCCACCGGAAGGCCGTGCGCACGCGCCAAGTGGCCGAAATAAATTCCTGCCTAGCGGATCGGCAATTATAAGCACCACGGAGGAGATCGCGGAGCCTCATTGCAACTCCAGCGGCCAGCACACTCGCGCACACCACCCGGTTCCAACGGGAGGCCGTGCACACGCGCCAAGTGGCCGAAATAAGCTCCCGCCGAGCGGATCGGCTGTTTATAAGCACCGCGGAGGAGATCGCGGAGCCTCATTGCACTTCCAGCGGCAAGCATACTCGCGCACGCCGCCCGGAACAACCGGGAGGCCGTGTGCATGCGCTAAGTGGCCGAAATAAGATCCCGCCTAGCGGATCGGCTGTTTATAAGCACCGCGGAGGAGATAGCAGAGCCTCATTGCACTTCCAGCGGCCAGCACACTCGCGCACGCTTACCGGTTCCACCGGGAGGCCGTGCGCACGCACCAAGATGCCGAAATAAGCTCCCGCCTAGCGGACCGGCTGTTTATAAGCACCGCGGAGGAGACCGCAGAGCCTCATTGCACTTCCAGCGGCCAGCACACTCGCACACGCCGCCCGATTCCACCTTGAGGCCGTGCGCACGAGCCAAGTGGCCGAAATAAGCTCCCGCCTAGCGGATCGGCTGTTTATAAGCACCGCGGAGGAGACCGCAGAGCCTCATTGCACTTCCAGCGGCAAGCATACTCGCGCACGCCGCCCGGAACAACCGGGAGGCCGTGCGCATGCGCTAAGTGGCCGAAATAAGAACCCTTCTAGCGGATTGGCTGTTTATAAGCACCGCGGAGGAGATCGCAGAGCCTCATTGCACTTCCAGCGGCCAGCACACTCACGCACACCGCCCGGCTCCACCGGGAAGCCGTGCGCACGCGCCGTGGCCGAAATAAGCTCCCGCCTAGCGGATCGGCTGTTTATAAGCACCGCGGAGGAGATCGCGGAGCCTCATTGCACTTCCAGCGGCAAGCACACTCGCGCACGCCGCCCGGAACAACCGGGAGGACGT
The DNA here is from genome assembly GCF_059516105.1 of Syngnathus floridae. Lineage (NCBI taxonomy): Eukaryota > Metazoa > Chordata > Actinopteri > Syngnathiformes > Syngnathidae > Syngnathus > Syngnathus floridae. The sequence continues at coordinate 14,777,990 of NC_142424.1, forward strand.
GCGCATGCGCCAAGTGGCCGAAATAAGCTCCCGCCTACCGGAGCGGCTGTTTATAAGCACCGCAGAGGAGATCGCGGAGCCTCATTGCACTTCCAGCGGCAAGCACACTCGCACACGCGGCCCAACTCCACCGGAAGCCCGTGCGCACGCGCCAAGTGGGCGAAATAAATTCCCGCCTAGCGGATCGGCTGTTTATAAGCACCGCAGAGGAGATCGCGGAGCCTCATTGCACTTCCAGCGGCAAGCATACTCGCGCACGCCGCCCGGAACAACCGGGAGGCCGTGCGCATGCGCTAAGTGGCCGAAATAAGATCCCGCCTAGCGGATCGGCTGTTTATAAGCACCGCGGAGGAGATAGAGGAGCCTCATTGCACTTCCAGCGGCAAGCACACTCGCGCACGCCGCCCGGAACAACCGGGAGGACGTGCGCATGCGCCAAGTGGCCAAAATAAGCTCCCGCCTAGCGGAGCGGCTGTTTATAAGCACCGCGGAGGAGATCTCGGAGCCTCATTGCACTTCCAGCGGCAAGCATACTCGCGCACGCCGCCCGGAACAACCGGGAGGCCGTGCGCATGCGCTAAGTGGCCGAAATAAGATCCCGCCTAGCGGATCGGCTGTTTATAAGCACCGCGGAGGAGACTGCGGAGCCTCATTGCACTTCCAGCGGCCAGCACACTCGCGCACACCACCCGGTTCCACCGGGAGGCCGTGCACACGCGCCAAGTGGCCGAAATAAGCTCCCGCCGAGCGGATCGGCTGTTTATAAGCACCGCGGAGGAGATCGCGGAGCCTCATTGCACTTCCAGCGGCAAGCACACTCGCGCACGCCGCCCGGAACAACCGGGAGGGGCGCATGCGCCAAGTGGCCGAAATAAGCTCCCGCCTCTCGGAGCGGCTGTTTATAAGCACCGCAGAGGAGTTCGCGGAGCCTGATTGCACTTCCAGCGGCCGGCACACTCGCGCACGCTTCCTGGTTCCACCGGGAGGCCGTGCGCACGCGCCAAGTGGCCGAAATAAGCTCCCGCCTAGCGGAGCCGCTGTTTATAAGCACCGCGGAGGAGATAGCGGAGCCTCATTGCACTTCCAGCGGCCAGCACACTCGCACACGCTTCCCGGTTCCACCGGGAGGCCGTGCGCACGCACCAAGTGGCCGAAATAAGCTCCCGCCTAGCGGACCGGCTGTTTATAAGCACCACGGAGGAGACCGCAGAGCCTCATTGCACTTCCAGCGGCCAGCACACTCGCACACGCCGCCCGATTCCACCTTGACACCGTGCGCACGAGCCAAGTGGCCGAAATAAGCTCCCGCCTAGCGGATCGGCTGTTTACAAGCACCGCGGAGGAGATTGCGGAGCCTCATTGCACTTCCAGCGGCCAGCACACTCGCGCACGCTTCACGGTTCCACCGGGAGGCCGTGCACACGCGCCAGGTGGCCGAAATAAGCTCCCTTCTAGCGGATTGGCTGTTTATAAGCACCGCGGAGGAGATCGCAGAGCCTCATTGCACTTCCAGCGGCCAGCAAACTCGTGCACGCCACCCGGTTCCACCGGGAGGCCGTGCGCACGCGCCAAGTGGCCGAAATAAGCTCCCACCTAGCGGATGGGCTGTTTATGAGCTCCGCGGAGGAGACTGCAGAGCCTCATTGCACTTCCAGCGGCAAGCACACTCGCGCACGCCGCCCGGAACAACCGGGAGGGGCGCATGCGCCAAGTGGCCGAAATAAGCTCCCGCCTCTCGGAGCGGCTGTTTATAAGCACCGCGGAGGAGTTCGCGGAGCCTGATTGCACTTCCAGCGGCCGGCACACTCGCGCACGCTTCCTGGTTCCACCGGGAGGCCGTGCGCACGCGCCAAGTGGCCGAAATAAGCTCCCGCCTAGCGGAGCCGCTGTTTATAAGCACCGCGGAGGAGATCGCGGAGCCTCATTGCACTTCCAGCGGCAAGCACACTCGCACACGCCGCCCAACTCCACCGTAAGGCCGTGCGCACGCGCCAAGTGGCCGAAATAAATTCCTGCCTAGCGGATCGGCAATTATAAGCACCACGGAGGAGATCGCGGAGCCTCATTGCACTTCCAGCGGCCAGCACACTCGCGCACGCTTCCTGGTTCCATCGGGAGGCCGTGCCCACGCGCCAAGGGGCCGAAATAAGCTCCCGCCTAGCGGACCGGCTGTTTATAAGCACCGCGGAGGAGACCGCAGAGCCTCATTGCACTTCCAGCGGCAAGCATACTCGCGCACGCCGCCCGGAACAACCGGGAGGCCGTGCGCATGCGCTAAGTGGCCGAAATAAGATCCCGCCTAGCGGATCGGCTGTTTATAAGCACCGCGGAGGAGATAGCGGAGCCTCATTGCACTTCCAGCGGCCAGCACACTCGCGCACGCTTCCCGGTTCCACCGGGAGAACGTGCGCACGCACCAAGTGGCCGAAATAAGCTCCCGCCTAGCGGACCGGCTGTTTATAGGCACCGCGGAGGAGACCGCAGAGCCTCATTGCACTTCCAGTGGCCAGCACACTCGCACACGCCGCCCGATTCCACCTTGAGGCCGTGCGCACGAGCCAAGTGGCCGAAATAAGCTCCCTTCTAGCGGATCGGCTGTTTATAAGCACCGCGGAGGAGATCGCAGAGCCTCATTGCACTTCCAGCGGCCAGCACATTCGGGCACGCTTCCCGGTTCCACCGGGAGGCCGTGCGCACGCGCCAGGTGGCCGAAATAAGCTCCCTTCTAGCGAATCGGCTGTTTATGAGCTCCGCGGAGGAGACTGCAGAGCCTCATTGCACTTCCAGCGGCCAGCACACTCGCGCACACCACCCGGTTCCACCGGGAGGCCGTGCACACCCGCCAAGTGGCCGAAATAAGCTCCCGCCGAGCGGATCGGCTGTTTATAAGCACCGCGGAGGAGATCGCGGAGCCTCATTGCACTTCCAGCGGCAAGCACACTCGCGCACGCCGCCCGGAACAACCGGGAGGGGCGCATGCGCCAAGTGGCCGAAATAAGCTCCCGCCTCTCGGAGCGGCTGTTTATAAGCACCGCAGAGGAGTTCGCGGAGCCTGATTGCACTTCCAGCGGCCGGCACACTCGCGCACGCTTCCTGGTTCCACCGGGAGGCCGTGCGCACGCGCCAAGTGGCCGAAATAAGCTCCCGCCTAGCGGAGCCGATGTTTATAAGCACCGCGGAGGAGATAGCGGAGCCTCATTGCACTTCCAGCGGCCAGCACACTCGCACACGCTTCCCGGTTCCACCGGGAGGCCGTGCGCACGCACCAAGTGGCCGAAATAAGCTCCCGCCTAGCGGACCGGCTGTTTATAAGCACCACGGAGGAGACCGCAGAGCCTCATTGCACTTCCAGCGGCCAGCACACTCGCACACGCCGCCCGATTCCACCTTGAGCCCGTGCGCACGAGCCAAGTGGCCGAAATAAGCTCCCGCCTAGCGGATCGGCTGTTTACAAGCACCGCGGAGGAGATTGCGGAGCCTCATTGCACTTCCAGCGGCCAGCACACTCGCGCACGCTTCCCGGTTCCACCGGGAGGCCGTGCACACGCGCCAGGTGGCCGAAATAAGCTCCCTTCTAGCGGATTGGCTGTTTATAAGCACCGCGGAGGAGATCGCAGAGCCTCATTGCACTTCCAGTGGCCAGCACACTCACGCACACCGCCCGGCTCCACCGGGAGGCCGTGCGCAAGCGCCGTGGCCGAAATGAGCTCCCGCCTAGCGGATCGGCTGTTTATAAGCACCGCGGAGGAGATCGCGGAGCCTCATTGCACTTCCAGCGGCAAGCACACTCGCGCACGCCGCCCGGAACAACCGGGAGGACGTGCGCATGCGCCAAGTGGCCAAAATAAGCTCCCGCCTAGCGGAGCGGCTGTTTATAAGCACCGCAGAGGAGATCGCGGAGCCTCATTGCACTTCCAGCGGCAAACACACTCGCACACGCCGCCCGGAACAACCGGGAGGACGTGCGCATGCGCCAAGTGGCCGAAATAAGCTCCCGCCTCTCGGAGCGGCTGTTTATAAGCACCGCGGAGGAGATCGCAGAGCTTCATTGCACTTCCAGCGGTCAGCACACTCGCGCACGCCGCCCGGAACAACCGGGAGGTCGTGCGCATGCGCCTAGTGGCCGAAATAAGCTCCCGCCAACGGATTGGCTGTTTATAAGCACCGCGGAGGAGATCGCGGAGCCTTATTGCACTTCCAGCGGCCAGCACACTCGCGCACGCCGCCCGGAACAACCGGGAGGCGGTGCGCACGCGCAAAGTGGCCGAAATAAGCTCCCGCCTAGCGGATCGGCTGTTTATAAGTACTGCGGAGGAGATCTCGGAGCCTCATTGCACTTCCAGCGGCCAGCACACTCGCGCACGCCACCCGGTTCCACCGGGAGGCCGTGTGCACGCGCCAAGTGGCCGAAATAAGCTCCCGCCTAGCGAATCGGCTGTTTATGACTTCCGCGGAGGAGACTGCAGAGCCTCATTGCACTTCCAGCGGCCAGCACACTCGCGCAAGAGAGAGTAATAGAAGGCAGCAGGCTTTGATGTCTATTCATATGCAAATGAGTTAGGAAGTCATAAAATTTTATGATCTATTGATGTTGATTTATGACGTATTTTATTGGGGGTCATAAATTCATTAGCGGGTTGGTGGCATCAAGATGGCGCCAGTCGTGACGGCGCCATCTTTGACTGTCGCCATTTTGGTTTGCTGGCGCCATTTTTAAGATGTGGATATGTATGGGCATGTATTTTTATGAATCAAGACAGGTGGAGCACCTGTGCTAGCTTTGCTAACAGCCCTCTGAGCTACCTTTGCATCCGGCCCGTACGTGTGAGACTGAAGGGGAGCCTTTTTGTTGAGAAGGCGAAGGGGAGGGGGGTGTTTGTGATAGGGTGGGGGGTTTGTGACAGGAGGCAACATTATAGGTGTCAAAGTTGGCTGGAAGAGAGTCGCATATAATTTGAGAATCAATAGCTCAGCCAAAGTTATCTGAAAAGCGAGAGACGCATGTAATTTGGTAAACATTGGTTTAGAGGATCAAAGGGCTTTTGTTGAGAAAATCACACTGTTACAAGTCACAAGTTATCTCTAATGTAATTTGACAAACAATAGCGGAGTCGGTATTACTGGGGCCAAGGATATGCTGTAGAGACTGTTTGAACCGTTTAATTTTGGAGGGAGACAGACGAAGGCCTCTGTTTTTTATGAAGGCTGTCTAAGTTTAAAACATATCCTGATTTTTAAAAAAAAAAAAAAAAAAAAAAAAAAAAAAAAAAACACGTGATACACAGAGGTGTGGTTTGAGAGAGGGGCTGGACCTGTTGTTCGTATATTTACGCGAGAGTATCGTGCTGATAGTTCATAGAAAAAAGAGCTAAAGCTGTGGTGTTAAACTGCAAACCTGAAGCTCGAATCATGATAGCAGAAACGCCGGTCAGTATCCATCTTTGCCGCAGAGGCCCCGATGGCCTGCTAGATGCCCCTAGAAAGAAGCAAATGTATCTCAGGCGCATGCAACAAAGGCCTACAGAAAAACTTGAACGGAGCTGGCAGCTAACACCAGAGACTCTATGGGGATTTAGTTTTTTTTACGAGACTGGTGAGTTGTCTTTCTTCATGAGAAACCAAGAGAGCTCCGGTTCAAACATCAACAACAACAACAACACTTGTGAGCAGACAGGTGCGTTTGGCTCGTTGAACTCGAATGACTGGGCTGTCTTAAATCAACTCTTGCCAGAGGTTTTGACTGAATTTCTCAAGGAATACGGGTTAGAAGGTGAGCTGAATGCAACTTGGATTTCAAAAATCACAGCCAGCGGGAGATGTTTTTTCCGGCTGAAAGTTTCTCCTCAAACTGTTGATGGGGTAGAAGACGGAGAGCTAATCGATTTAATGTTTCTAAAACTTGAAGTGTTCAACAGCGAATGCGGTGTTTTCCAGACAATTTTGAATATACCGTTATCCGAATGGGATCAGAAGATGCAAGCTTATGGTGAGAGTATTACAGGGCTTTTTCTATCAAGCCGTGTTTGGACAAATGTCGTCGGAGTGAAACGTAAACTGGCTTTAGATTAACCCTTACTAAAAAATTAAGTTTAAACCCCAGGCCCTCTTCAACACACAAGACTCTGTTCCTCCTCCTAACCCCTCCTAGTCTCCATCTTTTTCTCACCTGCAGTCAATGAAAGTTGAGGGGGTGATAGTCATTAGCATAACTCTATAAAGCCAGGTCCCCAGACTTCTCTTTCACACACGCAGAGACGGTGGAAAGACAATGGCCCAAAAAATGCTTGCCAGAAGACTTTTACCACGTTTTATACCTATGGAGCATGGGCCTGACATCACATTCTGGTCCACCCCTGAAAACTCTGAGGCCGAAGCCGACGATGCTGACACAACTTTCATCGCATCGCCGGAACCAACACCAGCGCTGCCTGAGACATGGGCGGAAAGGTTTGAGATTCTTCCACTACCTACACCCGACCCGAGCGAATGCCTCTCACCCATATGCCTCGACGATCTGCAACCCGATTCTCTCTATGGAGCCTTGTCATCAACTTTTGACGTGTTTGAAACCCCTGAAACCTCGGGGGAGCAACAGCAGGAGGAGGAGCAGCAGAGACCGCAACAGCATGAACCGTGGTCCTCGTCACGAGCCATCGAATTGTTTGATGACGCCTGCGCACGCTATCCTGAAAACGGGATGGATTTGCCCAACTTGACTGCTGCTGACATTAGAGTCTTACTCGAAGAGGCAGAATCGCACCAGCCCGCTGATTTTGAGGAGGGTGATGACCCTCAGCAGGCCCTTGAGTTTGGGGTCGTTCCTTCGATGAGCTCGACGCCTGGGAAAATCAACACACAGCAAGGCTCAGAGTATAATATGTGTGTCGAACCACTTAATTGGTTGGTTATTGAAGATTACACACGTCTAAAACTGATGGTTGTTCATCTTTTGTATGATGCATTGATTAAGCATGCTAAATCTAACTGTGACGGATGTGCTCTTGATGATCTCAGCCAAATGGCGCACACGTGCTTGTATGTTGAGGATCGAGACTTTTATTTCTACGCGAATTATGAAACAGTGATGGCTGAGTTGTGTAATGCTGACTTCCTCCACACGTTGTCGACAATGTTTTTCTATTTTAAAACCTCTGCACCCCTTATAAACATTCGCAATTCTGTTTCTGCCATTCTACATGACCTAGCTCACGAGTGCAAGATCTTTACACGGCTCCGTGCGATAAAACAAGAAGCGCGTGACACTGTGTTGAGCAGCAGCGAAGTCGCTCTATTATTCAGAACGTTTGGAAAAACAGAATGGGAGGTATTGTGAAAAAAATGTGGAGCCGGTTGAAGGCTTTCCTAACAGTACTTTTAGATGTAACAGGGGGCCAGCTAAAAAAGTTTAAAGTAACACCAACTATGCTATCTTCATTCCTGCGTTATGTTAAACCTTAGGATTTATAGAAAGATGTTTTTACCATGTTTTACACGTGTTTCCGTTTACTAGTAATGTTTTTTTTAAGAACTAGTTTGATTTTTTTTTTTTTTATGTAATAAACTATTGTGATCGGAAAAGTGACTGTCTCTCTGTGTTTATTCAATGGCATGAGTTGTCTTCAGAGACTTTATAATTGTTGCTAAGAATCCTGTTAGTTTTAGGGCGAGAGACACGCCTACACAGGGGGAAAAAAAAAAAAAAAAAACCAAATCGAAAGCGAGAGACCGCTCAAAGCAGCAGCAGTGCGTTCGGACCTCTCATCTCGCACGTTTACTAACTTCTCGACTTAACTCCCCGCTAAAATTTGAAATAATGCCCACTAAAAAGGGGCTCGTGTTGGACGCGCTGGAAAACCTATCCAACGAGAACTTCAAAAGGTTTGTTAAGGCGCTGGTGAACCGTCGCGGTAACATAAAGGTGGCGAAAAACAAGGTGCAAGATAAGGACTTTGTGGACGTAACCGAGGTGCTGGTGTCCACTTTCACCGAGGACAACGCTCCAGCCGTGGTCTCCGAATTGCTCATCTCCATTAACTGCGCCGACGAGGCCTAAAAGCTCAGTGTGTGTGTGTGTGTGTGTGAGGCCAGAGGGGGGCAGCTAATTTTTAAGAACTAGTTTGATTTTTCTGTAATAAACTATTGTGATCGGAAAAGTGACCGTTTCTCTGTGTTTATTCAATTCGAAATCGTAAGATATCATACCTGTTTGTTTTATTAACAGCGTCACAATCTGTTATCCGCCAGAACTGATCTAACAATGGGTGGCGACAGGTGTCTTCACAAACTCTATTTTTCTGCTGAGAATCCAGCTAGTTTTGGGGGAGAGAGACGCCTGCATAGAGGGGCGGTGGATAGCTGTAAAAACACCAACATTAAAAAAGTAAAAGCTTTTTTATCCGATCAGGACGCATACACTTTACACAGACCAGCCAGAATAACTTTTCCTAGAAATAAAGTTTTTGTTCGAGGGCCTATGAGACAGTTCCAGGCAGATTTATGCGATTTGCAATCACTTGCGCGTTACAACGATGGCTATAAATATTTACTAACCGTAATCGATATATTTTCGAAACGCGCGTATGTACGCGTTTTGAAAGCAAAAACAGGTACCCACGTTAGCGAAGCATTTGAAGATATCCTAGCAGTTAGCGGTTCACCATTACGCCTTCAAACAGATAAAGGGACGGAGTTTTTTAACAAACATTTCCAGAAATTAATGAGAAAGCACAATATTACACATTTTTCCACCGTCTCAGACACTAAAGCCCAGACGGTCGAGAGATTCAACAAAACATTAAAATCCCGCATGTGGAGGTATTTCACAGCTAAGAACACACACAGATACGTGAATGTAATTCAGGATTTTATTGTCAGTTATAACGACAGTTTTCACAGCAGTATAAAAATGGCACCTAACGCTGTAAACGAGGAGAATAAGAATGTCGTTTTCACTAACCTCTACGCACGAAATCCTTTCCGACGGGAGAACAAGTTCCGGTTCGCACCGGGCGACACTGTGCGAATTTCCAAAATAAAAGGGAATTTTGAAAAAGGTTATTTACAAACTTACACGGATGAAATTTTCACAATAAGACAGCGTCTCCACCGCGTTCCTCCCGTCTATAAAATATCAGATTTGGATGGTATGCCTGTAGAAGGGAGTTTCTACGAGGCGGAATTACAAAAAGTGCAAATAAAAAAAAATAAAATTTTTCGCATACAGAAAATTCTTAAATCACGCACCGTGTCAGGTAAACGCGAGTCCCTCATCCACTGGGTGGGCTGGCCATCCAAATTCGACAGTTGGGTACCCACAAAGAGTATTAAAAACATCTGACGATCTCTAAAACGGCCATTCTGTGGAAATTACAAGATGGGTGACCACCAGAGAGAATTCTACGTCACATTAGCGTCAAACGCAAGTGTACATCTTTTTAGTGCAAACACGCTCACAGAATTTAAAACGGAGCTGGCTCAACATATTGATTTAAAAGGCTCGTGGGAGGTTGGCCTGTGCGAAATATCGTACGTCAACACAATACCAACCGTCCCTGAGAAAAAACGGAACTTTTATCTAAAACAACCTAAAAATCCGCTCCCTAGAGGTGATACATTCCAAGACGACTCAGAAACTCGACATATGCTCAAAACAAGGGGAGGTGTTTATCAAAATTATGACTCGTTAGCTTTGGACATTCAAACTCTATTAACTAAAGCGAGTTGCAAAAAGATTGACGTCCGATTTGATCAACATAAACAAAGATTCATGTTTTCGGGCGAAGAAGGATTGAGAATTATGTTCAAGAGCCCCCTGGCGTATATTGTCGGGATAAATCCCGAGAATTGGCTGTCACTTAAACCGGAAGGCGTCAACGCACAACATCCTGCCGATATAAGAGCCGGATCATATTTTATGTTCATCTACACAGACATCATCCACCATCAGACAGTTGGCGACGCGTACGCACCCATGCTTCGAACTCTACCGATAGAAGGGAATTACGGAGAAGTTGTGAACAGGACTTTTAATCCGGTTTACTATTTAGATGTGTGCAGGAGCCATATTGAAACCATTTCGGTTTACCTGCGATCAGACCAGAACAACCCGTTAGATTTCGAATACGGGAAGGTTATTCTCACTCTACATTTTAGATCGAAATAAAAAAAAAATTAACAGAACAACCCGTTAGATTTCGAATACGGGAAGGTTATTCTCACTCTGCATTTTAGATCGAAATAAAAAAAAAATGACGTCATCGTCAATGCACCCTGATTTGTACCGTTTTGTCGATTATTACGAAACACAAGTGGGGGGCTCTTTTCAAGCCGGTTTTGCGGGCGCACCGGTTCAGTACGGACGAGGTGTAGGATCTATTTTTGCAAAATTATTTCGTTTCGTGATGCCTTTGTTCAAAAACGGGTTTAACTTGGCGAAGCCACATCTCCAAGCCGCCGCTAAAAACATAGCAACGGATGTAGCGGGGCGCGTCATTCAAAGAATCCACCAGAAACAAGGCCCCGAGCAAGAAGGTTCCGGGCTTGCTGTATTGTCACGTGGGACGATCCACCCTGGGGGGCGGAGAAAGAGGACCGTTAAAAGGAAAAGACGCTCCACCGGTCTCAGACCAGTTGTCAGGAAAAAGCGGAGAAGACGCAAGACAGATATTTTCTCTTAAAAAATGGCCCTTCTACATTTCAAGAGCCACGAGGCGACTTTATCAAGTCTGGACCTTTTTAGCGCTCCCTTGACCCAATTCTCCATAGAAGATAGCTCATATGTCGAATTCCAGCCATTGTCAGCAATTGTGGATCAGGGGCCTATAGAGTTCTTTATCCCCGGGGACGGCTCAAAATATTTAGATTTATCTGACACTTTACTACATCTCCGTGCAAAGGTGACGCGTAGGGATGGGACAAATATTCCACCGCAGGAGCAAGTCGGCATCGTGAATTTCCCTATAAACACAATTTTTAGTCAATTAGATATTTCGTTGGGTGGGCGGTTAATCTCACAATCTAGTGCTACACACGCATACAGAGCCATCATCGAGCTGCTGTTAAATTTTTCAAAAGATTCTTTGGAGTCACAATTCACAGCAGGAATGTTCGCTATGGACACTAGGGGGCGTATGGACGCGATTTCGGTCGAAGAGGGCGTGGCTAACGCTGGTTTTGTGCGGCGCGCACAGCAGATTGCCGGCTCACGTGAATTCCATCTCACGGGGCCGCTTCATGGAGATATTTTCTTTTCCGAACGCCATCTATTGAATAATGTGGATCTACGTCTAAAGTTAACTAGAGCTTCTGATGATTTCTGTCTCATGAGCGCTCCAGACAGTGATTCGTGTCTCAAAATACTAGGAGCATCGTTATTTGTGAAAAAAGTATCAATTTCACCGGCTGTGGCGATAGGTCACGCCGCCGCTTTACAGAAAGGTAACGCCCTTTATCCGTTGACCAGAATCAATATGAAGACCTTCAGTATACCACAAAACTCACGAATTTGTCATCAGGATAATCTATTCCTCGGCCACATCCCCAAGCAAATTGTAATAGCTCTCGTAAACCACAACAGTTTCATGGGTCGGAGAGATTTAAACCCGTTTAATTTTTTGCATTATAACATAGAGTATTTAGCTCTCAGCCACGAAGGTCGACAAATACCTGCCAAAGCTTTTCAGCCCAATTTCGAAGCTGGGATATGTACACGTGAATTTCATAATTTATACACAGCAACAGGACGTTTTCTGAAAGACCTACCTCTTTGTATCGATCAACAGGATTTTAGTCAAGGCTACTCACTTTTTGTTTTCAATTTAAGTCAGGTAGATGATTCCGGGGCTTTGTCACCTGTGAATAACGGGGTCCTGAGACTCGATTTGCGCTTCAGAACCCCATTACCACATACCGCGACCCTTGTCGTATATGCTGCATACGATTCGCTTATCGAAATTAATGCTAAGAGGGAAGTATTGATGGACTATTATTAACACTATGAACGGTCGTGAACTGGACATGATTATGACCCGGATGCAGAGAGCATTATTCGGGGGTGTTTTCGCATCGGATGAGTTAGCTGACGTCAGAGACCCGCCTCCAAAATATTACATCGTCAACACGCATCCAAGACATTTACCCGGTGAGCACTGGCTCGCTTTGACTTTAGAATCGGACGGTTCGGCCACATTCTTTGATCCTTTTGGTCTGCCACCGGACAGCCCGTACTACCCGTCGAGTATATACAGATTTCTGAAGAAGCATTCTAAACGGGTCGACTATCAGAACGGGCAGTTGCAACACGAGCTCACAGACACCTGCGGTCAACATTGCGTGTATTATCTAAGTCAACGTGGGCGGGGCCTCACCTATCGCGAAGTGTTGACTCATTACAATTCGGATCCTCTCCATAACGACGCCATGGTTAGTGAGTTTGTCAAAAAATGTCGAAGGCCAGACCGGATGTGCGGCGGGCAAACATCATGTTCATTGCATAAATTTAAAAAATGTCATTGTCTGAAACCGTGTTAATGTTTTATAAAAATCTCTTTTATTCAATAAACATTGTTAAAGAGAGTTACAGAGTCATGTGTTTTTTTTTTCACTAACAACAATAGAGTATCATCTAATAACTAACCCATTTTACTATCGGCGACGTTCTTTTTCTTTTTCTCTTACTCATCACGTTTACATCTTCTGCAAAAGAAACATCCGCATCTTCACCTGTAGCGTATTTCAAACGTTTAAAATCTGCGCGAGCCAAGGGGTTGGAGATACTTGTTTCCGGCAGGTTTAATCGGGCTAGCGTCCGGAGAAATTCACTCCATCCTATCGGTTTCTCGTTGATTTTTTTCCCACTCGCACACAAATGTCTCAACAGATCGCTCATATGGGAGCCTTTGATAGTTTTCCCTCTAAAAATAAATTCACTTAACGGTGTCCAGCTTACATCTTCTGCCGACAGTCTTTTCAGCACATAGTTGGCGTTACGCCGAAAACGTGGACCTATGGCGTCCAAGATATCCTCATAGCGTCTACCTGTCACCTCGATCGTGGTCTCATCTCCGGTCTTTCTTTCTCCCTCCTCATTGGCTTCGTTGCGAATCGTAATAGGAATTTGCTCGGAGTCTTTTTGTTTGACCAGCCCCATGTAACGCTGCATTAAGGTCTGATAAATTTTGATCTTTTCATATTGATTTAAATTTTTATTATCCAAAACCTGTTTCATCTCTTCATCCAAAGAATGCTCTGCTGTATCACGGATGGTCGGAGCGGGTCGATTCAGCCTCTCGAACTGATAAGGTGAAATCAGGAACATTTTCTGAGCCGTTTTCAAACTCATTTTTTATGATTTGCTCATAAAGCCGCTAATGACACTCCCGAGAACAGGTGCGAAAGCGGCCAGCAACGGTAATATAAAACCACCTTTCTGAACTAACACAGCTCTTTTCTTCTTCAAAGTATTTTTCTTATCAGCCAAAAAGCGGATATTTTTCTTTTGCTTTTTAAGTCTCTTGTAAAGTTTTGATTTTAAGGGTACATGTCCTTTAAGAAGATTTAGAGCAATCTCACATAACGCTTTCACCAGACTACTAGGGCCTCTGAGTAGCAAATGCTTACGTTTGGCCGGTTTGGATGTAAACAGAGATTTGAGTAACGGTGCGTTTGTTTTTAAAAGCCTCGTCATCGTTTTATTGTTTGGGTATATAAACGACAGGCCACTGGTTATGTAGTACACCTGTACGTAGTCTATATTGTTCTGGGCATGAAGGTGTCAAATCTACCAGTAAATACCCATGCGGCTCTCTTGTAGCATCTTCAAAGCATTCCAGGAAAAACTTCCGGTTGCCGGGAGAAATTTGATTCGCCAGGACACTCACCTGCTGTTTATCACGGGGGTTTTTGAACAAAATCAAATAATTACTGTTTAAACTAATAGTACGGCTAAATTTGCCCTGATGGAATACATTCTGCGTTAGCATTATAACGCTTAAATTTTTATGATGTCTATATTGGGTGAATATTCGGACCACTTCGGGGTTATCCGAAGCTTGGAAGATGATGTCATCCAGAATCAGTAGATGGTGCTGGTGTGGCGGGAACAGCTTCTCGTCATCAAAAGATTCAGGCAGCCCCTTGATAAAAACAATGTCTTTATTCAGGTTTTTGAGTTCATCGTACATTGGTTGATATGCTGTATAAACCCAGACAATATTATCAGGTTTTTTTCTTAGAACATGTTCAGGATTTTGCAATACATTTTTTACAAAGAAAGTCTTCCCACACCCTGAAGGCCCTGCGACTAAAGATGAGAAAGGAAGTTCTAATCTGGGGTCGAATTCAATCTGATTAAAAGCCATTTCCACACACGTAGACACACGTATGGATAGATAGAAATATCAGTAGCCAAACGGTTCAGTGGTGCCTCGCTCTAGCAGCCTTCTTTTATCGTACACCACACGAAGCCGCTTGGAAAATGACATGTTTCTGAGATGAAACCCTCTCTTATCGCGAACGATGTTATGTTGGGGGGCGTATAGCACATCTGAGTTTCCACATGCTGTATCTATGTACCCTTGAACCAAATTGAGCATGCTATCGAGATTGATGCTGCGAGCGCTTTCGTGACTTTGTGTGATACCCTTCACCTTCATGACCGTCTGAGATGATCCTCGTGTTTTGTAAGCGTATGTTTTGGGACCGGCTGAGACGAATTCTAAAATGCTGTCGTTCGAAAGCTCATCTGTCAAATCACCCAGATAATCACCTAGAGGGAGAACACTTTCACCTGGCTTCACAGTGTACACAAGGCTGTCTGTATCGGTGTAAAGGACACGCCTCTGTAAAATTTCTAAATAGCTGTACATTTTTAAGCGTGCATAGGCTGTTGTGAAACACGCTGCAGCCACGTTTGATGTTTTTGAGGCGGGGATCTCATTGTTTGTGTTGATACAATACTGCACAATTGAGAGCTTCTCATTGATAAAATGGAAGAATTTCACATTGTACAGACCTGAAAACAGAAGCTCAAAAAAATCCTCTGATTTTGTCACAATTTTTGTGTTTACCATGTTGTCACGTTGCGCTAGTTTTCCCCACAGATTGTTAAGACAGAGTTTTGACACTTGTCTTTTGCCAGGGTTTACAGCAATTTTGGAAGGATCGAGTTGGATACCTTGATGAACGGCATACTCTTCTATGTATCTTTCTCTATCAGCCTGGTTGACCACGTGAGCTGGATAACCTGAAGATTCTTGTTTACCTTTTAGAAATGTTCGCATGTAATCACGGAAAATTGTGTCGCTCGTTCTTGTGTAATGCCACACTTCTGTAATTTCCGCAACCGTGTACCCGAGATCTAGTGCCTTAACAAATTCAGGGGTTGTCCAAACACCTGTCAACGATCTTTGCTCATCACTATGTGTACACGCCGTCTGCTGGTTGTTACACTCGGCGCATGTACGACACAGTGTGAAGACGAGTTTACCTTTAGCTGTTTTGAACGGTAGGACGGGAAAATATAAACCACGGGGTGGGTTGACTGTGGCGCTGATGAAACCAAAATACGACCTAGGGTCTTTAAAATCACCGTGGATAATCGTTGGATGATCGATTGGGTAGGTGGCTGTACTGTTGATGAAAGGATACAATGATGTCACATCAACATACAACACACGCTCGTCTGGCTCTGCCGTGTATTTTAAAACGAATGCGTTTGTTCGGCCCCCAAAAAGAGCCTGCCTCGGTTTGAGCGGTGTAGGAAATTTGGATTTTTTAAGGAATTCCTTCACCTCTATGTCCATCTTTTTCATTTGCAACCATTCATGCTCCCACATAATTACAAGGTACACATCCTGTCTAAGCTGTAGATCCTGAATTTTCTTTTGTGTTTTATCAAACCTCTCCTGAAAAGGGCGTTTGGTTGTCGGGCATATTTTAGAGAGGTCGAAGCATTCTGCGCAGCCGTGGTGATAACAACCGAAATACTCAAACACTATTTTTACGCCCCCGATTTCACAATAACCATCTACAAAGTAGTTGTCTATCCTAACTTCCCCACCGTTCAATGCATGTCTAATTTGGATATTTTGACTGTGCATGATCCATTGCATGTACTGAATAGAATCGTGTGAGAAAGCTTTGTACTGACGCATATAGTTGTCTGATGGTGTAATGGCTAGTGTTTGAGGGGTCAGAAAATTAGCTCTGAAAACATTCATGCACGCCGACGCAATTGTTACTGCATTGAATGGATCTGTTCCGGTGGCCTCAAAAAACTCACTCCTGAATTTTTCACACCCTTGCATTAACAGATCAACATCATTCTCGCAGTAGGCTATTGCCTGTTTAGCAAAATCAAACACATTGCTAGCTTCTTTGGCATACCACTCGTCAAACTTTGATCGTTGGGAGGGTGACATTCGCTCGGTGCCGTAGTACATGGGGTCAGGGTGACACCCGACGTAGTTTAGATGCTCTAAAGAGCTGAATTTGTGTGGGAAGTACCCCTTTGATTTGTCTTCAAACCCCAGGGCCTTAGGCATTGCGCTTAGAGGCATCGTCAAGAATGAGAGAGAGTCTATGAATCGTGATTTTGTGTCTAAATCGACAAATGATAGAACTTTACTCCCTTGCATCAGAATGTCGAGTTTGAGACCTAATTCGAGCATTCTCCTTATCAGTATGTATGAATCAAAACCTCTCGCATTATGTGCAACAAACGTAGTTTGTTTAAACCGTGGCATTCGGAAAAATCTGAGAAATTCATCAACACAATCTGTGCCATACCAATGCTTCGTCAGTCTATTCGATCTGCAGCAGATGAGAAAAGGTTTGTGTAAACCGTTTGTGTCTACATAAGTTTCGAAATCGTAGTAGACTACATTTTTGCACGGTGGTTGAGGTTTGATGGGCTGAATGTAGCACATGTGGGGGTTCAATAAGGCGTCATCTTGATTTATGATCTCATCACACACTGCGCATTTTTTAACGGGGCAGCGATGTTTAGCACCGGTACCATCAGCTTTCACATAATACCGGAGACCACATTCCAAGCATTTTTTGTATGAAGCGCAGTTGCTCGCACGATTCATTGATCGGGACTCTTTATGTTTGATAAGGCATTCCTCATTACGACAAGATTTGTTACAGTCGGGGCAGATGATAGGTTTAAACCGTCGCTGTTTACAGCATGGATCAAGACAAACGCCACAGTGTCCTGCACAATGGTGCTGTTCCCAATTGGCATGCCCTTTGTAACAATACCTGCAGAAGAATGCGTGGCCCACAAAGGCCTCAATAGCTTTCACGCCGTAATAGTGGCCCTCGAGGTTTAAGACAAATAGAGTGTCGTTATCTGTTTTGGGGTAACGCGTGTCGAAAAAGGTCATGGGGCGGCAGTCCTCTTTTCGATACATTACAGTTATTTTCCGTTTGAGGACTTTCTCAAATTTATGGACATCGCCCAGACTCACAGGTGTTTGACAATCCAATCCTACGCTCTCCTGTAAGAGCCGTGCGTGTCTCGTGGCTTGTTTTGTTGTCAGCGTGTCATTTAGCAGATAGGTTAGCGAGAGAGCGAAACACAAATTATTGTCTTTATTACGAGGTATGTGTAGGTGTCGTTTTTTCAACCTCAAAATCTCTCTGTTGGTAGTGTTCAGCAGCCTTCGACGCACTCCACCACCACCACGCAATGGAGTGACTATTTGTACAATGAGCTCTAAGCTCTCATCAGCCAGAAGCTCTGTATTTGATTGGGCTAAACGTTCAAGCAGGTTTGATACATTATCTCTGATAGAGTTTATATCAGTAGTTTGCGGGCAGATGTGAGCTCTATCGTTACCAGCCGCGAGCTCTATCTGAATTACATCACCTGTTTGCGCCCTGCTAGCTACCTCTTGCAAGACATCATCTATTCTGTCTTCAATCTGGAGGTAGAAGGTTGCAAAATCATTAATGTTCTGTTGCGATGGTATATTTAGCCGTCGTCTCACCTCTACATTGTTGAAATGCGGCCTGTTGATTACAACCGAACCGCCGCGTTGGTCAGCTAATACAGAACCGTTGTTAGATTGTTGGGGCGTGTGTTGAAACGGTGATGTGTTGTCATCAATAACGTCTATTTCATGATCAGTTATAACAGCACAGTTGTTAGGCTGAAATATCGGCCGAACGGCGTCAATAGCAGCCGGTGGTGATGAATCGCGAGAGTTAGTGGTCAACGGGTCAACCAGAGGCTGTGTATTTAGATTTTGGATGATGTTTAGCAACTGGATAGGAATGTCAGGACTGATACGCCCGTCGCTGTCATTAGCATGGTTGTTTAATTCTGCTATCATGTTTAGCAATTGTGACGGGATTTGTGTAGGACTCTGTCCACCTTCATTCGGGCTTCGGTTGTTCAATTCATCTATGACAGTCTGTAAATGAGTGAGAATAACAGGACTGTCTGGTCTCTCCCCCTCTGACAAAGCAACGGTCACATTGTTGAGCAAATCTGTTATTTGACTCGTACACACATTGTTAACGTTTGATAAATCTAGCTGTGGTGTGTCACTTCTTTGGCTTCCCCCGTTAAATGATGGCAAATCTATTTCAGAAATGTTTGCTAAGAAATCCGACTCCGTCGACGTAAGGTTTGAATGATCCATTATATTTTCTTTTACAAAACACAGCAGAAACAACACAAACCTATTTTGATTCGGCTAAATCTGTAAGAGCACGTATAATCTTAAAGCACTCTTGTAACCGTCTTTTGTAGATACAGTTACCCCGACACCTTAGAGGCCCCCTGCTGTTTGAGTGGTGGATGTTGTAGAAGGGGTGCCCCCTCCTCTTCCTCCTCCTCTTCCTCTCTCTCTGTGGCTCGGTGTCACGATGTTCACCTGTAAGTTAATCCTTTATAATACCGAAAATAGCAAGTATGATAACACATAAAGATAGAAAAAATATAAGGAATACCTCCAACTTTGTTTGTCGACTCTTGATGATGATGGTTTAAAGCTTCGTAAGTAGATAGAGCCTCAAGTAGTTCAGAATCCGTCGCTGCCTCCTGTCGGTTGGTGTGGGGTGCAGTCGGATTGGTTTCAACAGTAACACGTGACTCTGATACAGCTGGTCGCTCTGACTCTGTCGTTTCCACTGCTCCAATATGGCGGTCGAAAGCAGCTTGTGTCGGCCGAACGCTTTTTCTAGTGGCCGCGGCCACGAGATCTGATACAGACATAAAAAATAAAATCAGTAACTAATACCCTCTATAAGAACTATCTTAGATGCGCTATTGACTCACCGTAGTCTGATTGTGTTAGGTAAACGTCGCTAAAATCGTCGTCAAAAGATGCGTGGACATCGGCAAAAACGATGTTGTCTGCAAATATTATATAAACAATACAGCTTGTTTTATAAAAATAACTTATTATTATTATTTATTATTATTATTTGTTATTATTATTGTCATTATTGTGAGAAATGTAGTAAAATGACTTACCTTTAACCATTCTCGAAAACAACTTTTTGACACGCTTCGATTCTGTTCGTCAGAGTGATGGCTTCCCTTGTCTTGTCTTCTCCAAAATGATGCTCATCCGCACCAAACTTTTAAATTCGGCGGGGATAAGACCACGCCTATGAGCTCACGTGTCGCGGTAAATCGGATAACTTTGGTCGTATGTTGATGACGCATCAAAGAGGTCTTTCTCATATCCTTGGCCCCAGTAATACCGACTCCGCTATTGTTTGTCAAATTACATTAGAGATAACTTGTGACTTGTAACAGTGTGATTTTCTCAACAAAAGCCCTTTGATCCTCTAAACCAATGTTTACCAAATTACATGCGTCTCTCGCTTTTCAGATAACTTTGGCTGAGCTATTGATTCTCAAATTATATGCGACTCTCTTCCAGCCAACTTTGACACCTATAATGTTGCCTCCTGTCACAAACCCCCCCACCCTATCACAAACACCCCCCTCCCCTTCGCCTTCTCAACAAAAAGGCTCCCCTTCAGTCTCACACGTACGGGCCAGATGCAAAGGTAGCTCAGAGGGCTGTTAGCAAAGCTAGCACAGGTGCTCCACCTGTCTTGATTCATAAAAATACATGCCCATACATATCCACATCTTAAAAATGGCGCCAGCAAACCAAAATGGCGACAGTCAAAGATGGCGCCGTCACGACTGGCGCCATCTTGATGCCACCAACCCGCTAATGAATTTATGACCCCCAATAAAATACGTCATAAATCAACATCAATAGATCATAAAATTTTATGACTTCCTAACTCATTTGCATATGAATAGACATCAAAGCCTGCTGCCTTCTATTACTCTCTCTCGCGCACACCACCCGGTTCCACCAGGAGGCCGTGCACACGCGCCAAATGGCCGAAATAAGCTCCCGCCGAGCGGATCGGCTGTTTATAAGCACCGCGGAGGAGATCGCGGAGCCTCATTGCACTTCCAGCGGCAAGCATACTCGCGCACGCCGCCCGGAACAACCGGGAGGGCGTGCGCATGCGCTAAGTGGCCGAAATAAGATCCCGCCTAGCGGATCGGCTGTTTATAAGCACCGCGGAGGAGATCGCAGAGCCGCATTGCACTTCCAGCGGCCAGCACACTCACGCACACCGCCCGGCTCCACCAGGAGGCCGTGCGCACGCGCCGTGGCCGAAATAAGCTCCCGCCTAGCGAATCGGCTGTTTATGAGCTCCGCGGAGGAGACTGCAGAGCCTCATTGCACTTCCAGCGGCCAGCACACTCGCGCACACCACCCGGTTCCACCGGGAGGCCGTGCACACGCGCCAAGTGGCCGAAATAAGCTCCCTTCTAGCGAATCGGCTGTTTATGAGCTCCGCAGAGGAGACTGCAGAGCCTCATTGCACTTCCAGCGGCCAGCACACTCGCGCACATCACCCGGTTCCACCGGGAGGCCGTGCGCACGCACCAAGTGGCCGAAATAAGCTCCCGCCTAGCGGACCGGCTGTTTATAAGCACCGCGGAGGAGACCGCAGAGCCTCATTGCACTTCCAGCGGCCAGCACACTCGCACACGCCGCCTGATTCCACCTTGAGGCCGTGCACACGAGCCAAGTGGCCGAAATAAGCTCCCGCCTAGCGGATCGGCTGTTTATAAGCACCGCGGAGGAGATTGCGGAGCCTCATTGCACTTCCAGCGGCCAGCATACTCGCGCACGCCGCCCTGAACAACCGGGAGGCCGTGCGCATGCGCTAAGTGGCCGAAATAAGATCCCGCCTAGCGGATCGGCTGTTTATAAGCACCGCGGAGGAGATAGCGGAGCCACATTGCACTTCCAGCGGCCAGCACACTCGCGCACGCTTCCCGGTTCCACCGGGAGGCCGTGCGCACGCACCAAGTGGCCGAAATAAGCTCCCGCCTAGCGGACCGGCTGTTTATAAGCACCGCGGAGGAGACCGCAGAGCCTCATTGCACTTCCAGCGGCCGGCACACTCGCGCACGCTTCCTGGTTCCACCGGGAGGCCGTGCGCACGCGCCAAGTGGCCGAAATAAGCTCCCGCCTAGCGGACCGGCTGTTTATAAGCACCGCGGAGGAGACCGCAGAGCCTCATTGCACTTCCAGCGGCAAGCATACTCGCGCACGCCGCCCGGAACAACCGGGAGGCCGTGCGCATGCGCTAAGTGGCCGAAATAAGATCCCGCCTAGCGGATCGGCTGTTTATAAGCACCGCGGAGGAGATAGCGGAGCCTCATTGCACTTCCAGCGGCCAGCACACTCGCGCACGCTTCCCGGTTCCACCGGGAGAACGTGCGCACGCACCAAGTGGCCGAAATAAGCTCCCGCCTAGCGGACCGGCTGTTTATAGGCACCGCGGAGGAGACCGCAGAGCCTCATTGCACTTCCAGTGGCCAGCACACTCGCACACGCCGCCCGATTCCACCTTGAGGCCGTGCGCACGAGCCAAGTGGCCGAAATAAGCTCCCTTCTAGCGGATCGGCTGTTTATAAGCACCGCGGAGGAGATCGCAGAGCCTCATTGCACTTCCAGCGGCCAGCACATTTCACCGGGAGGCCGTGCGCACGCGCCAGGTGGCCGAAATAAGCTCCCTTCTAGCGAATCGGCTGTTTATGAGCTCCGCAGAGGAGACTGCAGAGCCTCATTGCACTTCCAGCGGCCAGCACACTCGCGCACACCACCCGGTTCCACCGGGAGGCCGTGCACACGCGCCAAGTGGCCGAAATAAGCTCCCGCCTAGCGGAGCCGCTGTTTATAAGCACCGCGGAGGAGATCGCGGAGCCTCATTGCACTTCCAGCGGCAAGCACACTCGCACGTGCCGCCCAACTCCACCGGAAGGCCGTGCGCACGCGCCAAGTGGCCGAAATAAATTCCTGCCTAGCGGATCGGCAATTATAAGCACCACGGAGGAGATCGCGGAGCCTCATTGCAACTCCAGCGGCCAGCACACTCGCGCACACCACCCGGTTCCAACGGGAGGCCGTGCACACGCGCCAAGTGGCCGAAATAAGCTCCCGCCGAGCGGATCGGCTGTTTATAAGCACCGCGGAGGAGATCGCGGAGCCTCATTGCACTTCCAGCGGCAAGCATACTCGCGCACGCCGCCCGGAACAACCGGGAGGCCGTGTGCATGCGCTAAGTGGCCGAAATAAGATCCCGCCTAGCGGATCGGCTGTTTATAAGCACCGCGGAGGAGATAGCAGAGCCTCATTGCACTTCCAGCGGCCAGCACACTCGCGCACGCTTACCGGTTCCACCGGGAGGCCGTGCGCACGCACCAAGATGCCGAAATAAGCTCCCGCCTAGCGGACCGGCTGTTTATAAGCACCGCGGAGGAGACCGCAGAGCCTCATTGCACTTCCAGCGGCCAGCACACTCGCACACGCCGCCCGATTCCACCTTGAGGCCGTGCGCACGAGCCAAGTGGCCGAAATAAGCTCCCGCCTAGCGGATCGGCTGTTTATAAGCACCGCGGAGGAGACCGCAGAGCCTCATTGCACTTCCAGCGGCAAGCATACTCGCGCACGCCGCCCGGAACAACCGGGAGGCCGTGCGCATGCGCTAAGTGGCTGAAATAAGAACCCTTCTAGCGGATTGGCTGTTTATAAGCACCGCGGAGGAGATCGCAGAGCCTCATTGCACTTCCAGCGGCCAGCACACTCACGCACACCGCCCGGCTCCACCGGGAAGCCGTGCGCACGCGCCGTGGCCGAAATAAGCTCCCGCCTAGCGGATCGGCTGTTTATAAGCACCGCGGAGGAGATCGCGGAGCCTCATTGCACTTCCAGCGGCAAGCACACTCGCGCACGCCGCCCGGAACAACCGGGAGGACGTGCGCATGCGCCAAGTGGCCGAAATAAGCTCCCGCCTACCGGAGCGGCTGTTTATAAGCACCGCAGAGGAGATCGCGGAGCCTCATTGCACTTCCAGCGGCAAGCACACTCGCACACGCGGCCCAACTCCACCGGAAGCCCGTGCGCACGCGCCAAGTGGGCGAAATAAATTCCCGCCTAGCGGATCGGCTGTTTATAAGCACCGCAGAGGAGATCGCGGAGCCTCATTGCACTTCCAGCGGCAAGCATACTCGCGCACGCCGCCCGGAACAACCGGGAGGCCGTGCGCATGCGCTAAGTGGCCGAAATAAGATCCCGCCTAGCGGATCGGCTGTTTATAAGCACCGCGGAGGAGATAGAGGAGCCTCATTGCACTTCCAGCGGCAAGCACACTCGCGCACGCCGCCCGGAACAACCGGGAGGACGTGCGCATGCGCCAAGTGGCCAAAATAAGCTCCCGCCTAGCGGAGCGGCTGTTTATAAGCACCGCGGAGGAGATCTCGGAGCCTCATTGCACTTCCAGCGGCAAGCATACTCGCGCACGCCGCCCGGAACAACCGGGAGGCCGTGCGCATGCGCTAAGTGGCCGAAATAAGATCCCGCCTAGCGGATCGGCTGTTTATAAGCACCGCGGAGGAGACTGCGGAGCCTCATTGCACTTCCAGCGGCCAGCACACTCGCGCACACCACCCGGTTCCACCGGGAGGCCGTGCACACGCGCCAAGTGGCCGAAATAAGCTCCCGCCGAGCGGATCGGCTGTTTATAAGCACCGCGGAGGAGATCGCGGAGCCTCATTGCACTTCCAGCGGCAAGCACACTCGCGCACGCCGCCCGGAACAACCGGGAGGGGCGCATGCGCCAAGTGGCCGAAATAAGCTCCCGCCTCTCGGAGCGGCTGTTTATAAGCACCGCAGAGGAGTTCGCGGAGCCTGATTGCACTTCCAGCGGCCGGCACACTCGCGCACGCTTCCTGGTTCCACCGGGAGGCCGTGCGCACGCGCCAAGTGGCCGAAATAAGCTCCCGCCTAGCGGAGCCGCTGTTTATAAGCACCGCGGAGGAGATAGCGGAGCCTCATTGCACTTCCAGCGGCCAGCACACTCGCACACGCTTCCCGGTTCCACCGGGAGGCCGTGCGCACGCACCAAGTGGCCGAAATAAGCTCCCGCCTAGCGGACCGGCTGTTTATAAGCACCACGGAGGAGACCGCAGAGCCTCATTGCACTTCCAGCGGCCAGCACACTCGCACACGCCGCCCGATTCCACCTTGACACCGTGCGCACGAGCCAAGTGGCCGAAATAAGCTCCCGCCTAGCGGATCGGCTGTTTACAAGCACCGCGGAGGAGATTGCGGAGCCTCATTGCACTTCCAGCGGCCAGCACACTCGCGCACGCTTCACGGTTCCACCGGGAGGCCGTGCACACGCGCCAGGTGGCCGAAATAAGCTCCCTTCTAGCGGATTGGCTGTTTATAAGCACCGCGGAGGAGATCGCAGAGCCTCATTGCACTTCCAGCGGCCAGCAAACTCGTGCACGCCACCCGGTTCCACCGGGAGGCCGTGCGCACGCGCCAAGTGGCCGAAATAAGCTCCCACCTAGCGGATGGGCTGTTTATGAGCTCCGCGGAGGAGACTGCAGAGCCTCATTGCACTTCCAGCGGCAAGCACACTCGCGCACGCCGCCCGGAACAACCGGGAGGGGCGCATGCGCCAAGTGGCCGAAATAAGCTCCCGCCTCTCGGAGCGGCTGTTTATAAGCACCGCGGAGGAGTTCGCGGAGCCTGATTGCACTTCCAGCGGCCGGCACACTCGCGCACGCTTCCTGGTTCCACCGGGAGGCCGTGCGCACGCGCCAAGTGGCCGAAATAAGCTCCCGCCTAGCGGAGCCGCTGTTTATAAGCACCGCGGAGGAGATCGCGGAGCCTCATTGCACTTCCAGCGGCAAGCACACTCGCACACGCCGCCCAACTCCACCGTAAGGCCGTGCGCACGCGCCAAGTGGCCGAAATAAATTCCTGCCTAGCGGATCGGCAATTATAAGCACCACGGAGGAGATCGCGGAGCCTCATTGCACTTCCAGCGGCCAGCACACTCGCGCACGCTTCCTGGTTCCATCGGGAGGCCGTGCCCACGCGCCAAGGGGCCGAAATAAGCTCCCGCCTAGCGGACCGGCTGTTTATAAGCACCGCGGAGGAGACCGCAGAGCCTCATTGCACTTCCAGCGGCAAGCATACTCGCGCACGCCGCCCGGAACAACCGGGAGGCCGTGCGCATGCGCTAAGTGGCCGAAATAAGATCCCGCCTAGCGGATCGGCTGTTTATAAGCACCGCGGAGGAGATAGCGGAGCCTCATTGCACTTCCAGCGGCCAGCACACTCGCGCACGCTTCCCGGTTCCACCGGGAGAACGTGCGCACGCACCAAGTGGCCGAAATAAGCTCCCGCCTAGCGGACCGGCTGTTTATAGGCACCGCGGAGGAGACCGCAGAGCCTCATTGCACTTCCAGTGGCCAGCACACTCGCACACGCCGCCCGATTCCACCTTGAGGCCGTGCGCACGAGCCAAGTGGCCGAAATAAGCTCCCTTCTAGCGGATCGGCTGTTTATAAGCACCACGGAGGAGATCGCAGAGCCTCATTGCACTTCCAGCGGCCAGCACATTCGGGCACGCTTCCCGGTTCCACCGGGAGGCCGTGCGCACGCGCCAGGTGGCCGAAATAAGCTCCCTTCTAGCGAATCGGCTGTTTATGAGCTCCGCGGAGGAGACTGCAGAGCCTCATTGCACTTCCAGCGGCCAGCACACTCGCGCACACCACCCGGTTCCACCGGGAGGCCGTGCACACCCGCCAAGTGGCCGAAATAAGCTCCCGCCGAGCGGATCGGCTGTTTATAAGCACCGCGGAGGAGATCGCGGAGCCTCATTACACTTCCAGCGGCAAGCACACTCGCGCACGCCGCCCGGAACAACCGGGAGGGGCGCATGCGCCAAGTGGCCGAAATAAGCTCCCGCCTCTCGGAGCGGCTGTTTATAAGCACCGCAGAGGAGTTCGCGGAGCCTGATTGCACTTCCAGCGGCCGGCACACTCGCGCACGCTTCCTGGTTCCACCGGGAGGCCGTGCGCACGCGCCAAGTGGCCGAAATAAGCTCCCGCCTAGCGGAGCCGATGTTTATAAGCACCGCGGAGGAGATAGCGGAGCCTCATTGCACTTCCAGCGGCCAGCACACTCGCACACGCTTCCCGGTTCCACCGGGAGGCCGTGCGCACGCACCAAGTGGCCGAAATAAGCTCCCGCCTAGCGGACCGGCTGTTTATAAGCACCACGGAGGAGACCGCAGAGCCTCATTGCACTTCCAGCGGCCAGCACACTCGCACACGCCGCCCGATTCCACCTTGAGGCCGTGCGCACGAGCCAAGTGGCCGAAATAAGCTCCCGCCTAGCGGATCGGCTGTTTACAAGCACCGCGGAGGAGATTGCGGAGCCTCATTGCACTTCCAGCGGCCAGCACACTCGCGCACGCTTCCCGGTTCCACCGGGAGGCCGTGCACACGCGCCAGGTGGCCGAAATAAGCTCCCTTCTAGCGGATTGGCTGTTTATAAGCACCGCGGAGGAGATCGCAGAGCCTCATTGCACTTCCAGTGGCCAGCACACTCACGCACACCGCCCGGCTCCACCGGGAGGCCGTGCGCAAGCGCCGTGGCCGAAATGAGCTCCCGCCTAGCGGATCGGCTGTTTATAAGCACCGCGGAGGAGATCGCGGAGCCTCATTGCACTTCCAGCGGCAAGCACACTCGCGCACACCGCCCGGAACAACCGGGAGGACGTGCGCATGCGCCAAGTGGCCAAAATAAGCTCCCGCCTAGCGGAGCGGCTGTTTATAAGCACCGCAGAGGAGATCGCGGAGCCTCATTGCACTTCCAGCGGCAAACACACTCGCACACGCCGCCCGGAACAACCGGGAGGACGTGCGCATGCGCCAAGTGGCCGAAATAAGCTCCCGCCTCTCGGAGCGGCTGTTTATAAGCACCGCGGAGGAGATCGCAGAGCTTCATTGCACTTCCAGCGGTCAGCACACTCGCGCACGCCGCCCGGAACAACCGGGAGGTCGTGCGCATGCGCCTAGTGGCCGAAATAAGCTCCCGCCAACGGATTGGCTGTTTATAAGCACCGCGGAGGAGATCGCGGAGCCTTATTGCACTTCCAGCGGCCAGCACACTCGCGCACGCCGCCCGGAACAACCGGGAGGCGGTGCGCACGCGCAAAGTGGCCGAAATAAGCTCCCGCCTAGCGGATCGGCTGTTTATAAGTACTGCGGAGGAGATCTCGGAGCCTCATTGCACTTCCAGCGGCCAGCACACTCGCGCACGCCACCCGGTTCCACCGGGAGGCCGTGTGCACGCGCCAAGTGGCCGAAATAAGCTCCCGCCTAGCGAATCGGCTGTTTATGACTTCCGCGGAGGAGACTGCAGAGCCTCATTGCACTTCCAGCGGCCAGCACACTCGCGCAAGAGAGAGTAATAGAAGGCAGCAGGCTTTGATGTCTATTCATATGCAAATGAGTTAGGAAGTCATAAAATTTTATGATCTATTGATGTTGATTTATGACGTATTTTATTGGGGGTCATAAATTCATTAGCGGGTTGGTGGCATCAAGATGGCGCCAGTCGTGACGGCGCCATCTTTGACTGTCGCCATTTTGGTTTGCTGGCGCCATTTTTAAGATGTGGATATGTATGGGCATGTATTTTTATGAATCAAGACAGGTGGAGCACCTGTGCTAGCTTTGCTAACAGCCCTCTGAGCTACCTTTGCATCCGGCCCGTACGTGTGAGACTGAAGGGGAGCCTTTTTGTTGAGAAGGCGAAGGGGAGGGGGGTGTTTGTGATAGGGTGGGGGGTTTGTGACAGGAGGCAACATTATAGGTGTCAAAGTTGGCTGGAAGAGAGTCGCATATAATTTGAGAATCAATAGCTCAGCCAAAGTTATCTGAAAAGCGAGAGACGCATGTAATTTGGTAAACATTGGTTTAGAGGATCAAAGGGCTTTTGTTGAGAAAATCACACTGTTACAAGTCACAAGTTATCTCTAATGTAATTTGACAAACAATAGCGGAGTCGGTATTACTGGGGCCAAGGATATGCTGTAGAGACTGTTTGAACCGTTTAATTTTGGAGGGAGACAGACGAAGGCCTCTGTTTTTTATGAAGGCTGTCTAAGTTTAAAACATATCCTGATTTTTAAAAAAAAAAAAAAAAAAAAAAAAAAAAAAAAAAACACGTGATACACAGAGGTGTGGTTTGAGAGAGGGGCTGGACCTGTTGTTCGTATATTTACGCGAGAGTATCGTGCTGATAGTTCATAGAAAAAAGAGCTAAAGCTGTGGTGTTAAACTGCAAACCTGAAGCTCGAATCATGATAGCAGAAACGCCGGTCAGTATCCATCTTTGCCGCAGAGGCCCCGATGGCCTGCTAGATGCCCCTAGAAAGAAGCAAATGTATCTCAGGCGCATGCAACAAAGGCCTACAGAAAAACTTGAACGGAGCTGGCAGCTAACACCAGAGACTCTATGGGGATTTAGTTTTTTTTACGAGACTGGTGAGTTGTCTTTCTTCATGAGAAACCAAGAGAGCTCCGGTTCAAACATCAACAACAACAACAACACTTGTGAGCAGACAGGTGCGTTTGGCTCGTTGAACTCGAATGACTGGGCTGTCTTAAATCAACTCTTGCCAGAGGTTTTGACTGAATTTCTCAAGGAATACGGGTTAGAAGGTGAGCTGAATGCAACTTGGATTTCAAAAATCACAGCCAGCGGGAGATGTTTTTTCCGGCTGAAAGTTTCTCCTCAAACTGTTGATGGGGTAGAAGACGGAGAGCTAATCGATTTAATGTTTCTAAAACTTGAAGTGTTCAACAGCGAATGCGGTGTTTTCCAGACAATTTTGAATATACCGTTATCCGAATGGGATCAGAAGATGCAAGCTTATGGTGAGAGTATTACAGGGCTTTTTCTATCAAGCCGTGTTTGGACAAATGTCGTCGGAGTGAAACGTAAACTGGCTTTAGATTAACCCTTACTAAAAAATTAAGTTTAAACCCCAGGCCCTCTTCAACACACAAGACTCTGTTCCTCCTCCTAACCCCTCCTAGTCTCCATCTTTTTCTCACCTGCAGTCAATGAAAGTTGAGGGGGTGATAGTCATTAGCATAACTCTATAAAGCCAGGTCCCCAGACTTCTCTTTCACACACGCAGAGACGGTGGAAAGACAATGGCCCAAAAAATGCTTGCCAGAAGACTTTTACCACGTTTTATACCTATGGAGCATGGGCCTGACATCACATTCTGGTCCACCCCTGAAAACTCTGAGGCCGAAGCCGACGATGCTGACACAACTTTCATCGCATCGCCGGAACCAACACCAGCGCTGCCTGAGACATGGGCGGAAAGGTTTGAGATTCTTCCACTACCTACACCCGACCCGAGCGAATGCCTCTCACCCATATGCCTCGACGATCTGCAACCCGATTCTCTCTATGGAGCCTTGTCATCAACTTTTGACGTGTTTGAAACCCCTGAAACCTCGGGGGAGCAACAGCAGGAGGAGGAGCAGCAGAGACCGCAACAGCATGAACCGTGGTCCTCGTCACGAGCCATCGAATTGTTTGATGACGCCTGCGCACGCTATCCTGAAAACGGGATGGATTTGCCCAACTTGACTGCTGCTGACATTAGAGTCTTACTCGAAGAGGCAGAATCGCACCAGCCCGCTGATTTTGAGGAGGGTGATGACCCTCAGCAGGCCCTTGAGTTTGGGGTCGTTCCTTCGATGAGCTCGACGCCTGGGAAAATCAACACACAGCAAGGCTCAGAGTATAATATGTGTGTCGAACCACTTAATTGGTTGGTTATTGAAGATTACACACGTCTAAAACTGATGGTTGTTCATCTTTTGTATGATGCATTGATTAAGCATGCTAAATCTAACTGTGACGGATGTGCTCTTGATGATCTCAGCCAAATGGCGCACACGTGCTTGTATGTTGAGGATCGAGACTTTTATTTCTACGCGAATTATGAAACAGTGATGGCTGAGTTGTGTAATGCTGACTTCCTCCACACGTTGTCGACAATGTTTTTCTATTTTAAAACCTCTGCACCCCTTATAAACATTCGCAATTCTGTTTCTGCCATTCTACATGACCTAGCTCACGAGTGCAAGATCTTTACACGGCTCCGTGCGATAAAACAAGAAGCGCGTGACACTGTGTTGAGCAGCAGCGAAGTCGCTCTATTATTCAGAACGTTTGGAAAAACAGAATGGGAGGTATTGTGAAAAAAATGTGGAGCCGGTTGAAGGCTTTCCTAACAGTACTTTTAGATGTAACAGGGGGCCAGCTAAAAAAGTTTAAAGTAACACCAACTATGCTATCTTCATTCCTGCGTTATGTTAAACCTTAGGATTTATAGAAAGATGTTTTTACCATGTTTTACACGTGTTTCCGTTTACTAGTAATGTTTTTTTTAAGAACTAGTTTGATTTTTTTTTTTTTTATGTAATAAACTATTGTGATCGGAAAAGTGACTGTCTCTCTGTGTTTATTCAATGGCATGAGTTGTCTTCAGAGACTTTATAATTGTTGCTAAGAATCCTGTTAGTTTTAGGGCGAGAGACACGCCTACACAGGGGGAAAAAAAAAAAAAAAAAACCAAATCGAAAGCGAGAGACCGCTCAAAGCAGCAGCAGTGCGTTCGGACCTCTCATCTCGCACGTTTACTAACTTCTCGACTTAACTCCCCGCTAAAATTTGAAATAATGCCCACTAAAAAGGGGCTCGTGTTGGACGCGCTGGAAAACCTATCCAACGAGAACTTCAAAAGGTTTGTTAAGGCGCTGGTGAACCGTCGCGGTAACATAAAGGTGGCGAAAAACAAGGTGCAAGATAAGGACTTTGTGGACGTAACCGAGGTGCTGGTGTCCACTTTCACCGAGGACAACGCTCCAGCCGTGGTCTCCGAATTGCTCATCTCCATTAACTGCGCCGACGAGGCCTAAAAGCTCAGTGTGTGTGTGTGTGTGTGTGAGGCCAGAGGGGGGCAGCTAATTTTTAAGAACTAGTTTGATTTTTCTGTAATAAACTATTGTGATCGGAAAAGTGACCGTTTCTCTGTGTTTATTCAATTCGAAATCGTAAGATATCATACCTGTTTGTTTTATTAACAGCGTCACAATCTGTTATCCGCCAGAACTGATCTAACAATGGGTGGCGACAGGTGTCTTCACAAACTCTATTTTTCTGCTGAGAATCCAGCTAGTTTTGGGGGAGAGAGACGCCTGCATAGAGGGGCGGTGGATAGCTGTAAAAACACCAACATTAAAAAAGTAAAAGCTTTTTTATCCGATCAGGACGCATACACTTTACACAGACCAGCCAGAATAACTTTTCCTAGAAATAAAGTTTTTGTTCGAGGGCCTATGAGACAGTTCCAGGCAGATTTATGCGATTTGCAATCACTTGCGCGTTACAACGATGGCTATAAATATTTACTAACCGTAATCGATATATTTTCGAAACGCGCGTATGTACGCGTTTTGAAAGCAAAAACAGGTACCCACGTTAGCGAAGCATTTGAAGATATCCTAGCAGTTAGCGGTTCACCATTACGCCTTCAAACAGATAAAGGGACGGAGTTTTTTAACAAACATTTCCAGAAATTAATGAGAAAGCACAATATTACACATTTTTCCACCGTCTCAGACACTAAAGCCCAGACGGTCGAGAGATTCAACAAAACATTAAAATCCCGCATGTGGAGGTATTTCACAGCTAAGAACACACACAGATACGTGAATGTAATTCAGGATTTTATTGTCAGTTATAACGACAGTTTTCACAGCAGTATAAAAATGGCACCTAACGCTGTAAACGAGGAGAATAAGAATGTCGTTTTCACTAACCTCTACGCACGAAATCCTTTCCGACGGGAGAACAAGTTCCGGTTCGCACCGGGCGACACTGTGCGAATTTCCAAAATAAAAGGGAATTTTGAAAAAGGTTATTTACAAACTTACACGGATGAAATTTTCACAATAAGACAGCGTCTCCACCGCGTTCCTCCCGTCTATAAAATATCAGATTTGGATGGTATGCCTGTAGAAGGGAGTTTCTACGAGGCGGAATTACAAAAAGTGCAAATAAAAAAAAATAAAATTTTTCGCATACAGAAAATTCTTAAATCACGCACCGTGTCAGGTAAACGCGAGTCCCTCGTCCACTGGGTGGGCTGGCCATCCAAATTCGACAGTTGGGTACCCACAAAGAGTATTAAAAACATCTGACGATCTCTAAAACGGCCATTCTGTGGAAATTACAAGATGGGTGACCACCAGAGAGAATTCTACGTCACATTAGCGTCAAACGCAAGTGTACATCTTTTTAGTGCAAACACGCTCACAGAATTTAAAACGGAGCTGGCTCAACATATTGATTTAAAAGGCTCGTGGGAGGTTGGCCTGTGCGAAATATCGTACGTCAACACAATACCAACCGTCCCTGAGAAAAAACGGAACTTTTATCTAAAACAACCTAAAAATCCGCTCCCTAGAGGTGATACATTCCAAGACGACTCAGAAACTCGACATATGCTCAAAACAAGGGGAGGTGTTTATCAAAATTATGACTCGTTAGCTTTGGACATTCAAACTCTATTAACTAAAGCGAGTTGCAAAAAGATTGACGTCCGATTTGATCAACATAAACAAAGATTCATGTTTTCGGGCGAAGAAGGATTGAGAATTATGTTCAAGAGCCCCCTGGCGTATATTGTCGGGATAAATCCCGAGAATTGGCTGTCACTTAAACCGGAAGGCGTCAACGCACAACATCCTGCCGATATAAGAGCCGGATCATATTTTATGTTCATCTACACAGACATCATCCACCATCAGACAGTTGGCGACGCGTACGCACCCATGCTTCGAACTCTACCGATAGAAGGGAATTACGGAGAAGTTGTGAACAGGACTTTTAATCCGGTTTACTATTTAGATGTGTGCAGGAGCCATATTGAAACCATTTCGGTTTACCTGCGATCAGACCAGAACAACCCGTTAGATTTCGAATACGGGAAGGTTATTCTCACTCTACATTTTAGATCGAAATAAAAAAAAAATTAACAGAACAACCCGTTAGATTTCGAATACGGGAAGGTTATTCTCACTCTGCATTTTAGATCGAAATAAAAAAAAAATGACGTCATCGTCAATGCACCCTGATTTGTACCGTTTTGTCGATTATTACGAAACACAAGTGGGGGGCTCTTTTCAAGCCGGTTTTGCGGGCGCACCGGTTCAGTACGGACGAGGTGTAGGATCTATTTTTGCAAAATTATTTCGTTTCGTGATGCCTTTGTTCAAAAACGGGTTTAACTTGGCGAAGCCACATCTCCAAGCCGCCGCTAAAAACATAGCAACGGATGTAGCGGGGCGCGTCATTCAAAGAATCCACCAGAA
The DNA here is from genome assembly GCF_059516105.1 of Syngnathus floridae. Lineage (NCBI taxonomy): Eukaryota > Metazoa > Chordata > Actinopteri > Syngnathiformes > Syngnathidae > Syngnathus > Syngnathus floridae. Next base: position 14,811,822 of record NC_142424.1, read on the forward strand.
ACAAGGCCCCGAGCAAGAAGGTTCCGGGCTTGCTGTATTGTCACGTGGGACGATCCACCCTGGGGGGCGGAGAAAGAGGACCGTTAAAAGGAAAAGACGCTCCACCGGTCTCAGACCAGTTGTCAGGAAAAAGCGGAGAAGACGCAAGACAGATATTTTCTCTTAAAAAATGGCCCTTCTACATTTCAAGAGCCACGAGGCGACTTTATCAAGTCTGGACCTTTTTAGCGCTCCCTTGACCCAATTCTCCATAGAAGATAGCTCATATGTCGAATTCCAGCCATTGTCAGCAATTGTGGATCAGGGGCCTATAGAGTTCTTTATCCCCGGGGACGGCTCAAAATATTTAGATTTATCTGACACTTTACTACATCTCCGTGCAAAGGTGACGCGTAGGGATGGGACAAATATTCCACCGCAGGAGCAAGTCGGCATCGTGAATTTCCCTATAAACACAATTTTTAGTCAATTAGATATTTCGTTGGGTGGGCGGTTAATCTCACAATCTAGTGCTACACACGCATACAGATCCATCATCGATCTGCTGTTAAATTTTTCAAAAGATTCTTTGGAGTCACAATTCACAGCAGGAATGTTCGCTATGGACACTAGGGGGCGTATGGACGCGATTTCGGTCGAAGAGGGCGTGGCTAACGCTGGTTTTGTGCGGCGCGCACAGCAGATTGCCGGCTCACGTGAATTCCATCTCACGGGGCCGCTTCATGGAGATATTTTCTTTTCCGAACGCCATCTATTGAATAATGTGGATCTACGTCTAAAGTTAACTAGAGCTTCTGATGATTTCTGTCTCATGAGCGCTCCAGACAGTGATTCGTGTCTCAAAATACTAGGAGCATCGTTATTTGTGAAAAAAGTATCAATTTCACCGGCTGTGGCGATAGGTCACGCCGCCGCTTTACAGAAAGGTAACGCCCTTTATCCGTTGACCAGAATCAATATGAAGACCTTCAGTATACCACAAAACTCACGAATTTGTCATCAGGATAATCTATTCCTCGGCCACATCCCCAAGCAAATTGTAATAGCTCTCGTAAACCACAACAGTTTCATGGGTCGGAGAGATTTAAACCCGTTTAATTTTTTGCATTATAACATAGAGTATTTAGCTCTCAGCCACGAAGGTCGACAAATACCTGCCAAAGCTTTTCAGCCCAATTTCGAAGCTGGGATATGTACACGTGAATTTCATAATTTATACACAGCAACAGGACGTTTTCTGAAAGACCTACCTCTTTGTATCGATCAACAGGATTTTAGTCAAGGCTACTCACTTTTTGTTTTCAATTTAAGTCAGGTAGATGATTCCGGGGCTTTGTCACCTGTGAATAACGGGGTCCTGAGACTCGATTTGCGCTTCAGAACCCCATTACCACATACCGCGACCCTTGTCGTATATGCTGCATACGATTCGCTTATCGAAATTAATGCTAAGAGGGAAGTATTGATGGACTATTATTAACACTATGAACGGTCGTGAACTGGACATGATTATGACCCGGATGCAGAGAGCATTATTCGGGGGTGTTTTCGCATCGGATGAGTTAGCTGACGTCAGAGACCCGCCTCCAAAATATTACATCGTCAACACGCATCCAAGACATTTACCCGGTGAGCACTGGCTCGCTTTGACTTTAGAATCGGACGGTTCGGCCACATTCTTTGATCCTTTTGGTCTGCCACCGGACAGCCCGTACTACCCGTCGAGTATATACAGATTTCTGAAGAAGCATTCTAAACGGGTCGACTATCAGAACGGGCAGTTGCAACACGAGCTCACAGACACCTGCGGTCAACATTGCGTGTATTATCTAAGTCAACGTGGGCGGGGCCTCACCTATCGCGAAGTGTTGACTCATTACAATTCGGATCCTCTCCATAACGACGCCATGGTTAGTGAGTTTGTCAAAAAATGTCGAAGGCCAGACCGGATGTGCGGCGGGCAAACATCATGTTCATTGCATAAATTTAAAAAATGTCATTGTCTGAAACCGTGTTAATGTTTTATAAAAATCTCTTTTATTCAATAAACATTGTTAAAGAGAGTTACAGAGTCATGTGTTTTTTTTTTCACTAACAACAATAGAGTATCATCTAATAACTAACCCATTTTACTATCGGCGACGTTCTTTTTCTTTTTCTCTTACTCATCACGTTTACATCTTCTGCAAAAGAAACATCCGCATCTTCACCTGTAGCGTATTTCAAACGTTTAAAATCTGCGCGAGCCAAGGGGTTGGAGATACTTGTTTCCGGCAGGTTTAATCGGGCTAGCGTCCGGAGAAATTCACTCCATCCTATCGGTTTCTCGTTGATTTTTTTCCCACTCGCACACAAATGTCTCAACAGATCGCTCATATGGGAGCCTTTGATAGTTTTCCCTCTAAAAATAAATTCACTTAACGGTGTCCAGCTTACATCTTCTGCCGACAGTCTTTTCAGCACATAGTTGGCGTTACGCCGAAAACGTGGACCTATGGCGTCCAAGATATCCTCATAGCGTCTACCTGTCACCTCGATCGTGGTCTCATCTCCGGTCTTTCTTTCTCCCTCCTCATTGGCTTCGTTGCGAATCGTAATAGGAATTTGCTCGGAGTCTTTTTGTTTGACCAGCCCCATGTAACGCTGCATTAAGGTCTGATAAATTTTGATCTTTTCATATTGATTTAAATTTTTATTATCCAAAACCTGTTTCATCTCTTCATCCAAAGAATGCTCTGCTGTATCACGGATGGTCGGAGCGGGTCGATTCAGCCTCTCGAACTGATAAGGTGAAATCAGGAACATTTTCTGAGCCGTTTTCAAACTCATTTTTTATGATTTGCTCATAAAGCCGCTAATGACACTCCCGAGAACAGGTGCGAAAGCGGCCAGCAACGGTAATATAAAACCACCTTTCTGAACTAACACAGCTCTTTTCTTCTTCAAAGTATTTTTCTTATCAGCCAAAAAGCGGATATTTTTCTTTTGCTTTTTAAGTCTCTTGTAAAGTTTTGATTTTAAGGGTACATGTCCTTTAAGAAGATTTAGAGCAATCTCACATAACGCTTTCACCAGACTACTAGGGCCTCTGAGTAGCAAATGCTTACGTTTGGCCGGTTTGGATGTAAACAGAGATTTGAGTAACGGTGCGTTTGTTTTTAAAAGCCTCGTCATCGTTTTATTGTTTGGGTATATAAACGACAGGCCACTGGTTATGTAGTACACCTGTACGTAGTCTATATTGTTCTGGGCATGAAGGTGTCAAATCTACCAGTAAATACCCATGCGGCTCTCTTGTAGCATCTTCAAAGCATTCCAGGAAAAACTTCCGGTTGCCGGGAGAAATTTGATTCGCCAGGACACTCACCTGCTGTTTATCACGGGGGTTTTTGAACAAAATCAAATAATTACTGTTTAAACTAATAGTACGGCTAAATTTGCCCTGATGGAATACATTCTGCGTTAGCATTATAACGCTTAAATTTTTATGATGTCTATATTGGGTGAATATTCGGACCACTTCGGGGTTATCCGAAGCTTGGAAGATGATGTCATCCAGAATCAGTAGATGGTGCTGGTGTGGCGGGAACAGCTTCTCGTCATCAAAAGATTCAGGCAGCCCCTTGATAAAAACAATGTCTTTATTCAGGTTTTTGAGTTCATCGTACATTGGTTGATATGCTGTATAAACCCAGACAATATTATCAGGTTTTTTTCTTAGAACATGTTCAGGATTTTGCAATACATTTTTTACAAAGAAAGTCTTCCCACACCCTGAAGGCCCTGCAACTAAAGATGAGAAAGGAAGTTCTAATCTGGGGTCGAATTCAATCTGATTAAAAGCCATTTCCACACACGTAGACACACGTATGGATAGATAGAAATATCAGTAGCCAAACGGTTCAGTGGTGCCTCGCTCTAGCAGCCTTCTTTTATCGTACACCACACGAAGCCGCTTGGAAAATGACATGTTTCTGAGATGAAACCCTCTCTTATCGCGAACGATGTTATGTTGGGGGGCGTATAGCACATCTGAGTTTCCACATGCTGTATCTATGTACCCTTGAACCAAATTGAGCATGCTATCGAGATTGATGCTGCGAGCGCTTTCGTGACTTTGTGTGATACCCTTCACCTTCATGACCGTCTGAGATGATCCTCGTGTTTTGTAAGCGTATGTTTTGGGACCGGCTGAGACGAATTCTAAAATGCTGTCGTTCGAAAGCTCATCTGTCAAATCACCCAGATAATCACCTAGAGGGAGAACACTTTCACCTGGCTTCACAGTGTACACAAGGCTGTCTGTATCGGTGTAAAGGACACGCCTCTGTAAAATTTCTAAATAGCTGTACATTTTTAAGCGTGCATAGGCTGTTGTGAAACACGCTGCAGCCACGTTTGATGTTTTTGAGGCGGGGATCTCATTGTTTGTGTTGATACAATACTGCACAATTGAGAGCTTCTCATTGATAAAATGGAAGAATTTCACATTGTACAGACCTGAAAACAGAAGCTCAAAAAAATCCTCTGATTTTGTCACAATTTTTGTGTTTACCATGTTGTCACGTTGCGCTAGTTTTCCCCACAGATTGTTAAGACAGAGTTTTGACACTTGTCTTTTGCCAGGGTTTACAGCAATTTTGGAAGGATCGAGTTGGATACCTTGATGAACGGCATACTCTTCTATGTATCTTTCTCTATCAGCCTGGTTGACCACGTGAGCTGGATAACCTGAAGATTCTTGTTTACCTTTTAGAAATGTTCGCATGTAATCACGGAAAATTGTGTCGCTCGTTCTTGTGTAATGCCACACTTCTGTAATTTCCGCAACCGTGTACCCGAGATCTAGTGCCTTAACAAATTCAGGGGTTGTCCAAACACCTGTCAACGATCTTTGCTCATCACTATGTGTACACGCCGTCTGCTGGTTGTTACACTCGGCGCATGTACGACACAGTGTGAAGACGAGTTTACCTTTAGCTGTTTTGAACGGTAGGACGGGAAAATATAAACCACGGGGTGGGTTGACTGTGGCGCTGATGAAACCAAAATACGACCTAGGGTCTTTAAAATCACCGTGGATAATCGTTGGATGATCGATTGGGTAGGTGGCTGTACTGTTGATGAAAGGATACAATGATGTCACATCAACATACAACACACGCTCGTCTGGCTCTGCCGTGTATTTTAAAACGAATGCGTTTGTTCGGCCCCCAAAAAGAGCCTGCCTCGGTTTGAGCGGTGTAGGAAATTTGGATTTTTTAAGGAATTCCTTCACCTCTATGTCCATCTTTTTCATTTGCAACCATTCATGCTCCCACATAATTACAAGGTACACATCCTGTCTAAGCTGTAGATCCTGAATTTTCTTTTGTGTTTTATCAAACCTCTCCTGAAAAGGGCGTTTGGTTGTCGGGCATATTTTAGAGAGGTCGAAGCATTCTGCGCAGCCGTGGTGATAACAACCGAAATACTCAAACACTATTTTTACGCCCCCGATTTCACAATAACCATCTACAAAGTAGTTGTCTATCCTAACTTCCCCACCGTTCAATGCATGTCTAATTTGGATATTTTGACTGTGCATGATCCATTGCATGTACTGAATAGAATCGTGTGAGAAAGCTTTGTACTGACGCATATAGTTGTCTGATGGTGTAATGGCTAGTGTTTGAGGGGTCAGAAAATTAGCTCTGAAAACATTCATGCACGCCGACGCAATTGTTACTGCATTGAATGGATCTGTTCCGGTGGCCTCAAAAAACTCACTCCTGAATTTTTCACACCCTTGCATTAACAGATCAACATCATTCTCGCAGTAGGCTATTGCCTGTTTAGCAAAATCAAACACATTGCTAGCTTCTTTGGCATACCACTCGTCAAACTTTGATCGTTGGGAGGGTGACATTCGCTCGGTGCCGTAGTACATGGGGTCAGGGTGACACCCGACGTAGTTTAGATGCTCTAAAGAGCTGAATTTGTGTGGGAAGTACCCCTTTGATTTGTCTTCAAACCCCAGGGCCTTAGGCATTGCGCTTAGAGGCATCGTCAAGAATGAGAGAGAGTCTATGAATCGTGATTTTGTGTCTAAATCGACAAATGATAGAACTTTACTCCCTTGCATCAGAATGTCGAGTTTGAGACCTAATTCGAGCATTCTCCTTATCAGTATGTATGAATCAAAACCTCTCGCATTATGTGCAACAAACGTAGTTTGTTTAAACCGTGGCATTCGGAAAAATCTGAGAAATTCATCAACACAATCTGTGCCATACCAATGCTTCGTCAGTCTATTCGATCTGCAGCAGATGAGAAAAGGTTTGTGTAAACCGTTTGTGTCTACATAAGTTTCGAAATCGTAGTAGACTACATTTTTGCACGGTGGTTGAGGTTTGATGGGCTGAATGTAGCACATGTGGGGGTTCAATAAGGCGTCATCTTGATTTATGATCTCATCACACACTGCGCATTTTTTAACGGGGCAGCGATGTTTAGCACCGGTACCATCAGCTTTCACATAATACCGGAGACCACATTCCAAGCATTTTTTGTATGAAGCGCAGTTGCTCGCACGATTCATTGATCGGGACTCTTTATGTTTGATAAGGCATTCCTCATTACGACAAGATTTGTTACAGTCGGGGCAGATGATAGGTTTAAACCGTCGCTGTTTACAGCATGGATCAAGACAAACGCCACAGTGTCCTGCACAATGGTGCTGTTCCCAATTGGCATGCCCTTTGTAACAATACCTGCAGAAGAATGCGTGGCCCACAAAGGCCTCAATAGCTTTCACGCCGTAATAGTGGCCCTCGAGGTTTAAGACAAATAGAGTGTCGTTATCTGTTTTGGGGTAACGCGTGTCGAAAAAGGTCATGGGGCGGCAGTCCTCTTTTCGATACATTACAGTTATTTTCCGTTTGAGGACTTTCTCAAATTTATGGACATCGCCCAGACTCACAGGTGTTTGACAATCCAATCCTACGCTCTCCTGTAAGAGCCGTGCGTGTCTCGTGGCTTGTTTTGTTGTCAGCGTGTCATTTAGCAGATAGGTTAGCGAGAGAGCGAAACACAAATTATTGTCTTTATTACGAGGTATGTGTAGGTGTCGTTTTTTCAACCTCAAAATCTCTCTGTTGGTAGTGTTCAGCAGCCTTCGACGCACTCCACCACCACCACGCAATGGAGTGACTATTTGTACAATGAGCTCTAAGCTCTCATCAGCCAGAAGCTCTGTATTTGATTGGGCTAAACGTTCAAGCAGGTTTGATACATTATCTCTGATAGAGTTTATATCAGTAGTTTGCGGGCAGATGTGAGCTCTATCGTTACCAGCCGCGAGCTCTATCTGAATTACATCACCTGTTTGCGCCCTGCTAGCTACCTCTTGCAAGACATCATCTATTCTGTCTTCAATCTGGAGGTAGAAGGTTGCAAAATCATTAATGTTCTGTTGCGATGGTATATTTAGCCGTCGTCTCACCTCTACATTGTTGAAATGCGGCCTGTTGATTACAACCGAACCGCCGCGTTGGTCAGCTAATACAGAACCGTTGTTAGATTGTTGGGGCGTGTGTTGAAACGGTGATGTGTTGTCATCAATAACGTCTATTTCATGATCAGTTATAACAGCACAGTTGTTAGGCTGAAATATCGGCCGAACGGCGTCAATAGCAGCCGGTGGTGATGAATCGCGAGAGTTAGTGGTCAACGGGTCAACCAGAGGCTGTGTATTTAGATTTTGGATGATGTTTAGCAACTGGATAGGAATGTCAGGACTGATACGCCCGTCGCTGTCATTAGCATGGTTGTTTAATTCTGCTATCATGTTTAGCAATTGTGACGGGATTTGTGTAGGACTCTGTCCACCTTCATTCGGGCTTCGGTTGTTCAATTCATCTATGACAGTCTGTAAATGAGTGAGAATAACAGGACTGTCTGGTCTCTCCCCCTCTGACAAAGCAACGGTCACATTGTTGAGCAAATCTGTTATTTGACTCGTACACACATTGTTAACGTTTGATAAATCTAGCTGTGGTGTGTCACTTCTTTGGCTTCCCCCGTTAAATGATGGCAAATCTATTTCAGAAATGTTTGCTAAGAAATCCGACTCCGTCGACGTAAGGTTTGAATGATCCATTATATTTTCTTTTACAAAACACAGCAGAAACAACACAAACCTATTTTGATTCGGCTAAATCTGTAAGAGCACGTATAATCTTAAAGCACTCTTGTAACCGTCTTTTGTAGATACAGTTACCCCGACACCTTAGAGGCCCCCTGCTGTTTGAGTGGTGGATGTTGTAGAAGGGGTGCCCCCTCCTCTTCCTCCTCCTCTTCCTCTCTCTCTGTGGCTCGGTGTCACGATGTTCACCTGTAAGTTAATCCTTTATAATACCGAAAATAGCAAGTATGATAACACATAAAGATAGAAAAAATATAAGGAATACCTCCAACTTTGTTTGTCGACTCTTGATGATGATGGTTTAAAGCTTCGTAAGTAGATAGAGCCTCAAGTAGTTCAGAATCCGTCGCTGCCTCCTGTCGGTTGGTGTGGGGTGCAGTCGGATTGGTTTCAACAGTAACACGTGACTCTGATACAGCTGGTCGCTCTGACTCTGTCGTTTCCACTGCTCCAATATGGCGGTCGAAAGCAGCTTGTGTCGGCCGAACGCTTTTTCTAGTGGCCGCGGCCACGAGATCTGATACAGACATAAAAAATAAAATCAGTAACTAATACCCTCTATAAGAACTATCTTAGATGCGCTATTGACTCACCGTAGTCTGATTGTGTTAGGTAAACGTCGCTAAAATCGTCGTCAAAAGATGCGTGGACATCGGCAAAAACGATGTTGTCTGCAAATATTATATAAACAATACAGCTTGTTTTATAAAAATAACTTATTATTATTATTTATTATTATTATTTGTTATTATTATTGTCATTATTGTGAGAAATGTAGTAAAATGACTTACCTTTAACCATTCTCGAAAACAACTTTTTGACACGCTTCGATTCTGTTCGTCAGAGTGATGGCTTCCCTTGTCTTGTCTTCTCCAAAATGATGCTCATCCGCACCAAACTTTTAAATTCGGCGGGGATAAGACCACGCCTATGAGCTCACGTGTCGCGGTAAATCGGATAACTTTGGTCGTATGTTGATGACGCATCAAAGAGGTCTTTCTCATATCCTTGGCCCCAGTAATACCGACTCCGCTATTGTTTGTCAAATTACATTAGAGATAACTTGTGACTTGTAACAGTGTGATTTTCTCAACAAAAGCCCTTTGATCCTCTAAACCAATGTTTACCAAATTACATGCGTCTCTCGCTTTTCAGATAACTTTGGCTGAGCTATTGATTCTCAAATTATATGCGACTCTCTTCCAGCCAACTTTGACACCTATAATGTTGCCTCCTGTCACAAACCCCCCCACCCTATCACAAACACCCCCCTCCCCTTCGCCTTCTCAACAAAAAGGCTCCCCTTCAGTCTCACACGTACGGGCCGGATGCAAAGGTAGCTCAGAGGGCTGTTAGCAAAGCTAGCACAGGTGCTCCACCTGTCTTGATTCATAAAAATACATGCCCATACATATCCACATCTTAAAAATGGCGCCAGCAAACCAAAATGGCGACAGTCAAAGATGGCGCCGTCACGACTGGCGCCATCTTGATGCCACCAACCCGCTAATGAATTTATGACCCCCAATAAAATACGTCATAAATCAACATCAATAGATCATAAAATTTTATGACTTCCTAACTCATTTGCATATGAATAGACATCAAAGCCTGCTGCCTTCTATTACTCTCTCTCGCGCACACCACCCGGTTCCACCAGGAGGCCGTGCACACGCGCCAAATGGCCGAAATAAGCTCCCGCCGAGCGGATCGGCTGTTTATAAGCACCGCGGAGGAGATCGCGGAGCCTCATTGCACTTCCAGCGGCAAGCATACTCGCGCACGCCGCCCGGAACAACCGGGAGGCCGTGCGCATGCGCTAAGTGGCCGAAATAAGATCCCGCCTAGCGGATCGGCTGTTTATAAGCACCGCGGAGGAGATCGCAGAGCCGCATTGCACTTCCAGCGGCCAGCACACTCACGCACACCGCCCGGCTCCACCAGGAGGCCGTGCGCACGCGCCGTGGCCGAAATAAGCTCCCGCCTAGCGAATCGGCTGTTTATGAGCTCCGCGAAGGAGACTGCAGAGCCTCATTGCACTTCCAGCGGCCAGCACACTCGCGCACACCACCCGGTTCCACCGGGAGGCCGTGCACACGCGCCAAGTGGCCGAAATAAGCTCCCTTCTAGCGAATCGGCTGTTTATGAGCTCCGCAGAGGAGACTGCAGAGCCTCATTGCACTTCCAGCGGCCAGCACACTCGCGCACACCACCCGGTTCCACCGGGAGGCCGTGCGCACGCACCAAGTGGCCGAAATAAGCTCCCGCCTAGCGGACCGGCTGTTTATAAGCACCGCGGAGGAGACCGCAGAGCCTCATTGCACTTCCAGCGGCCAGCACACTCGCACACGCCGCCTGATTCCACCTTGAGGCCGTGCACACGAGCCAAGTGGCCGAAATAAGCTCCCGCCTAGCGGATCGGCTGTTTATAAGCACCGCGGAGGAGATTGCGGAGCCTCATTGCACTTCCAGCGGCCAGCATACTCGCGCACGCCGCCCTGAACAACCGGGAGGCCGTGCGCATGCGCTAAGTGGCCGAAATAAGATCCCGCCTAGCGGATCGGCTGTTTATAAGCACCGCGGAGGAGATAGCGGAGCCACATTGCACTTCCAGCGGCCAGCACACTCGCGCACGCTTCCCGGTTCCACCGGGAGGCCGTGCGCACGCACCAAGTGGCCGAAATAAGCTCCCGCCTAGCGGACCGGCTGTTTATAAGCACCGCGGAGGAGACCGCAGAGCCTCATTGCACTTCCAGCGGCCGGCACACTCGCGCACGCTTCCTGGTTCCACCGGGAGGCCGTGCGCACGCGCCAAGTGGCCGAAATAAGCTCCCGCCTAGCGGACCGGCTGTTTATAAGCACCGCGGAGGAGACCGCAGAGCCTCATTGCACTTCCAGCGGCAAGCATACTCGCGCAAGCCGCCCGGAACAACCGGGAGGCCGTGCGCATGCGCTAAGTGGCCGAAATAAGATCCCGCCTAGCGGATCGGCTGTTTATAAGCACCGCGGAGGAGATAGCGGAGCCTCATTGCACTTCCAGCGGCCAGCACACTCGCGCACGCTTCCCGGTTCCACCGGGAGAACGTGCGCACGCACCAAGTGGCCGAAATAAGCTCCCGCCTAGCGGACCGGCTGTTTATAGGCACCGCGGAGGAGACCGCAGAGCCTCATTGCACTTCCAGTGGCCAGCACACTCGCACACGCCGCCCGATTCCACCTTGAGGCCGTGCGCACGAGCCAAGTGGCCGAAATAAGCTCCCTTCTAGCGGATCGGCTGTTTATAAGCACCGCGGAGGAGATCGCAGAGCCTCATTGCACTTCCAGCGGCCAGCACATTTCACCGGGAGGCCGTGCGCACGCGCCAGGTGGCCGAAATAAGCTCCCTTCTAGCGAATCGGCTGTTTATGAGCTCCGCAGAGGAGACTGCAGAGCCTCATTGCACTTCCAGCGGCCAGCACACTCGCGCACACCACCCGGTTCCACCGGGAGGCCGTGCACACGCGCCAAGTGGCCAAAATAAGCTCCCGCCTAGCGGAGCCGCTGTTTATAAGCACCGCGGAGGAGATCGCGGAGCCTCATTGCACTTCCAGCGGCAAGCACACTCGCACGTGCCGCCCAACTCCACCGGAAGGCCGTGCGCACGCGCCAAGTGGCCGAAATAAATTCCTGCCTAGCGGATCGGCAATTATAAGCACCACGGAGGAGATCGCGGAGCCTCATTGCAACTCCAGCGGCCAGCACACTCGCGCACACCACCCGGTTCCAACGGGAGGCCGTGCACACGCGCCAAGTGGCCGAAATAAGCTCCCGCCGAGCGGATCGGCTGTTTATAAGCACCGCGGAGGAGATCGCGGAGCCTCATTGCACTTCCAGCGGCAAGCATACTCGCGCACGCCGCCCGGAACAACCGGGAGGCCGTGTGCATGCGCTAAGTGGCCGAAATAAGATCCCGCCTAGCGGATCGGCTGTTTATAAGCACCGCGGAGGAGATAGCAGAGCCTCATTGCACTTCCAGCGGCCAGCACACTCGCGCACGCTTACCGGTTCCACCGGGAGGCCGTGCGCACGCACCAAGATGCCGAAATAAGCTCCCGCCTAGCGGACCGGCTGTTTATAAGCACCGCGGAGGAGACCGCAGAGCCTCATTGCACTTCCAGCGGCCAGCACACTCGCACACGCCGCCCGATTCCACCTTGAGGCCGTGCGCACGAGCCAAGTGGCCGAAATAAGCTCCCGCCTAGCGGATCGGCTGTTTATAAGCACCGCGGAGGAGACCGCAGAGCCTCATTGCACTTCCAGCGGCAAGCATACTCGCGCACGCCGCCCGGAACAACCGGGAGGCCGTGCGCATGCGCTAAGTGGCCGAAATAAGAACCCTTCTAGCGGATTGGCTGTTTATAAGCACCGCGGAGGAGATCGCAGAGCCTCATTGCACTTCCAGCGGCCAGCACACTCACGCACACCGCCCGGCTCCACCGGGAAGCCGTGCGCACGCGCCGTGGCCGAAATAAGCTCCCGCCTAGCGGATCGGCTGTTTATAAGCACCGCGGAGGAGATCGCGGAGCCTCATTGCACTTCCAGCGGCAAGCACACTCGCGCACGCCGCCCGGAACAACCGGGAGGACGTGCGCATGCGCCAAGTGGCCGAAATAAGCTCCCGCCTACCGGAGCGGCTGTTTATAAGCACCGCAGAGGAGATCGCGGAGCCTCATTGCACTTCCAGCGGCAAGCACACTCGCACACGCGGCCCAACTCCACCGGAAGCCCGTGCGCACGCGCCAAGTGGGCTAAATAAATTCCCGCCTAGCGGATCGGCTGTTTATAAGCACCGCAGAGGAGATCGCGGAGCCTCATTGCACTTCCAGCGGCAAGCATACTCGCGCACGCCGCCCGGAACAACCGGGAGGCCGTGCGCATGCGCTAAGTGGCCGAAATAAGATCCCGCCTAGCGGATCGGCTGTTTATAAGCACCGCGGAGGAGATAGCGGAGCCTCATTGCACTTCCAGCGGCAAGCACACTCGCGCACGCCGCCCGGAACAACCGGGAGGACGTGCGCATGCGCCAAGTGGCCAAAATAAGCTCCCGCCTAGCGGAGCGGCTGTTTATAAGCACCGCGGAGGAGATCTCGGAGCCTCATTGCACTTCCAGCGGCAAGCATACTCGCGCACGCCGCCCGGAACAACCGGGAGGCCGTGCGCATGCGCTAAGTGGCCGAAATAAGATCCCGCCTAGCGGATCGGCTGTTTATAAGCACCGCGGAGGAGATAGCGGAGCCTCATTGCACTTCCAGCGGCCAGCACACTCGCGCACGCTTCCCGGTTCCACCGGGAGAACGTGCGCACGCACCAAGTGGCCGAAATAAGCTCCCGCCTAGCGGACTGGCTGTTTATAGGCACCGCGGAGGAGACCGCAGAGCCTCATTGCACTTCCAGCGGCCAGCACACTCGCACACGCCGCCCGATTCCACCTTGAGGCCGTGCGCACGAGCCAAGTGGCCGAAATAAGCTCCCTTCTAGCGAATCGGCTGTTTATGAGCTCCGCGGAGGAGACTGCAGAGCCTCATTGCACTTCCAGCGGCCAGCACACTCGCGCACACCACCCGGTTCCACCGGGAGGCCGTGCACACGCGCCAAGTGGCCGAAATAAGCTCCCGCCGAGCGAATCGGCTGTTTATAAGCACCGCGGAGGAGATCGCGGAGCCTCATTGCACTTCCAGCGGCAAGCACACTCGCGCACGCCGCCCGGAACAACCGGGAGGGGCGCATGCGCCAAGTGGCCGAAATAAGCTCCCGCCTCTCGGAGCGGCTGTTTATAAGCACCGCGGAGGAGTTCGCGGAGCCTGATTGCACTTCCAGCGGCCGGCACACTCGCGCACGCTTCCTGGTTCCACCGGGAGGCCGTGCGCACGCGCCAAGTGGCCGAAATAAGCTCCCGCCTAGCGGAGCCGCTGTTTATAAGCACCGCGGAGGAGATCGCGGAGCCTCATTGCACTTCCAGCGGCAAGCACACTCGCACACGCCGCCCAACTCCACCGGAAGGCCGTGCGCACGCGCCAAGTGGCCGAAATAAATTCCTGCCAAGCGGATCGGCAATTATAAGCACCACGGAGGAGATCGCGGAGCCTCATTGCACTTCCAGCGGCCAGCACACTCGCGCACGCTTCCTGGTTCCATCGGGAGGCCGTGCCCACGCGCCAAGGGGCCGAAATAAGCTCCCGCCTAGCGGACCGGCTGTTTATAAGCACCGCGGAGGAGACCGCAGAGCCTCATTGCACTTCCAGCGGCAAGCATACTCGCGCACGCCGCCCGGAACAACCGGGAGGCCGTGCGCATGCGCTAAGTGGCCGAAATAAGATCCCGCCTAGCGGATCGGCTGTTTATAAGCACCGCGGAGGAGATAGCGGAGCCTCATTGCACTTCCAGCGGCCAGCACACTCGCGCACGCTTCCCGGTTCCACCGGGAGAACGTGCGCACGCACCAAGTGGCCGAAATAAGCTCCCGCCTAGCGGACCGGCTGTTTATAGGCACCGCGGAGGAGACCGCAGAGCCTCATTGCACTTCCAGTGGCCAGCACACTCGCACACGCCGCCCGATTCCACCTTGAGGCCGTGCGCACGAGCCAAGTGGCCGAAATAAGCTCCCTTCTAGCGGATCGGCTGTTTATAAGCACCGCGGAGGAGATCGCAGAGCCTCATTGCACTTCCAGCGGCCAGCACATTCGGGCACGCTTCCCGGTTCCACCGGGAGGCCGTGCGCACGCGCCAGGTGGCCGAAATAAGCTCCCTTCTAGCGAATCGGCTGTTTATGAGCTCCGCGGAGGAGACTGCAGAGCCTCATTGCACTTCCAGCGGCCAGCACACTCGCGCACACCACCCGGTTCCACCGGGAGGCCGTGCACACGCGCCAAGTGGCCGAAATAAGCTCCCGCCGAGCGGATCGGCTGTTTATAAGCACCGCGGAGGAGATCGCGGAGCCTCATTGCACTTCCAGCGGCAAGCACACTCGCGCACGCCGCCCGGAACAACCGGGAGGGGCGCATGCGCCAAGTGGCCGAAATAAGCTCCCGCCTCTCGGAGCGGCTGTTTATAAGCACCGCAGAGGAGTTCGCGGAGCCTGATTGCACTTCCAGCGGCCGGCACACTCGCGCACGCTTCCTGGTTCCACCGGGAGGCCGTGCGCACGCGCCAAGTGGCCGAAATAAGCTCCCGCCTAGCGGAGCCGCTGTTTATAAGCACCGCGGAGGAGATAGCGGAGCCTCATTGCACTTCCAGCGGCCAGCACACTCGCACACGCTTCCCGGTTCCACCGGGAGGCCGTGCGCACGCACCAAGTGGCCGAAATAAGCTCCCGCCTAGCGGACCGGCTGTTTATAAGCACCACGGAGGAGACCGCAGAGCCTCATTGCACTTCCAGCGGCCAGCACACTCGCACACGCCGCCCGATTCCACCTTGACGCCGTGCGCACGAGCCAAGTGGCCGAAATAAGCTCCCGCCTAGCGGATCGGCTGTTTACAAGCACCGCAGAGGAGATTGCGGAGCCTCATTGCACTTCCAGCGGCCAGCACACTCGCGCACGCTTCCCGGTTCCACCGGGAGGCCGTGCACACGCGCCAGGTGGCCGAAATAAGCTCCCTTCTAGCGGATTGGCTGTTTATAAGCACCGCGGAGGAGATCGCAGAGCCTCATTGCACTTCCAGCGGCCAGCAAACTCGTGCACGCCACCCGGTTCCACCGGGAGGCCGTGCGCACGCGCCAAGTGGCCGAAATAAGCTCCCACCTAGCGGATGGGCTGTTTATGAGCTCCGCGGAGGAGACTGCAGAGCCTCATTGCACTTCCAGCGGCAAGCATACTCGCGCACGCCGCCCGGAACAACCGGGAGGCCGTGTGCATGCGCTAAGTGGCCGAAATAAGATCCCACCTAGCGGATCGGCTGTTTATAAGCACCGCGGAGGAGATAGCAGAGCCTCATTGCACTTCCAGCGGCCAGCACACTCGCGCACGCTTACCGGTTCCACCGGGAGGCCGTGCGCACGCACCAAGATGCCGAAATAAGCTCCCGCCTAGCGGACCGGCTGTTTATAAGCACCGCGGAGGAGACCGCAGAGCCTCATTGCACTTCCAGCGGCCAGCACACTCGCACACGCCGCCCGATTCCACCTTGAGGCCGTGCGCACGAGCCAAGTGGCCGAAATAAGCTCCCGCCTAGCGGATCGGCTGTTTATAAGCACCGCGGAGGAGACCGCAGAGCCTCATTGCACTTCCAGCGGCAAGCATACTCGCGCACGCCGCCCGGAACAACCGGGAGGCCGTGCGCATGCGCTAAGTGGCCGAAATAAGAACCCTTCTAGCGGATTGGCTGTTTATAAGCACCGCGGAGGAGATCGCAGAGCCTCATTGCACTTCCAGCGGCCAGCACACTCACGCACACCGCCCGGCTCCACCGGGAAGCCGTGCGCACGCGCCGTGGCCGAAATAAGCTCCCGCCTAGCGGATCGGCTGTTTATAAGCACCGCGGAGGAGATCGCGGAGCCTCATTGCACTTCCAGCGGCAAGCACACTCGCGCACGCCGCCCGGAACAACCGGGAGGACGTGCGCATGCGCCAAGTGGCCGAAATAAGCTCCCGCCTACCGGAGCGGCTGTTTATAAGCACCGCAGAGGAGATCGCGGAGCCTCATTGCACTTCCAGCGGCAAGCACACTCGCACACGCGGCCCAACTCCACCGGAAGCCCGTGCGCACGCGCCAAGTGGCCGAAATGAATTCCCGCCTAGCGGATCGGCTGTTTATAAGCACCGCGGAGGAGATCGTGGAGCCTCATTGCACTTCCAGCGGCAAGCACACTCGCGCACGCCGCCCGGAACAACCGGGAGGCCGTGCGCATGCGCTAAGTGGCCGAAATAAGATCCCGCCTAGCGGATCGACTGTTTATAAGCACCGCGGAGGAGATAGCGGAGCCTCATTGCACTTCCAGCGGCCAGCACACTCGCACACGCTTCCCGGTTCCACCGGGAGGCCGTGCGCACGCACCAAGTGGCCGAAATAAGCTCCCGCCTAGCGGACCGGCTGTTTATAAGCACCGCGGAGGAGACCGCAGAGCCTCATTGCACTTCCAGCGGCCAGCACACTCGCACACGCCGCCCGATTCCACCTTGAGGCCGTGCGCACGAGCCAAGTGGCCGAAATAAGCTCCCTTCTAGCGGATCGGCTGTTTATAAGCACCGCGGAGGAGACCGCAGAGCCTCATTGCACTTCCAGCGGCAAGCATACTCGCGCACGCCGCCCGGAACAACCAGGAGGCCGTGCGCATGCGCTAAGTGGCCGAAATAAGATCCCTTCTAGCGGATTGGCTGTTTATAAGCACCGCGGAGGAGATCGCAGAGCCTCATTGCACTTCCAGCGGCCAGCACACTCACGCACACCGCCCGGCTCCACCGGGAGGCCGTGCGCACGCGCCGTGGCCGAAATAAGCTCCCGCCTAGCGGATCGGCTGTTTATAAGCACCGCGTAGGAGATCGCGGAGCCTCATTGCACTTCCAGCGGCAAGCACACTCGCGCACGCCGCCCGGAACAACCGGGAGGACGTGCGCATGCGCCAAGTGGCCGAAATAAGCTCCGGCCTAGCGGAGCGGCTGTTTATAAGCACTGCGGAGGAGATCGCGGAGCCTCATTGCACTTCCAGCGGCAAGCACACTCGCACACGCCGCCCAACTCCACCGGAAGCCCGTGCGCACGCGCCAAGTGGCCGAAATAAATTCCCGCCTAGCGGATCGGCTGTTTATAAGCACCGCGGAGGAGATCGTGGAGCCTCATTGCACTTCCAGCAGCAAGCACACTCGCGCACGCCGCCCGGAACAACCGGGAGGCCGTGTACATGCGCCAAGTGGCCGAAATAAGCTCCCGCCTAGCGGATCGGCTGTTTATGAGCACCGCGGAGGAGACTGCAGAGCCTCATTGCACTTCCAGCGGCCAGCACACTCGCGCACGCCACCCGGTTCCACCGGGAGGCCGTGCGCACGCGCGAAGTGGCCGAAATAAGCTCCCGCCTAGCGGATCGGCTGTTTATAAGCACCGCGTAGGAGATCGCGGAGCCTCATTCCACTTCCAGCGGCCAGCACACTCGCGCACGCCGCCCGGAACAACCGGGAGGCGGTGCGCACGCGCCAAGTGGCCGAAATAAGCTCCCGCCTAGCGGATCGGCTGTTTATAAGTACTGCGGTGGAGATCGCGGAGCCTCATTGCACTTCCAGCGGCCAGCACACTCGCGCACGCCACCCGGTTCCACCGGGAGGCCGTGCGCACTTCACCCGGTTCCACCGGGAGGCCGTGCGCACGCGCCAAGTGGCCGAAATAAGCTCCCGCCTAGCGGAGCGGCTGTTTATGAGCACCGCAGAGGAGACTGCAGAGCCTCATTGCACTTCCAGCGGCCAGCACACTCGCGCACACCACCCGGTTCCACCGGGAGGCCGTGCGCACGCACCAAGTGGCCGAAATAAGCTCCCGCCTAGCGGATCGGCTGTTTATACGCACCGCGGAGGAGATTGCGGAGCCTCATTGCACTTCCAGCGGCAAGCACACTCGCGCACGCCACCCGGAACAACCGGGAGGCCGTGCGCATGCGCCAAGTTGCCGGAAATAGCTCCATGCCGAGCGGATCGGCTGTTTTTAAGCACCGCAGAAGAGATCGCGCAGCCTCATTCCACTTCCAGCAGCCAGCACACTCGCGCGCGCCGCCTGTGACCGACCAGCTTCATCCGGTACCTTGCTCGGCCCGCTTCTCCCCCCGCGCGGACTTCCAACCGCTCGGGGAGACGTTCGGAAGCTGCCGGTGCCGTTGCATTGGGAAAATACCTCCCTCTGACGGACACGGCGAGAAATTAAACCACTCTCGCACTTCGCGCACACTTGCATTGCTCCGCGTTCGATGACACTTTGTGCGGGCAAACGGCAGGAGTAACTCTAACTCTCTTAAGGTAGGCTCACTTGACATTTTTTTAACGGTTAGTGGAAGCGAGCGGGACCACCGGGAGGCTGTGCGCATACGCCGGCTAGCCAGAAATAGCTCCGAGCCGCGCGGATCGGCTGTTTACAAGCACCGCGGAGGAAATCGCAGAGCCTCATTCGACTTCCAGCGGCCAGCACACTTGCGCACGCCGCCCGGAACAACCGGGATGCCGTGCGCACGCGCCAAGTGGCCTAAATAAGCTCCCGCCTAGCGGATCGGCTGTTTATAAGCACCGCGGAGGAGATCGCGGAGCCTCAATCCACTTCCAGCGGCAAGCACACTCGCGCACGCCGCCCGGAACAACCGAGAGGACGTGCGCATGCGCCAAGTGGCCGAAATAAGCTCCCGCCTAGCGAAGCGCCTGTTTCTAAGCACCGCGGAGGAGATCGCGGAGCCTCATTGCACTTCCAGCGGCAAGCACACTCGCACACGCCGCCCAACTCCACCGGAAGGCCGTGCGCACGCGCCAAGTGGCCTAAATAAGCTCCCGCCAAGCGGATCGGCTGTTTATAAGCACCGCGGAGGAGATCGCGGAGCCTCATTCGACTTCCAGCGGCCAGCACACTCGCGCACGCCGCCCGGAACAACCGGGAGGCCGTGGGCACGCGCCAAGTGGCCTAAATAAGCTCCCGCCTAGCGGATCGGCTGTTTATAAGCACCGCGGAGGAGATCGCGGAGCCTCAATCCTATTCCAGCGGCCAGCACACTCGCGCACGCCGCCCGGAACAACCCGGAGGCCGTGGGCACGCGCCAAGTGGCCGAAATAAGCTCCCGCCTAGCGGATCGGCTGTTTATAAGCACCGCGGAGGAGATTGCAGAGCCTCATTGCATTTAGCGGCCAGCACACTCGTGCACACCGCCCGGTTCCACCGGGAGGCCGTGCGCACGTGCCAAGTGGCCGAAATAAGATCGCGCCTAGCGGATCGGCTGTTTATAAGAACCGTGGAGGAGATCGCAGAGCCTCATTGCACTTCCAGCAGCAAGGACATTCGCGCACGCCGCCCGGCTCCACCGGGAGGCCGTGCGCCCGCGCCAAATGGCCGAAATAAGCTCCCGCCTAGCGGATCAGCTGTTTATAAGCACCGCGGAGGAGATTGCGGAGCCTCATTGCACTTCCAGCGCCCAGCACACTCGCGCACGCTGCCCGGAACAACCGGGAGGCCGTGCGCACGCGCCAAGTTGCCGGAAATAGCTCCTTGCCGAGCGGATCGGCTTTTTATAAGTACCGCGGAGGAGATCGAAGAGCCTCATTGAAATTCCAGCGGCCAGCACACTCGCGCACGCCGCCCGGAACAACCGGGAGGACGTGCGCATGCGCCAAGTGGCCGAAATAAGCTCCCGCCTAGCGGAGCGGCTGTTTATAAGCACCGCGAGGAGATCACGGAGCCTCATTGCACTTCCAGCGGCAAGCACACTCGCACACGCCGCCCAACTCCACCGGAAGGCCGTGCGCACGCGCCAAGTGGCCGAAATAAATTCCTGCCTAACGGATCGGCAATTATAAGCACCGCGGAGGAGATCGCGGAGCCTCATTGCACTTCCAGCGGCAAGCACACTCGCGCACGCCGCCCGGAACAACCGGGAGGCCGTGTACATGCGCCAAGTGGCCGAAATAAGCTCCCGCCTAGCGGATCGGCTGTTTATGAGCACCGCGGAGGAGACTGCAGAGCCTCATTGCACTTCCAGCGGCCAGCACACTCGCGCACACCACCCGGTTCCACCGGGAGGCCGTGCACACGCGCCAAGTGGCCGAAATAAGCTCCCGCCGAGCGGATCGGCTGTTTATAAGCACTGCGGAGGAGATCGCGGAGCCTCATTGCACTTCCAGCGGCAAGCATACTCGCGCACGCCGCCCGGAACAACCGGGAGGCCGTGCACACGCGCCAAGTGGCCGAAATAAGCTCCCTTCTAGCGGATTGGCTGTTTATAAGCACCGCGGAGGAGATCGCAGAGCCTCATTGCACTTCCAGCGGCCAGCACACTCACGCACACCGCTCGGCTCCACCGGGAGGCCGTGCGCACGCGCCAAGTGGCCGAAATAAGCTCCCGCCTAGCGGATCGGCTGTTTATGAGCTCCGCGGAGGAGACTGCAGAGCCTCATTGCACTTCCAGCGGCCAGCACACTCGCGCACACCACCCGGTTCCACCGGGAGGCCGTGCACACGCGCCAAGTGGCCGAAATAAGCTCCCGCCTAGCGGATCGGCTGTTTATAAGCACCGCGGAGGAGATTGCGGAGCCTCATTGCACTTCCAGCGGCCAGCACACTCGCGCACGCTTCCCGGTTCCACCGGGAGGCCGTGCGCACGCGCCAGGTGGCCGAAATAAGCTCCCTTCTAGCGGATTGGCTGTTTATAAGCACCGCGGAGGAGATCGCAGAGCCTCATTGCACTTCCAGCGGCCAGCACACTCACGCACACCGCCCGGCTCCACCGGGAGGCCGTGCGCACGCGCCGTGGCCGAAATAAGCTCCCGCCTAGCAGATCGGCTGTTTATAAGCACCGCGGAGGAGATCGCGGAGCCTCATTGCACTTCCAGCGGCAAGCACACTCGCGCACGCCACCCGGAACAACCGGGAGGACGTGCGCATGCGCCAATTGGCCAAAATAAGCTCCCGCCTAGCGGAGCGGCTGTTTATAAGCACCGCGGAGGAGATCGCGGAGCCTCATTGCACTTCCAGCGGCAAGCACACTCGCACACGCCGCCCGGAAAAACCGGGAGGACGAGCGCATGCGCCTAGTGGCCGAAATAAGCTCCCGCCTAGCGGATTGGCTGTTTATAAGCACCGCGGAGGAGATCGCGGAGCCTCATTGCACTTCCAGCGGCCGGCACACTCGCGCACGCTTCCTGGTTCCACCGGGAGGCCGTGCGCACGCACCAAGTGGCCGAAATAAGCTTCGCCTAGCGGACCGGCTGTTTATAAGCACCGCGGAGGAGACCGCAGAGCCTCATTGCACTTCCAGCGGCCAGCACACTCGCACACGCTGCCCGATTCCACCTTGAGGCCGTGCGCACGCGCCAGGTGGCCGAAATAAGCTCCCGCCTAGCGGAGCGGCTGTTTATAAGCACCGCGGAGGAGATCGCGGAGCCTCATTGCACTTCCAGCGGCAAGCACACTCGCACACGCCGCCCAACTCCACCGGAAGGCCGTGCGCACGCGCCAAGTGGCCGAAATAAATTCCTGCCTAGCGGATCGGCAATTATAAGCCCCGCGGAGGAGATCGCGGAGCCTCATTGCACTTCCAGCGGCAAGCACACTCGCGCACGCCGCCCGGAACAACCGGGAGGCCGTGTACATGCGCCAAGTGGCCAAAATAAGCTCCCGCCTAGCGGATCGGCTGTTTATGAGCACCGCGGAGGAGACTGCAGAGCCTCATTGCACTTCCAGCGGCCAGCACACTCGCGCACACCACCCGGTTCCAGCGGGAGGCCGTGCACACGCACCAAGTGGCCGAAATAAGGGTTAGGGTTAGGGTTAGGGTTAGGATTGGATTGTGAAGTCCAACCCCTACCAGGGACGGGGAACTGATGTCCCCCCCTAGCAGAAGAGGACAACGCACGGTCCATCCATCCGTGGCCATACCTCGCCACCCGCTCCCGCCCCCGGGTTGCAGGCTGGCGCTGTCGCCCCCTACGGACAACTGTCCATTCCCCGTTGTAATTAATTGACATATTAATTTTTGGACTTCAAATTTTTATTGTTATGTCTAAATGTATATTTTTAATTTTCAAATTTCAAAGATATAATGAGTGGGTAAAACTTGAATTTTAGACTTTTTATTCTAAAACAAATTATCAAATGTCTATTTTTCAAAAAGATTTTTAGTGTCCAAATTGTCCGAATTTAGCAACGTAATTTATTGCAATGAAATAAATGATTTGTAAATAACTGTAAATAAAATCAACAATAGTAAATTATTAAATCGACTGTAAATAGGAAATTATTAAATTGAATGTAAATAGTAGTGTGCCTTAACAACGTTTCGGCTATACTAAGCCTTCTTCAGGTCTGGCACACCCGTATTGAATGAAATATTTTTGTTTCTCATAGGATTAAGTAGGGAGTTCCTCCCCCGAAGGAGAGGAGCAAAGGCACGGTCCTCCCATCCACGCCCACGTCCCACAACCAGCCCCAGAGCACACCGCCCGTCGTGGCTGCGCCAGGATTAAGTAGGGAGTTCCTCCCCCGAAGGAGAGGAGCAAAGGCACGGTCCTCCCATCCACGCCCACGTCCCACAACCAGCCCCAGAGCACACCGCCCGTCGTGGCTGCGCCAGCCATGATGGTCAGGCCAAATTGGGCTTAATAAACATGTATTTGCTTTGTAGTTGTTGTTTGTTTTTGTGTTTGTACTTTGCCTATCCGGTCGCCTTTGTTATATATGTAATAAATGAGTCTCGACTTGGCATGATAGATTGACAGCTGCATTTGCGGTCAAATTAGTCGTACCTCGCACTTAATTCATCGACTCCCCTATCTGGGTGGAGCGAGAGCATTTTGCTCTGTGCGGCATCCATGCGCTCTCCTATCTGGGTAGAGCGTGGGTAAATTATAATTTTGCGTCTAATTGTTTTCCTATCGGCGCTAGTTTGCGCTCCCTTTTATTTCCTCCGTGTGGCCATCGACAACGTTTCGGCATCTTTTGTGCCTTCCTCAGGTCTGGCACACGGGAATTGCAGCTAAATTTAGTTTCATTGCATGTGGAGCTGTTTCCTCCTTCATGGCCGCATCGAGACTGAGTTTCCTGCTTTGAGCGGTCCTTATATAGTTTCATGTCAGCAATTTGCGTTTCGTTCCGGATAATTTCCCATCTACTTATTTTAGCTTATTAACTTGTTGTTTTCGCTCTTGTGAATTTCTGTTTCTTTTCTTGCAGGCACCGATTGGGCGTGAATATGTGATCTCGGCATAGGTAAGTATAACTGTGTTTCCTTTTTTCAGGTTTGTATCAGGTAAGTATTGTTTTTTGATAATGTAAATATTTACTTCCAACCATTTTTTAGTTTATATTCAATTTTGTGTTTATGTTTCCTTTTTTCAGGTTTGTATCAGGTAAGTATTGTTTTTTGATAGTGTAAATATTTACTTCCAACCACTTTTTAGTTTATATTCAATTTTGTGTTTACTGTTCAAATTTTTGACTTCTTATTTTCAATTTTTGACTTAAGGTTGAAATTTTTTTCATATTGGGAGTCAGGGAGGGATTTGGATTAGGGTTAGGGTTAGGGTTGGGGTTAGGGTTAGGGTTAGGGTTTGGGGTTAGGTTAGGGTTAGGGTTAGGGTAGGATCGGTTCAGGGGACAGCGCACAGACGCAGCAGGAGCTGAATGGAAACTGGAAACGTGGGGGGGCAGTGGAGGTGGCACAGGCGAGTTAGGATTAAGTAGGGAGTTCCTCCCCCGAAGGAGAGGAGCAAAGGCACGGTCCTACCATCCACGCCCACGTCCCACAACCAGCCCCAGAGCACACCGCCCGTCGTGGCTGCGCCAGCCATGCTGGTCAGGCCAAATTGGGCTTAATAAACATGTATTTGCTTTGTAGTTGTTGTTTGTTTTTGTGTTTGTACTTTGCCTATCCGGTCGCCTTTGTTATATATGTAATAAATGAGTCTCGACTTGGCATGATAGATTGACAGCTGCATTTGCGGTCAAATTAGTCGTACCTCGCACTTAATTCATCGACTCCCCTATCTGGGTGGAGCGAGAGCATCTTGCTCTGTGCGGCATCCATGCGCTCTCCTATCTGGGTAGAGCGTGGGTAAATTATAATTTTGCGTCTAATTGTTTTCCTATCGGCGCTAGTTTGCGCTCCCTTTTATTTCCTCCGTGTGGCCATCGACAACGTTTCGGCATCTTTTGTGCCTTCCTCAGGTCTGGCACACGGGAATTGCAGCTAAATTTAGTTTCATTGCATGTGGAGCTGTTTCCTCCTTCATGGCCGCATCGAGACTGAGTTTCCTGCTTTGAGCGGTCCTTATATAGTTTCATGTCAGCAATTTGCGTTTCGTTCCGGATAATTTCCCATCTACTTATTTTAGCTTATTAACTTGTTGTTTTCGCTCTTGTGAATTTCTGTTTCTTTTCTTGCAGGCACCGATTGGGCGTGAATATGTGATCTCGGCATAGGTAAGTATAACTGTGTTTCCTTTTTTCAGGTTTGTATCAGGTAAGTATTGTTTTTTGATAATGTAAATATTTACTTCCAACCATTTTTTAGTTTATATTCAATTTTGTGTTTATGTTTCCTTTTTTCAGGTTTGTATTGACTCCGCCGATGTGTCTAAGATCCTGAGGAGAGTCCCCCCATAAGGCCCCTGGCCCCGACAACATTCCTGGGCGGGTGTTCAGGGAATGTGCAAGTCATCTGGCTGGGGTCATCACAGACATTTTTAACACCTCGCTGGGCCAAGCCACAGTGCCGGCGTGCTTTAAGACTGCCTCCATCATTCCGGTGCCGAAGAAACCTCAAATCACCTCATTTAATGATTACCGGCCTGTTGCACTGACTCCGGTTATGATGAAGTGCTTCGAAAGGCTGCTTAAAGGTCACATCGTTTCCAGACTCCCCCTATTATTTGACCCGTTCCAGTTTGCCGACCGGCAAAACCGCTCCACTCAGGACGCCATCTCCTCCGTTCTTCACCTGAGCCTGGCTCACCTGGAGGAGAAGAACACCCATGTGCGGATGCTGTTCCTGGACTTCAGCTCAGCGTTTAACACCATCATCCCACAGCATCTGGTAGGAAAATTGGAACACCTGGGCTTCAACACCCCCCTTCGCAACTGGCTGCTAGACTTCCTCACCAACAGACCTCAGTCAGTCCGGGTCGGACAGAACACCTCTGATGTCATCACCCTCAGCACAGGCTCCCCTCAGGGCTGCGTCCTGAGCCCCCTGCTGTTCACCCTGATGACACACGACTGCGTCCTCAGGTTCACCACCAATCACATCGTGAAGTCAGCAGACGACACAACGGTGGTGGGGCTCATCAGAGACAACAACGACCTGGACTACAGAGAGGAGGTGGAGCAGCTGGTGGGCTGGTGCAGAGAAAACAGCCTGATCCTGAATGAGGAGAAGATGAAGGAGATCATCGTCGACTTCAGGAAAAAACAGCCTCACCACGCTCCACTGATCATCAACAGCTCAGCTGTGGAGGTGGTCAGCAGCACCAAATTCGTGGGGGTCCACATCACAGAAGACCTCACCTGGACTATGAACACTACGGCACTGGTCAAGAGGGCACAGAAGCGCTTGTACTTCCTGCGGAGGATGAGGAGAGCCCACCTGCCCCCACCCATCATGAGGACGTTCTACAGGAGCACCATAGAGAGCATTCTGACAAGCTGTCTCTCTGTGTGGTGTGGAGGCTGCACCGCCTCCGATTGGAAGAACGTGAGGAGAGTGGTGAGGACAGCAGAGAGGATCATAGGGGCTCCAAACGTGCAAGTAACATCTCAACAGACCCTTCGCACCCAGGTTGCAGCCTGTTTGAACTACTCCCCTCCGGACGCCGTTATAGAGCTCTGTACACTAAAACCAGCAGACACAGAGACAGCTTCTTCCCCCAGGCTGTCGCTCTGATGAACTCACACCACTCTTAGAGTCTCAGAGTCATTACTGTGCAATAACATCCTGCTTTCCACACCTTTTTTGTTTACACTGTTTGTACTATGTGTCCTCTCTGCATCCATTGCAGCCCGGTCATCCTAGAAGAGGGACCCTCCCATCTGTGGACTTTTCTCAAGGTTTCTCATTTCCCATAGCTGGAGTTTTGAGTTTTCCCTTGCCCTCTTGGGAGTTTAAGATCTGGGGATGCTTGAGAATATCTTTCGTTCTTCACATGTGCTGAGTGTTGTTGTTAGTCACCTAAATGTTGAACAGAGGCTGTGATTTACCGAAGTCAAATTCCTTGTTTGGCACGCTCAAACATGGCGAATAAAAAACTCTTGAATCTTGAATCTTGAATCTCTTCCCTCCATTCAGGACATTTCATCTCAGCGCTGCATATCCCGTGCCCGTAACATCATCAATGACCCATCACACCCCCACCATGGACTGTTCTCCCTGCTGCCCTCTGGGAAGAGGTTTCGCAGCATCCGCTGCAGGTCCACCAGGTTCTGCAACAGCTTTTTCCCTGCTGTCATCAGACTGTTGAACACTAGAACTGTTGAGCTCTAAACTGAACTCTGCATCACACATTCACAGAACTGTACTTTATGACACTACGGACCTCTATCTTGCACTATCTCGCACTACCAACTTTACTGAACTTGTATAAACCCTTTAAATAGAAGTTTAATATATTGTTTAGCATTCCTCTGCACACTCTTGAATACTGTTTTGCCTACTTGCACTATTGCATAATTATCACTGCTGCACTTTATACTTATTTTTAATATATATATATATATAGTATATGTATATATATATATTTTCATAGGATATGTTACTTCTATTCAACTGCAATATCACTACTTTGTTGTAAGACGTATGCAACGGAATTTCGTTTTGTATGCACCATGTGCAGAAAAGATGACAATAAAGTTTGTCTAAGTCTAAGTCTAAGTCATGTCAGGTCAGCTGTCTGGAGAGAGAGAGAAGTCAGGACCTGCGGGCGGAGCACCACCGTGCCACCGCCGCCATGACGGAACTCAAAAGCAAACTCCATGAGGAGAAGCAGAAAGAGTTAGCCATTACCAGGGAGACATTACTGCGGCAGCATGAAATGGAGCTGATGAGAGTGATCAAAATCAAAGATGGAGAGATCCAGCGACTGAATGCCTTGGTCCTCAGCCTGAGGGACGGCTCCATGGACAAGGTGATCCGCTCTATCCGTATCTGACTATCCGCACGCCACGTCGGGCTTCGGTGCGACCGCTACCGTATTGTGTAGCTTGTCCCCAGTAAGCGTCGCGGCGCTCCGTTGCGGTCTCAACGGCCCGGTGTGGCGCAATGTCCGCTCAGGTGAGGAGGGGGGGCGCTTTGCTGGCGGAGGTGGAGGAGACGCGGCGGTGTCGGGAGACCGAGCGGTGTCGCCTCCACCAGGAGCGCGGAAGAAGCCCTGGCAGCGGCCCAGCAGGCCTGGCAGTCACGAGCGGCCGAGCTCCGATCGCCTCATCACCAGCATCGGGAGGAGCTGAGCCGAACCAAGAGAGACTGCGAGAGGGAGATCCGCCGACTGGTAGGACTGATCAGATGCGCGGTGCGTGGCTATGTTCCCAATTTTGTTGTATACCTGCAGTGCAATGACACCTAAGGCATTCTATTCTATTCTATTTCACAAGAAGAAAATGTCCGGTTGCTCGCTTCGCTTTTGTCACAGCAAAGGTGTTCTAGTCGATTCAAGAAAAAAATTGGCCGGTTGCTCTCTTTGTTTTTGTCACAAATCTGGCAAATGAGTTTGCCCGCCTGCCTGAGCGGTCCCCGTTTGTACATCCACACGGATGAGATCAAGCTGAAAGACAGAGCGGTTAGTGTTTTGGATAAAGCCCTGGGGCCGGCCACGTCCACCGCCTTCAGCTGCAGACTCAGGCTGCCGAGCAGCAGATCGCTGCCCTGAGGGATTCCCAAAGGGCGGGCCTAAACTACCCTGGAAGTGGGGTCAACGCCGCTACTAGCAATCCTCTTCATAGCGTAAGCCACCTCATCACACACTTGCAGTACGCATGACTTAGTTCGTTGCTGGAGGAAGGTAGCACAAAAACAGTTTTGAACTTTGAACGAGTGCTTGTGTGTGTGTGTTGCGGGGCGTTTTCAGTCTCAGGAGGATCGGGACACGCGACGGTTTCATCTGAAAATCGCTGAGCTCAGCGCAGTCATCAGGAAACTGGAGGATCGAAACGCCCTGCTTTCTGAAGAGCGCAATGAACTGGTAATTTATTGACGGCACGCTTGAAGGTTTGCGCTACGTTTGATGCGCGCCATCCAGCGAGGCACCCATTGCGCTTGCTTATTAGTTGAGCGGCGCGGCGAGTCGGTTGCCTGGTAGATGTCTTTTATTGGGAGCCAAAGCCACGATTCCGTTCAAACCGATGCAAAAGGAATGGATACGTTCTGGCCCGCGTGTTGTGCGTCTTTCACATCCCGCACTTCATGCTTGCAGCTAAAGCGACTGAGAGAAACAGAAAGCCAGTTTCTGCCACTCCTGTACAAAAACAAACGCCTGAGCAGGAAGAATGAAGAACTCTCGCTGGTGCTGTGTCGCCTTGAAAACAAAGTGCGCTTTGTCACCCAGGAGAACGAGGAGATGGCAAGCTTGGTAAGTCGACGCGGACAACGGCGGCGTGCCAACAGAGTCCACTGCATTTGTGTTCCACAGAGAAGGCCTAGTTCGCTCAATGACCTGGACCGCGGTTGCGGCCAGCAGGACGGTGAAATGGAGTTCTTTCAAGTTGTGGAGCAGCGGCACATCATCGACGACTTGTCCAAGGTCTTCAGGCACGCGACTCGGTGCACGTACGGCAGCGCCGCGCTCGCTCGCTGTCGCCAGGAAACCTTTTCCGTCCAAAGCTTGGCCGGCGGCCGCCATCCAAAAAATTGGCCCCTTAAATTCCGACCTTTCAAGCAAGAGCATTGTGCGCACGCGTTTGAACACGCTTTAGACTTGTTTTGCCGTTTTCAGCAGCTCAAAGCTCCCGTTTTGTCAGCGCCTTTGCCACTCGCTGTGCGCTGAAAACGACGGACTTGCCCGGCTGCTCAGCCCGTCAACCATGAGCCGCGAGCGCGACGTCATTGTCCGTAGGCAGCTAGTGGCAAAATGCACCCTGTTAGAGTTGCGCTCGCTCCAACTTATTTTGCAAGAACCACACGGGAGACAAGTAAGTTCTTTTGGACACCTGCAGGTGGAGAGTCCATCCGTTGTACGAATGAAGTCTGACTCTCGGCTCCTGCACGAGCATTTTAATTAAGAGAAACAGGGTGGGTGTAAGAGTGGATTGAATAGAGCAGGGGTCACCAACACGGTGCCCGCGGGCATCAGGTAGCCCGTGAGGACCGCATGAGTCGCCCGCAGGACTGTTCTAAAATTAGCTCAAATAGCGGCGCTTGTCAGCGAGCTGCATCTATTTATTTTACAGTCAAACCTCGGTTTCCGAACGTCCCGGTTCTTGAACAAATCGGAATTCGAGATTGTTTTTTGCTTCGGTTGTTGAACAAAATTCGGAGGTCGAACCTCGCGAGATGAGCCGGGAGGACCCGAGAAAACCCGACCGCGCAGCCCGGATGCCGACTGACTCCGTAGTTATTGTATTTTCGTTACTTTGAGGATTGTATTAACCCCTAATCATGCCTCCAAAGAAACCAAGTGGGAGCAGTAAAGCCATCCTAAAACACAAACACGCTCTTAAAGCAATGCGACAGGGAGCGCCCCACGCGCTACGGTTGCACGATCAGACCAAATTAAGCTCCCTGCGCACTGAGGTCCACTTAAATTTTGGAAAGTACATCAGGACTTTAAAAATATTTTCTAAATTTCAGCGACGGCTGTGTCACAATAATGCGACCAGCGCGGTGCAGTTGCGCGGTGGGTGGTGCACTGCAGTTGCGCAATCGGACAAAAATGCGCAAATGAAAAAAAATGTTTTTTAAGTCTTGGAACGGACTAACATTTTTTCTATGATTTGTAATGGCAAAAAAAGATTCGTAATTCGAGCGATTCGCTTCTCGAACCGCCTTCTAGAACGAATTGTGGTCGAAAACCGAGGTTTGACTGTATTTTTGCTATTCTTGTTAAAATCACACTTACATGTGAACTGGAAATGACAATAATAACACATAGCGAAAGCTAAATTGAGCAAATTGGCTATTTCAGAAGTGTGTGTGTGTGTCAAACTGGTAGCCCTTTGCCTTAATCAGTGCCCAGGAAGTAGCTCTCGGTTTAAGAAAGGTTGGTGACCCCTGGAATAGAGGAAGCCCTTGACCTCTAGTCAAAACATAGCAAGGGGTGTTTTACGACTTTGTGTAGGAAGGGATAAGCGATAGGGATAAATAAGGGATAAATAATATTATTTATTACAGGTTGCAGTCAAAGTCAAAGCAACATAATGATACGATAAAGATAATCTGGAAAACCCTGACACACCCTGTAGTTGTCACTTTTGGAAACAGCTTTGGAATGTTGTGTCATTTTCATCCACAAATTCTTTGGTTGACTGGAAAATGACATTTGCTTTTATCCGCATTTTCCCAGCCACGTTCGGGGGGGGGGGTTGGTCCAGTAATGCCAGACGAATGAGTGACTGAAGAATGTAGCTATTTTGTCTGAGAAAAAGGTGTGCTCATTGATGAGCTTACCTGTCCTTGTTGCTTCAGCGCTGACTCCAGATCTGCTACTCTGCTTTGATAGTGACCCATTTCTACCATCAGCTTTTCTCTGGTCTGAAAGGAGGAGGAGGGAGGCTCCTCCTCCTCCTTTCAGACCAGAGAACACCCGAGGCTGGGTGAGAACGGGGAGGCTGCGACCCGGCCGGGGGTTGCGGGAAGGGGCGCCACCTTGATCTCCTTCTCGGCGTCGTAGTCCCCTTTCGCTGGTCTGGGCTAGCAGAGCGTAGGCTCGTTGCAGCGCTTGATATTCTTGCGTCAGCTGGCGGTAGCGAAGCTCCGCCTCTTCATGCACACACCAATGCAACACAGCACTAGTACCAGAATCAGTCAGACCGGCGACAAAGCACCCGCGACGCAAAGACGAGTCCGATTCCAGGCTGAAGAGGAATGTTTGGTGTCAATACGCTGGCAGAAATGGCGGGCTACCTCTTCGGGTTCCGTGTCGGGGGTTCTGTCGGTGTGAAAAGACAAGGACGATCCGTCCGAGTCCACCAACACGTCTTCGTCGTAGCCGTAAAATGTTTCGATGACCTGCGGGCGCGGAAGCAAACATCTCTCTGAACAAACTGAAGCGACACCTCACGATGAATCGACGAGAGGAACGATAGCGAGAAAAAGGCCATTTCATCTTGCGCAACACCAAGCAGCCGCAAACAAACAGACTCACCTTGCAGGACCTCACGCTTTGTTCCTCCTCAGAGATTCTCGACGTCGGTATCGTAGCAGCAAATCTCTCTCCTGTCGACACAAATAATCCGCCTTTGAGATTCTTTGGATGCAAAGGGAACGAACGGCTCCGGCGCAGAAACAAACGCGACTCACAATGACATTTCTGACATGAGCTCCTGTCTCCAGAGCCTGAAAAACACGTCACCGGCGATGATTGGAGGGACGCTCGTCTTTTCCAAAAGTGACAACTACAGGGTGTGTCAGGGTTTTCCAGATTATCTTTATCGTATCATTGTGTTGCTTTGACTTTGACTGCGACCTGTAATAAATAATATTATTTATCCCTTATTTATCCCTATCGCTTATCCCTTCCTACACAAAGTCGTAAAACACCCCTTGCTATGTTTTGACTAGAGGTCAAGGGCTTCCTCTATTCAATCCACTCTTACACCCACCCTGTTTCTCTTAATTAAAATGCTCGTGCAGGAGCCGAGAGTCAGACTTCATTCGTACAACGGATGGACTCTCCACCTGCAGGTGTCCAAAAGAACTTACTTGTCTCCCGTGTGGTTCTTGCAAAATAAGTTGGAGCGAGCGCAACTCTAACAGGGTGCATTTTGCCACTAGCTGCCTACGGACAATGACGTCGCGCTCGCGGCTCATGGTTGACGGGCTGAGCAGCCGGGCAAGTCCGTCGTTTTCAGCGCACAGCGAGTGGCAAAGGCGCTGACAAAACGGGAGCTTTGAGCTGCTGAAAACGGCAAAACAAGTCTAAAGCGTGTTCAAACGCGTGCACACAATGCTCCTGCTTGAAAGGTCGGAATTTAAGGGGCCAATTTTTTGGATGGCGGCCGCCGGCCAAGCTTTGGACGGAAAAGGTTTCCTGGCGACAGCGAGCGAGCGCGGCGC
Organism: Syngnathus floridae; assembly: GCF_059516105.1. NCBI lineage: Eukaryota > Metazoa > Chordata > Actinopteri > Syngnathiformes > Syngnathidae > Syngnathus > Syngnathus floridae. The sequence continues at coordinate 14,844,911 of NC_142424.1, forward strand.
TGCCGTACGTGCACCGAGTCGCCTGCCTGAAGACCTTGGACAAGTCGTCGATGATGTGCCGCTGCTCCACAACTTGAAGGAACTCCATTTCACCGTCCTGCTGGCCGCAACCGCGGTCCAGGTCATTGAGCGAACTAGGCCTTCTCTGTGGAACACAAATGCAGTGGACTCTGTTGGCACGCCGCCGTTGTCCGCGTCGACTTACCAAGCTTGCCATCTCCTCGTTCTCCTGGGTGACAAAGCGCACTTTGTTTTCAAGGCGACACAGCACCAGCGAGAGTTCTTCATTCTTCCTGCTCAGGCGTTTGTTTTTGTACAGGAGTGGCAGAAACTGGCTTTCTGTTTCTCTCAGTCGCTTTAGCTGCAAGCATGAAGTGCGGGATGTGAAAGACGCACAACACGCGGGCCAGAACGTATCCATTCCTTTTGCATCGGTTTGAACGGAATCGTGGCTTTGGCTCCCAATAAAAGTCATCTACCAGGCAACCGACTCGCTGCGCCGCTCAACTAATAAGCAAGCGCAATGGGTGCCTCGCTGGATGGCGCGCATCAAACGTAGCGCAAACCTTCAAGCGTGCCGTCAATAAATTACCAGTTCATTGCACTCTTCAGAAAGCAGGGCGTTTCGATCCTCCAGTTCCCTGATGACTGCGCTGAGCTCAGCGATTTTCAGATGAAACCGTCGCGTGTCCCGATCCTCCTGAGACTGAAAACGCCCCGCAACACACACACACAAGCACTCGTTCAAAGTTCAAAACTGTTTTTGTGCTACCTTCCTCCAGCAACGAACTAAGTCATGCGTACTGCAAGTGTGTGATGAGGTGGCTTACGCAATGAAGAGGATTGCTAGTAGCGGCGTTGACCCCACTTCCAGGGTAGTTTAGGCCCGCCCTTTGGGAATCCCTCAGGGCAGCGATCTGCTGCTCGGCAGCCTGAGTCTGCAGCTGAAGGCGGTGGACGTGGCCGGCCCCAGGGCTTCATCCAAAACACTAACCGCTCTGTCTTTCAGCTTGATCTCATCCGTCTGGATGTACAAACGGGGAGCGCTCAGGCAGGCGGGCAAACTCATTTGCCAGAATTGTGACAAAAACAAAGAGAGCAACCGGCCAATTTTTTTCTTGAATCGACTAGAACACCTTTGCTGTGACAAAAGCGAAGCGAGCAACCGGACATTTTCTTCTTGTGAAATAGAATAGAATAGAATGCCTTAGGTGTCATTGCACTGCAGGTATACAACGAAATTGGGAACATAGCCACGCACCGCGCATCTGATCAGTCCTACCAGTCGGCGGATCTCCCTCTCGCAGTCTCTCTTGGTTCGGCTCAGCTCCTCCCGATGCTGGTGATGAGCCGATCGGAGCTCGGCCGCTCGGGACTGCCAGGCCTGCTGGGCCGCTGCCAGGGCTTCTTCCGCGCTCCTGGTGGAGGCGACACCGCTCGGTCTCCCGACACCGCCGCGTCTCCTCCACCTCCGCCAGCAAAGCGCCCCCCCTCCTCACCTGAGCAGACATTGCGCCACACCGGGCCGTTGAGACCGCAACGGAGCGCCGCGACGCTTACTGGGGACAAGCTACACAATACGGTAGCGGCCGCATCGAAGCCCGACGTGGCGTGCGGATAGTCAGACACGGATAGAGCGGATCACCTTGTCCATGGAGCCGTCCCTCAGGCTGAGGACCAAGGCATTCAGTCGCTGGATCTCTCCATCTTTGATTTTGATCACTCTCATCAGCTCCATTTCATGCTGCCGCAGTAATGTCTCCCTGGTAATGGCTAACTCTTTCTGCTTCTCCTCATGGAGTTTGCTTTTGAGTTCCGTCATGGCGGCGGTGGCACGGTGGTGCTCCGCCCGCAGGTCCTGACTTCTCTCTCTCTCCAGACAGCTGACCTGACATGACTTAGACTTAGACTTAGACAAACTTTATTGTCATCTTGTCTGCACATGGTGCATACAAAACGAAATTCCGTTGCATACGTCTTACAACAAAGTAGTGATATTGCAGTTGAATAGAAGTAACATATCCTATGAAAATATATATATATACATATATACTATATATATATATATATATATATATATATATATATATATTAAAAATAAGTATAAAGTGCAGCAGTGATAATTATGCAATAGTGCAAGTAGGCAAAACAGTATTCAAGAGTGTGCAGAGGAATGCTAAACCATGTATTAAACTTCTATTTAAAGGGTTTATACAAGTTCAGTAAAGTTGGTAGTGCGAGATAGTGCAAGATAGAGGTCCGTAGTGTCATAAAGTACAGTTCTGTGAATGTGTGATGCAGAGTTCAGTTTAGAGCTCAACAGTTCTAGTGTTCAACAGTCTGATGACAGCAGGGAAAAAGCTGTTGCAGAACCTGGTGGACCTGCAGCGGATGCTGCAAACCTCTTCCCAGAGGGCAGCAGGGAGAACAGTCCATGGTGGGGGTGTGATGGGTCATTGATGATGTTACGGGCACGGGACATGCAGCGCTGAGATGAAATGTCCTGAATGGAGGGAAGAGGAGCCCCTATGATCCTCTCTGCTGTCCTCACCACTCTCCTCACGTTCTTCCAATCGGAGGCGGTGCAGCCTCCACACCACACAGAGAGACAGCTTGTCAGAATGCTCTCTATGGTGCTCCTGTAGAACGTCCTCATGATGGGTGGGGGCAGGTGGGCTCTCCTCATCCTCCGCAGGAAGTACAAGCGCTTCTGTGCCCTCTTGACCAGTGCCGTAGTGTTCATAGTCCAGGTGAGGTCTTCTGTGATGTGGACCCCCAGGAATTTGGTGGTGCTGACCACCTCCACAGCTGAGCTGTTGATGATCAGTGGAGCGTGGTGAGGCTGTTTTTTCCTGAAGTCGACGATGATCTCCTTCATCTTCTCCTCATTCAGGATCAGGCTGTTTTCTCTGCACCAGCCCACCAGCTGCTCCACCTCCTCTCTGTAGTCCAGGTCGTTGTTGTCTCTGATGAGCCCCACCACCGTTGTGTCGTCTGCTGACTTCACGATGTGATTGGTGGTGAACCTGAGGACGCAGTCGTGTGTCATCAGGGTGCACAGCAGGGGGCTCAGGACGCAGCCCTGAAGGGAGCCTGTGCTGAGGGTGATGACATCAGAGGTGTTCTGTCCGACCCGGACTGACTGAGGTCTGTTGGTGAGGAAGTCTAGCAGCCAGTTGCGAAGGGGGGTGTTGAAGCCCAGGTGTTCCAATTTTCCTACCAGATGCTGTGGGATGATGGTGTTAAACGCTGAGCTGAAGTCCAGGAACAGCCTCCGCACATGGGTGTTCTTCTCCTCCAGGTGAGCCAGGCTCAGGTGAAGAACGGAGGAGATGGCGTCCTGAGTGGAGCGGTTTTGCCGGTCGGCAAACTGGAACGGGTCAAATAATAGGGGGAGTCTGGAAACGATGTGACCTTTAAGCAGCCTTTCGAAGCACTTCATCATAACCGGAGTCAGTGCAACAGGCCGGTAATCATTAAATGAGGTGATTTGAGGTTTCTTCGGCACCGGAATGATGGAGGCAGTCTTAAAGCACGCCGGCACTGTGGCTTGGCCCAGCGAGGTGTTAAAAATGTCTGTGATGACCCCAGCCAGATGACTTGCACATTCCCTGAACACACGCCCAGGAATGTTGTCGGGGCCAGGGGCCTTACAGGGGTTGACTCTCCTCAGGGTCTTCAACACATCGGCGGAGTCAAGGCAGAGTACCTCCTCTTCCTGATGGGGGACAGTTTTAACTGCTGGAGTGCCGTTTAGTGCCTCGAACCTCCCAAAGAAGTTATTTAGACCATTTAGAAAGTCAGCATCAACTACACCCACCGGGGGGGGGGGGGAGAGTGAGTTGTAGTCTGTAATCGCCCGTATGCCTTGCCACATACTCCTGATGTTTTTGACGTCGTGGAAACGATCCTGAAATTTTCGACTGCGGTCTCGCTTCGCTATCCTGATGGCACGGTTCAAGTTGGCTCTCGCTGTCCTCAGTGTCTCCTTGTCGCCAGACTTGAAGGCAGAGTTCCGCGCTCGTAGCGTTTGACGTACCTCCTCAGTCATCCAGGGTCGTTGGTTGCCCCGGGTGATGATATTCTTAGTGGTGCTGACGTCCTCGGTGCATTTGTTGATGTAGGCTGACACAGTCATGGCACACGCATGTCTAATCTACATCGGGAAAACTGGGAGGGAGGGAGGCAGGCAGGGAGGCAGGCAGGGAGGCAGGCAGTGTCTGTCTGTTGAGGTTTTCACCTTGTTCTTCTCCTGCTGAAGTTCTAACTGGACGTCCATCAGTTTGGTTCTCAGCTCGTCATTGGCGGCCTGAAGGGCGTCCGTTCGCTCCGCCTTGGCCCGCCCTGCCGGAGCTCGTTTGGACATCTCTTACTCGAGTCTCGCCCGGTCGTCAGTCAGAGATCACAACATTTGTACCTGGAGAGCACAAACGCAGCGCTGTTTTCCACTGGCTTCGAACTCAACTTCAATCGGTACCGTAACTTACAACATCATAAACATAGAACTAGCTTGACTTATTCATTGAATAAATGCATTTGGTTCTTCAAAACTGCATCACGCAACATAGCGTGACCGAGACGGCCGTTATCCACCTGCGTGAAGTTATTTGGTGAAATGAATGAGATGTTTAAGACACCATCGTTCTGTCTCTATGTAGATGAAGGTAAATAATCGATTGCTGAAGGTCCAAAGGTGTTGTGATAAACAAATAAACATATTAGTGATTAGTGACATATTTGTGATAAACATATTAGGCAGGATAATCACATATGTTAACGTGACTGCCCACACTGTATTTATTTATGGTTATTTGTTAAATCGAGTACTGTTAGACATGAAATAGGAAGTGTTTAACATAAATGGAAGACGAAAGGGGTACTCACCATTGTAGCTCCTGCTGGTCAATGATACGAGCCTCTTCTTGCAGTGGAAAACATACAGCCAACAAACACCGGAATGAAATTAAACATTAACATTTAGCCTCAACCAACATTCACAGATACAACGCAACGCAAACTACACAAACGTAAATCTTTTTAAACACAATGAGTTGTACTTACCGTGTACGCTCTAGACGGTCCACTTGCAAGCGGAAAATAAAGATATTTCTGTTGATAATCGTCGTGTTTGTATCCGGTGTCTCGCTCAAGGCCATTGCGCCCACAGATTTGAATTTTGGCGAGAGTTCAGCCTATTGACGTCATTTCCGCGGTGTAATACCCGCATATCTGAAACGGCAAAGTTAAGAGTAGAGTTAAATAAAGTTTTTAGTCAACGCAATAATTTACAACCGTTGACCAGTCGAAATAATCGTCGAAATTTGGCGTCTGTGGCTGGAAGCAGACGCCGAGTTCGACATTCCTCCCAAACGCCACACTCCCTTGCTTTTCAGGGCTAAAAAAAACCAGTTGTAATTACCTTGTACGCTCTAGACGGTCAAGTTGCAAGCTGAAAACAAAAATATTTGCCTTGTTAGTCATCGTGTTACTAACAGCTGTGTCTTGTTTGCCAGAACTGCCGCTTTCCTACTTCCTGTTGCAAGCCACGCCCACGGATTATAATTTTGCCGTGAGTTCCGCCTATTGACGTCATGTCCGCGTCACATGACTGCGACGTAATATTATCTAAAACTGTTTGTGCGGTATTGTGTTGTTCTGTGCGGTATTGAGTTATTCTGTGCGGCGTCGTGTTGTTCTGTGCGGCGTCGTGTTGTTCAGTGCGACGTCGTGTTGTTCAGTGCGGCATGGTGTTGTTCAGTGCGGCATGGTGTTGTTCAGTGCGGCATGGTGTTGTTCAGTGCGGCATAATGTTGTTCACTGCGGCATAATGTTGTTCAGTGCGGCATGGTGTTGTTCAGTGCGGCATGGTGTTGTTCAGTGCGGCATGGTGTTGTTCAGTGCGGCATAATGTTGTTCAGTGCGCCATAATGTTGTTCAGTGCGGCATGGTGTTGTTCAGTGCGGGATGGTGTTGTTCAGTGCAGGATGGTGTTGTTCAGTGCGGCATGGTGTTGTTCAATGCGGCATGGTGTTGTTCAGTGCGGGATGGTGTTGTTCAGTGCGGCATGGTGTTGTTCAGTGCGGCATAATGTTGTTCAGTGCGGCATGGTGTTGTTCAGTGCGGCATGGTGTTGTTCAGTGCGGCATGGTGTTGTTCAGTGCGGCATGGTGTTGTTCAGTGCGGAATGGTGTTGTTCAGTGCGGCATGGTGTTGTTCAGTCCGGGATGGCTTTGTTCAATGCGGGATGGTGTTGTTCAGTGCGGGGTGGTGTTGTTCAGTGCGGGATGGTGTTGTTCAGTGCGGCATGGTGTTGTTCAATGCGGCATGGTGTTGTTCAGTGCGGGATGGTGTTGTTCATTGCGGCATGGTGTTGTTCAGTGCGGCATGGTGTTGTTCAGTGCGGCATGGTGTTGTTCAGTGCGGCATGGTGTTGTTCAGTGCGGCATGGTGTTGTTCAGTGCGGAATGGTGTTGTTCAGTGCGGCATGGTGTTGTTCAGTCCGGGATGGTGTTGTTCAATGCGGGATCGTGTTGTTCAGTGCGGGGTGGTGTTGTTCAGTGCGGGATGGTGTTGTTCAGTGCGGCATGGTGTTGTTCAATGCGGCATGGTGTTGTTCAGTGCGGGATGGTGTTGTTCATTGCGGCATGGTGTTGTTCAGTGCGGCATGGTGTTGTTCAGTGCGGCATGGTGTTGTTCAGTGCGGCATGGTGTTGTTCAGTGTGGCATAATGTTGTTCAGTGCGGCATGGTGTTGTTCAGTGTGGAAAGGTGTTGTTCAGTGCAGGATGGTGTTGTTCAGTGCGGCATGGTGTTGTTCAATGCAGGATCGTGTTGTTCAGTGCAGCATAATGTTGTTCAGTGCAGCATGGTGTTGTACAGTGCGGCATGGTGTTGTTCAATGCGGCATGGTGTTGTTCACTGCGGGATGGTGTTGTTCAATGCGGGATCGTGTTGTTCAGTGCGGCATAATGTTGTTCAGTGCAGCATGGTGTTGTTCAGTGCGGCATGGTGTTGTTCAGTGCGACATAATGTTGTTTAGTGCGGCATAATGTTGTTCAGTGCGGCATAATGTTGTTCAGTGCGGCATGGTGTTTTTCAGTGCGGCATGGTGTTGTTCAGTGCGGCATGGTGTTGTTCAGTGCAGGATGGTGTTGTTCAGTGCGGCATGGTGTTGTTCAATGCGGCATGGTGTTGTTCAGTGCGGAATGGTGTTGTTCAGTGCAGGATGGTGTTGTTCAGTGCGGCATGGTGTTGTTCAGTGCGGAATGGTGTTGTTCAGTGCGGCATGGTGTTGTTCAGTGCGGCATGGTGTTGTTCAGTGCAGGATGGTGTTGTTCAATGCGGGATCGTGTTGTTCAGTGCGGCATGGTGTTGTTCAGTGCGGCATGGTGTTGTTCAGTGCGGCATAATGTTGTTCAGTGCGGCATGGTGTTGTTCAGTGCGGCATGGTGTTGTTCAGTGCGGCATGGTGTTGTTCAGTGCGGCATGGTGTTGTTCAGTGCGGCATAATGTTGTCCAGTGCGCCATAATGTTGTTCAGTGCGGCATGGTGTTGTTTAGTGCGGGATGGTGTTGTTCAGTGCAGGATGGTGTTGTTCAATGCGGGATGGTGTTGTTCAGTGCGGGATGGTGTTGTTCAGTGCAGGATGGTGTTGTTCAGTGCGGCATGGTGTTGTTCAATGCGGCATGGTGTTGTTCAGTGCAGGATGGTGTTGTTCAGTGCGGCATGGTGTTGTTCAATGCGGCATGGTGTTGTTCAATGCGGCATGGTGTTGTTCAGTGCGGCATGGTGTTGTTCAGTGCGGCATGGTGTTGTTCAGTGCAGCGTAATGTTGTTCAGTGCGGCATGGTGTTGTTCAGTGCGGAATGGTGTTGTTCAGTGCGGCATGGTGTTGTTCAGTGCAGGATGGTGTTGTTCAGTGCGGCATGGTGTTGCTCAGTGCGGCATGGTGTTGTTCAGTGCGGGATGGTGTTGTTCATTGCGGCATGGTGTTGTTCAGTGCGGCATGGTGTTGTTCAGTGCGGCATGGTGTTGTTCAGTGCGGCATAATGTTGTTCAGTGCGCCATAATGTTGTTCAGTGCGGCATGGTGTTGTTCAGTGCGGGATGGTGTTGTTCAGTGCAGGATGGTGTTGTTCAGTGCGGCATGGTGTTGTTCAGTGCGGCATGGTGTTGTTCAGTGCGGCATAATGTTGTTCAGTGCGGCATAATGTTGTTCAGTGCGGGATGGTGTTGTTCATTGCGGCATGGTGTTGTTCAGTGCGGCATGGTGTTGTTCAGTGCGGCATGGTGTTGTTCAGTGCGGGATGGTGTTGTTCAGTGCAGGATGGTGTTGTTCAGTGCGGCATGGTGTTGTTCAGTGCGGCATGGTGTTGTTCATTTCGGCATAATGTTGTTCAGTGCGGCATAATGTTGTTTAGTGCGGCATGGTGTTGTTCAGTGCGGGATGGTGTTGTTCAGTGCGTTATAATGTTGTTCAGTGCGGCATGGTGTTGTTCAGTGCGGCATGGTGTTGTTCAGTGCGGCATGGTGTTGTTCAGTGCGGCATAATGTTGTTCAGTGCGGCATAATGTTGTTCAGTGCGGCATGGTGTTGTTCAGTGCGGGATGGTGTTGTTCAGTGCGGGATGGTGTTGTTCAGTGCGGCATGGTGTTCAATGCGGAATGGTGTTGTTCAGTGCAGGATGGTGTTGTTAAGTGCGGCATGGTGTTGTTCAGTGCGGCATAATGTTGTTCAGTGCGGCATGGTGTTGTTCAGTGCGGCATGGTGTTGTTCAGTGCGGCATGGTGTTGTTCAGTGCGGCATAATGTTGTTCAGTGCGGCATGGTGTTGTTCAGTGCGGCATGGTGTTGTTCAGTGCGGCATAATGTTCAGTGCGGCATAATGTTGTTCAGTGCGGCATGGTGTTGTTCAGTGCGGGATGGTGTTCAGTGCGGGATGGTGTCTTTCAGTGCGGCATGGTGTCGTTCAGTGCGGCATGGTGTCTTTCAGTGCGGCATGGTGTCGTTCAGTGAGGCATGGTGTTGTTCAGTGCGGCATGGTGTTGTTTAGTGCGGCATGGTGTTGTTCAGTGCGGGATGGTGTTGTTCAGTGTGGCATGGTGTTCAGTGCGGCATGGTGTTGTTCAGTGCGGTATCGTGTTGTTCAGTGCGGTATCGTGTTTCTCAGTGCGGTATCGTGTTGTTCAGTGCAGTATCGTTGTGTTGTTCGTATTGTGTTTAACACTTAGCCTCTAACACTTAGCCTCTAACACTTAGCCTCTAGCATCTAGAAGGTAAATAAATAGGAAGGAAGGACTCACCGGTGACGTCTTCGCCCACGTCCAAGCGTTGTACTTTGTATTTTCATCCTTCTGACAGTGGAAAACATAGCCAACAAACACCGTGGAACCTAAACGAATGAAAGAAAACTATCATTTGGCCACAACCAACATTCACAGATACAACACAATGTGACGTGCGGGGTTGAGGTTAAAGGTTGAGTGAAGGGCCCTCGTTTTAAACTACTTTTTTGAAAAGGATTGGGAACAAGTAAGACGTATTTAATTTATTTAATGGGAAGTAGTAAGAGCTATTGAATTTAATCTATGTATTATATTCTATTGTATTGTATTCTGTTGTATTCTTTTGGATTGTATTCACACTAACCCCACTAAAACTTCAGCCCACAAAAACTCGCCTCTGGCGCCTAGCCTCTGGCACTTAGCCTCTAACACTTAGCCTTTAACACTTAGCCTTTAACACTTAGCCTTTAACACTTAGCCTAGAAGGTGAATAAATAGGGTTAAAGGTTGAGTGAAGGGACCTCGTTTTAAACTACTTTTTTGTAAAGGAGTGGGAACAAGTAAGACGTATTTAATTTATTTAATGGGAAGTAGTAAGACTTATTAAATTTATTTAATCTACTTTTCTTCCCAGGCAAAATTTGATGTGCTGCAATTCCAAATTTCCAAAGTGAATGAAGGAATGAAGTCCTTTAAATTATGATTTTGTATAAATACTAGGCATTAACACAAAATCGACGGCACAAAATGGGCAGACTTTACTTGTTTGAAAAGGACTGGTTACAAGACAGACTTTTTTAATTTATTTAATGGGAAGAAGACTTATTTAGTTTAATTGATCTATTTTTGTTCCCTGGCAAAATTCGATTGGCTGCAATTCCAAATTTCCAAAGTGAATGAAGGAAAGAAGTCGTTTAAATTATGATTTTGTTTAAATACTAGGCATAGACACAAAATCTACGGCACAAAATGGGCAGACTTTACTTGTTTGAAGAGGACTGGTTACAAGACAGACTTTTCTAATTTATTTAATGGGAAGAAGACTTATTTAGTTTATTTAATCTATTTTTGTTCCCTGGCAAAATTGGATTTGCTGAAATTGTATTTTGCCAAATCTTGCCTTGAGACCTGATAGGAAGTATTAAACGCTTAGTTAAATCAATACAAGTTGGTAATAAGAGCGAGTAATGTTGGTTGAACCGATGAATGAAGGTTGAAAGCAATTTAAATTATGACTTTGTATAAATACTAGATATTAACAGAACATCTACTGCGCGAAATGGGCAGAGTTTACTTGTTTGAGAAGGAGTGGCTTATTCAAAACTAAGATTTATTTAATCTGTTTGTTCCCAGGCAAAATTGGATGTGATGCAATTCCAAATTTCACCACATGATGGTGCCCAATTTTGACTTCATAGGACATATTAAACACTTAGCTTGTTATTATGTTCAAGGTAATCAGATTTGTTTATTATTCTAATGGCCTCTTCAAAACTATTCTGGATTACTACTTTGGATCTATTCTACATTACTTGGCAACAACATACTCTGTAACAGATTAGGCAGTATAATCATATCTGTTAACTTGAGAGTGCCCACACTCAATCTACTTATCGTGATGTGTTAAATCAATTACTGTTAGACATTATTTGTCTGATAATCTACCAAATCTTTGAATTGAAGAATTTGTGATTTAATTAATAGCTTGTTGTTATGTTAAGGGTAATCAGACTTGTATATAATTCTAATGGCCTTCTTTTGAAAACTATTCTGAATTACAACTTTGGATCTTATATTACTTTGCAACAATCTACTCCGTGACAGATTAGGCAGTATAATCACATATGTTAACTTCAGTGCCCACACTGTATTTATTTATGGTTATTTGTTAAATCAAGTACTGTTAGACATGAAATAGGAAGTGTTTAACATAAATGTTATGGCTACTCACCATTGTAGCTCGCTCCTGGTCAATGATACAAGCCTCTTCTTGCAGTGGAAAACTTGCAGCCAACAAACACCGTGGAACCTAAAGGAATGAAATTAAACATTAACATTTCGCCTCGACCAATTTTCACACGTACAACGCAACGCGGCTACACTTCTGCTATTACAAACGTAAATCTCCTTAAACACAATGAGTGTTACTTACCGTGTACGCTCTAGACGGTCCAGTTGCAAGCAGAAAATAAAGATATTTCTGTTGATAATCGTCGCTGCTCAGTGGCTCACGGCCATCGCGCCAACAGATTTGAATTTTGGCGGAGGTTCGGGCAATTACGTCATATCCGCGGCATTTGACTGCGACGTAATACCCGCTTATCTGAAACGGCAGTTAAAAGTAGAGTTACATCAAGTTTTCTTGGAACCTAAACGAATGAAAGAAAACTATCATTTGGCCACAACCAACATTCACAGATACAACACAACGTGCGGGGTTGAGGTTAAAGATTGAGTGAAGGGCCCTCGTTTTAAACTACTGTTTTGAAAAGGAGTGGGAACAAGTAAGACGTATTTAATTTATTTAATGGGAAGTAGTAAGACTTATTAAATTTATTTAATCTACTTTTCTTCCCAGGCAAAATTTGATGTGCTGCAATTCCAAATTTCCAAAGTGAATGAAGGAATGAAGTCCTTTAAATTATGATTTTGTATAAATACTAGGCATTAACACAAAATCGACGGCACAAAATGGGCAGACTTTACTTGTTTGAAAAGGACTGGTTACAAGACAGACTTTTTTAATTTATTTAATGGGAAGAAGACTTATTTAGTTTAATTGATCTATTTTTGTTCCCTGCCAAAATTCGATTTGCTGCAATTCCAAATTTCCAAAGTGAATGAAGGAAAGAAGTCGTTTAAATTATGATTTTGTTTAAATACTAGGCATAGACACAAAATCTACGGCACAAAATGGGCAGACTTTACTTGTTTGAAGAGGACTGGTTACAAGACAGACTTTTCTGATTTATTTAATGGGAAGAGGACTTATTTAGTTTATTTAATCTATTTTTGTTCCCTGGCAAAATTGGATTTGCTGAAATTGTATTTTGCCAAATCTCGATTTGAGACCTGATAGGAAGTATTAAACGCTTAGTTAAATCAATACAAGTTGGTAATAAGAGCGAGTAATGTTGGTTGAACCGATGAATGAAGGTTGAAAGCAATTTAAATTATGACTTTGTATAAATACTAGATATTAACAGAACATCTACTGCGCAAAATGGGCAGAGTTTACTTGTTTGAGAAGGAGTGGCTTATTCAAAACTAAGATTTATGTAATCTGTTTGTTCCCAGGCAAAATTGGATGTGATGCAATTCCAAATTTCACCACATGATGGTGCCCAATTTTGACTTCATAGGACATATTAAACACTTAGCTTGTTATTATGTTCAAGGTAATCAGATTTGTTTATCATTCTAATGGCCTCTTCAAAACTATTCTGGATTACTACTTTGGATCTATTCTACATTACTTGGCAACAACATACTCTGTAACAGATTAGGCAGTATAATCACATATGTTAACTTGAGAGTGCCCACACTCAATCTACTTATCGTGATGTGTTAAATCAATTACTGTTAGACATTATTTGTCTGATAATCTACCAAATCTTTGAATTGAAGAATTTGTGATTTAATTAATAGCTTGTTCAGGGTAATCAGACTTGTATATAATTCTAATGGCCTTCTTTTGAAAACTATTCTGAATTACAACTTTGGATCTTATATTACTTTGCAACAATCTACTCGGTGACAGATTAGGCAGTATAATCACATATGTTAACTTCAGTGCCCACACTGTATTTATTTATGGTTATTTGTTAAATCAAGTACTGTTAGACATGAAATAGGAAGTGTTTAACATAAATGTTATGGCTACTCACCATTGTAGCTCGCTCCTGGTCAATGATATGAGCCTCTTCTTGCAGTGGAAAACTTGCAGCCAACAAACACCGTGGAACCTAAAGGAATGAAATTAAACATTAACATTTCGCCCGGACCAACATTCACACGTACAACGCAACGCGGCTACACTTCTGCTATTACAAACGTAAATCTCCTTAAACACAACGAGTGTTACTTACCGTGTACGCTCTAGGCAAAATTGGATGTGATGCAATTCCAAATCTATCTGAAACGGCAGTTAAAAGTAGAGTTACATCAAGTTTTCTTTTTTAATCAACACAATCATTTACAACCGTTGACCAGAAAGAATCGTCGAAATTCGACGTCCCCCACAAACGCCACGCTCACTCGCTTTTCAGGGCAACAAAAGTACTTCTTTTTAAAAACGATGAGTTGTACTTACCGTGTACGCTCTGGACGGTCCAGTTGCAAGCAGAAAATAAAAATATTTCTCTTGTTAGTCGTATGTTACCATCCGCTGTGTCTTTGTCAACATCGCCGCCATTTTCCTACTTCCTGCTGCGAGCCACGCCCACGTATTTAAATTTGGGCGGAAGCTCTTTCCATTGGCGTCGTTTTCGCGTATAGCAAATCCGATTGGTTGGGAAGGGGGCACGGTTATGCAGCCGAGGAGTCCTGTGATCGGTGGGATGTAAAGTAGGCGTCGACGTCACGTCCGCGTCACGTGACCACGACGTGGCAGACGTCAAATAGCAACCGCTGTTTTGTTTAGTAGACTTACAGTTGTTATGCATTGACATAATGGCGCACACACCAAATAGATTTAAATAAATTAAATAATTCTTCTGCCCACTCTCTTTTAAACAAGTTAACTCTCCCCGCGGATTTGAATTCCGGCGAAAGTTACGCCCATCGACGTCACGTATGTCACGTGACCACGACGTGGCAGATGTCATATAGCAACCGCTGTTTTGTTTAGTAGATTTACAGTTGTTATGCATTGGCATAATGGTGTGCACTCAAAATAGATTTAAATAAATTAAATATTTCTTCTGCCTACTCCCTTTTAAACAAGTTAACTCTGCCCACGTCCATTGACGTCTTGTCTGCGTCACGTGACCACGACGTAGCGACGTCATATAGTAACCGCTGTTTTGACCAGTAGACTTAGTTATTATGCGTTGACATAATGGCGCACTGGTTAGCATGGCCACCTCTTAAGCATGATGATGCGGGTTCGACGCCTGATCAATGTTAGCATGGAGTGAGCTGAAGTGCATGGCGCTGAAGATTTGAATCTTTGAAATGCGCTGAGGTCTGACATATCAGGCAGAATGGTTTGCCATCACGTTCAACAAAAAATAGAAACTTTCCCACTCTGATTAAAACGTCCTGTGTTCATCTACGTATTTTCGTTTTGCTGTGCATCTTTTCCCTGCCATTTCGAGAGCCCAATTGACACTCATAGTTTAAAGAAATGTGTTTGCCCATCCTACTTTGTGGAATTTCACCACATGCGCTTTTGACCAAAATACCAAATTGAACTCAAGTGAAGCCAACACGCACAACCCCCCCCCCCCCCACACACACACACACACACACACAAATGTTGATATGAACATAAAAGAGCCGCATGCGGTTCGGGAGTTGCGGCTTGGCCAAACCTGTACTATACAACTTTATTTGTATAAAATTTTCACAACAGCTGTCACACAAACAAAGCGGGAAAAACCGAAGACGTGCGTGTTCCGCCCACGCTGGATTTATTTGCACCTTTGAAAAGACACCGTATTGCCGCAGATGTGGCAAAGAGTACTTTTGGGCATCTGAGACGGAAGGATGTCCAAAGCATCACGTCACCTGCTCTGGTAGGCATGGTGGTGGGACGTTGAGGTCAACCGCTTTGGGGTTGGCTGACTCTTTGATCGCAGGATGCCATACACTTGAAGACAGAAGCAGAAAAGCAGAGCTAAATGCAAAATGTACTCACCGGTGACTCCAATTTTTTTCCCCCCTGAAGAAACAGCTGGACGGGCGCCCCCGGCTGGCCAGTGGGACTCTTGTTATTCTGACCCTTTTTAGTGCGCGTTTGGGGCAACAACCGTTTTTTGTGGCGCTCTCTTCTGGTTCAAAAGTGCCCTGCATGTGAATTTGCTTTTCCTGCCTTCTGATTGGATGAGCGCCGGTGTGACGCGGTGCCTCTGTCACCGTGGCGGGGGGTATACGTTGGCATCGGAGCGTCTGCCAACGTCTGAGACCGGCTGGCAGTGTATCGGAGGTGTCGAGTGCGGTGCCGCTGGAGCTCACTCACCAGCTGGTGTTAGGGCCACAGAATGAAGGCCAAGGAGAAGAATAGAAAGAGAAACAGAAACTTCTCCTCCAATTGTTTGATTTGTCTCTTCTGAGCTTCGATGAATTCTTTCAGCTCTTTGTTCCTCTAGGACGGACAAATGGAAAGTGGCATTCAAAAGCCAGTAAGCGTGCAAGTAAGTGCCGGGCTGGCTTTGGGCCCTTACCTGTTGCGCGCTGTGCAGCAGATCCATTCTCTCTTGGAGGATGCAAGCGTCGCGCTCCCTCAACTCGCACATCAGGGCTCGCTTCCATTGGTCCACGGCGCTCCTAAGCTCTTCTCTCTGATCCGCCGTCAGCACGTCATTCACGCCAGCGTGGCTGGCTTTTTCGCCGTCCGTGGCGGGGCAGTCCCGCTGCGGTAGCGCCTCGTACAACATGGCCTCCAGCTCCAGGATCCTCTGGGCCGCAATCCTCGTCCATCAGTGGTCCGGCGGGAGATTTGAGGGCGGCTTACCTTATGAGCCTGGTCCATGGAACACTTCCTGAAGTCCAACTCTTCATCCAGGTAGCCCTTCTGCTTGCAGAACATATCCTAGCACAGCTCAAGGTCAGAATTGTTGGGGCACATTGCCGGAGTTCCCCTTGGCTGATGTCGCGTGTCTGTCTACCTTCTCACTTTCAATGTCCAACATCTTCTGTTGAAGTGCTGACTTGGTCACTTTGATGTATTCTAACCACTGAGGAAAGGCTGCTGTCACATAAGCAGAATGCGAGAGCGTGCGTGGACGTGCGCGTTACCTAGGGTGAGAAGGGTCCTGGCGTGAATCACGACCACCTGCTCCTCGTTGGTGAGATTCTGCAAGAGCCCAAAGGCACAGCGTCAACAAGCTTCTTTCAGCGCAAAGCCTTCCAAAAGTCACATTTGAGCCGCCGAGTCTCGTGGAGTGCGAACATAAGGAGTTCGACATACACTTACGGCGTTATAGCCCAGGATGTCCAGCTTCTTCATCAGATCACTGATGACGATGTCCGGGGGAAAGGCGCAAGGAGCAATGTAAGGTGTTCTGGGACCTCGGGTTAAGGTTAGGGTTGCGAGGGACGCCTTACGTACGCTCACGCCCTCGGCCTCGCAGTAGATCTGCAAAGGGCTGAGGCCGTCTGGGAAACGGACTTGCAGAAACTTCAAGACGGGGGAGCGCCACTCCCTCTCCTGAAAGGCAGAGGCATGCATCCGTCCGTCCGTCCGTCCGTCCGTCCGTCCGTCACATCTCTGGCCTCAACACGCTTGTGCGAGTCTTCCCACCTCCAGCTCCAGGATGCGGAACTCAAGCAGTTCGTTTTGGTCTCGGATATCCTGGATGTGCTCTTTCAGACGCGCTTCTTCCGCCTCCATCCGCCTGACCTGAAAAGACAGTCAGACCTCATCTGCGGGGCTTCCCGACAGGTGTGACGCCAAGCGACTCCGCCCAGCGCCTTTCTTTCCGTCACCTTTTCGGCCAACTGCTGATTGCTCTGACGCAGCAGCTGCTTCTCCTCCACCCACTTGACATTCTAGAAGAGACAAACGCGTGGACAGCTTTGGAATGTTGTGTCATTTTCATCCACAAATTCTTTGGTTGACTGGAAAATGACATTTGCTTTTCTCCGCATTTTCCCAGCCACGTTCGGGGGGGGGGGGGGGGGGGGGGGGTTGGTCCAGTAATGCCAGACGGATGAGTGACTGAAGAATGTAGCTATTTTGTCTGAGAAAAAGGTGTGCTCATTGATGAGCTTACCTGTCCTTGTTGCTTCAGCGCTGACTCCAGATCTGCTACTCTGCTTTGATAGTGACCCATTTCTACCATCAGCTTTTCTCTGGTCTGAAAGGAGGAGGAGGGAGGCTCCTCCTCCTCCTTTCAGACCAGAGAACACCCGAGGCTGGGTGAGAACGGGGAGGCTGCGACCCGGCCGGGGGTTGCGGGAAGGGGCGCCACCTTGATCTCCTTCTCGGCGTCGTAGTCCCCTTTCGCTGGTCTGGGCTAGCAGAGCGTAGGCTCGTTGCAGCGCTTGATATTCTTGCGTCAGCTGGCGGTAGCGAAGCTCCGCCTCTTCATGCACACACCAATGCAACACAGCACTAGTACCAGAATCAGTCAGACCGGCGACAAAGCACCCGCGACGCAAAGACGAGTCCGATTCCAGGCTGAAGAGGAATGTTTGGTGCCAATACGCTGGCAGAAATGGCGGGCTACCTCTTCGGGTTCCGTGTCGGGGGTTCTGTCGGTGTGAAAAGACAAGGACGATCCGTCCGAGTCCACCAACACGTCTTCGTCGTAGCCGTAAAATGTTTCGATGACCTGCGGGCGCGGAAGCGAACATCTCTCTGAACAAACTGAAGCGACACCTCACGATGAATCGACGAGAGGAACGATAGCGAGAAAAAGGCCATTTCATCTTGCGCAACACCAAGCAGCCGCAAACAAACAGACTCACCTTGCAGGACCTCACGCTTTGTTCCTCCTCAGAGATTCTCGACGTCGGTATCGTAGCAGCAAATCTCTCTCCTGTCGACACAAATAATCCGCCTTTGAGATTCTTTGGATGCAAAGGGAACGAACGGCTCCGGCGCAGAAACAAACGCGACTCACAATGACATTTCTGACATGAGCTCCTGTCTCCAGAGCCTGAAAAACACGTCACCGGCGATGATTGGAGGGACGCTCGTCTTTTCCAAAAGTGACAACTACAGGGTGTGTCAGGGTTTTCCAGATTATCTTTATCGTATCATTGTGTTGCTTTGACTTTGACTGCGACCTGTAATAAATAATATTATTTATCCCTTATTTATCCCTATCGCTTATCCCTTCCTACACAAAGTCGTAAAACACCCCTTGCTATGTTTTGACTAGAGGTCAAGGGCTTCCTCTATTCAATCCACTCTTACACCCACCCTGTTTCTCTTAATTAAAATGCTCGTGCAGGAGCCGAGAGTCAGACTTCATTCGTACAACGGATGGACTCTCCACCTGCAGGTGTCCAAAAGAACTTACTTGTCTCCCGTGTGGTTCTTGCAAAATAAGTTGGAGCGAGCGCAACTCTAACAGGGTGCATTTTGCCACTAGCTGCCTACGGACAATGACGTCGCGCTCGCGGCTCATGGTTGACGGGCTGAGCAGCCGGGCAAGTCCGTCGTTTTCAGCGCACAGCGAGTGGCAAAGGCGCTGACAAAACGGGAGCTTTGAGCTGCTGAAAACGGCAAAACAAGTCTAAAGCGTGTTCAAACGCGTGCGCACAATGCTCCTGCTTGAAAGGTCGGAATTTAAGGGGCCAATTTTTTGGATGGCGGCCGCCGGCCAAGCTTTGGACGGAAAAGGTTTCCTGGCGACAGCGAGCGAGCGCGGCGCTGCCGTACGTGCACCGAGTCGCCTGCCTGAAGACCTTGGACAAGTCGTCGATGATGTGCCGCTGCTCCACAACTTGAAGGAACTCCATTTCACCGTCCTGCTGGCCGCAACCGCGGTCCAGGTCATTGAGCGAACTAGGCCTTCTCTGTGGAACACAAATGCAGTGGACTCTGTTGGCACGCCGCCGTTGTCCGCGTCGACTTACCAAGCTTGCCATCTCCTCGTTCTCCTGGGTGACAAAGCGCACTTTGTTTTCAAGGCGACACAGCACCAGCGAGAGTTCTTCATTCTTCCTGCTCAGGCGTTTGTTTTTGTACAGGAGTGGCAGAAACTGGCTTTCTGTTTCTCTCAGTCGCTTTAGCTGCAAGCATGAAGTGCGGGATGTGAAAGACGCACAACACGCGGGCCAGAACGTATCCATTCCTTTTGCATCGGTTTGAACGGAATCGTGGCTTTGGCTCCCAATAAAAGACATCTACCAGGCAACCGACTCGCCGCGCCGCTCAACTAATAAGCAAGCGCAATGGGTGCCTCGCTGGATGGCGCGCATCAAACGTAGCGCAAACCTTCAAGCGTGCCGTCAATAAATTACCAGTTCATTGCGCTCTTCAGAAAGCAGGGCGTTTCGATCCTCCAGTTTCCTGATGACTGCGCTGAGCTCAGCGATTTTCAGATGAAACCGTCGCGTGTCCCGATCCTCCTGAGACTGAAAACGCCCCGCAACACACACACACAAGCACTCGTTCAAAGTTCAAAACTGTTTTTGTGCTACCTTCCTCCAGCAACGAACTAAGTCATGCGTACTGCAAGTGTGTGATGAGGTGGCTTACGCAATGAAGAGGATTGCTAGTAGCGGCGTTGACCCCACTTCCAGGGTAGTTTAGGCCCGCCCTTTGGGAATCCCTCAGGGCAGCGATCTGCTGCTCGGCAGCCTGAGTCTGCAGCTGAAGGCGGTGGACGTGGCCGGCCCCAGGGCTTCATCCAAAACACTAACCGCTCTGTCTTTCAGCTTGATCTCATCCGTCTGGATTTACAAACGGGGAGCGCTCAGGCAGGCGGGCAAACTCATTTGCCAGAATTGTGACAAAAACAAAGAGAGCAACCGGCCAATTTTTTTCTTGAATCGACTAGAACACCTTTGCTGTGACAAAAGCGAAGCGAGCAACCGGACATTTTCTTCTTGTGAAATAGAATAGAATAGAATGCCTTAGGTGTCATTGCACTGCAGGTATACAACGAAATTGGGAACATAGCCACGCACCGCGCATCTGATCAGTCCTACCAGTCGGCGGATCTCCCTCTCGCAGTCTCTCTTGGTTCGGCTCAGCTCCTCCCGATGCTGGTGATGAGCCGATCGGAGCTCGGCCGCTCGGGACTGCCAGGCCTGCTGGGCCGCTGCCAGGGCTTCTTCCGCGCTCCTGGTGGAGGCGACACCGCTCGGTCTCCCGACACCGCCGCGTCTCCTCCACCTCCGCCAGCAAAGCGCCCCCCCTCCTCACCTGAGCAGACATTGCGCCACACCGGGCCGTTGAGACCGCAACGGAGCGCCGCGACGCTTACTGGGGACAAGCTACACAATACGGTAGCGGCCGCATCGAAGCCCGACGTGGCGTGCGGATAGTCAGACACGGATAGAGCGGATCACCTTGTCCATGGAGCCGTCCCTCAGGCTGAGGACCAAGGCATTCAGTCGCTGGATCTCTCCATCTTTGATTTTGATCACTCTCATCAGCTCCATTTCATGCTGCCGCAGTAATGTCTCCCTGGTAATGGCTAACTCTTTCTGCTTCTCCTCATGGAGTTTGCTTTTGAGTTCCGTCATGGCGGCGGTGGCACGGTGGTGCTCCGCCCGCAGGTCCTGACTTCTCTCTCTCTCCAGACAGCTGACCTGACATGACTTAGACTTAGACAAACTTTATTGTCATCTTGTCTGCACATGGTGCATACAAAACGAAATTCCGTTGCATACGTCTTACAACAAAGTAGTGATATTGCAGTTGAATAGAAGTAACATATCCTATGAAAATATATATATATACATATATACTATATATATATATATATATATATATATATATATATATTAAAAATAAGTATAAAGTGCAGCAGTGATAATTATGCAATAGTGCAAGTAGGCAAAACAGTATTCAAGAGTGTGCAGAGGAATGCTAAACCATGTATTAAACTTCTATTTAAAGGGTTTATACAAGTTCAGTAAAGTTGGTAGTGCGAGATAGTGCAAGATAGAGGTCCGTAGTGTCATAAAGTACAGTTCTGTGAATGTGTGATGCAGAGTTCAGTTTAGAGCTCAACAGTTCTAGTGTTCAACAGTCTGATGACAGCAGGGAAAAAGCTGTTGCAGAACCTGGTGGACCTGCAGCGGATGCTGCAAACCTCTTCCCAGAGGGCAGCAGGGAGAACAGTCCATGGTGGGGGTGTGATGGGTCATTGATGATGTTACGGGCACGGGACATGCAGCGCTGAGATGAAATGTCCTGAATGGAGGGAAGAGGAGCCCCTATGATCCTCTCTGCTGTCCTCACCACTCTCCTCACGTTCTTCCAATCGGAGGCGGTGCAGCCTCCACACCACACAGAGAGACAGCTTGTCAGAATGCTCTCTATGGTGCTCCTGTAGAACGTCCTCATGATGGGTGGGGGCAGGTGGGCTCTCCTCATCCTCCGCAGGAAGTACAAGCGCTTCTGTGCCCTCTTGACCAGTGCCGTAGTGTTCATAGTCCAGGTGAGGTCTTCTGTGATGTGGACCCCCAGGAATTTGGTGGTGCTGACCACCTCCACAGCTGAGCTGTTGATGATCAGTGGAGCGTGGTGAGGCTGTTTTTTCCTGAAGTCGACGATGATCTCCTTCATCTTCTCCTCATTCAGGATCAGGCTGTTTTCTCTGCACCAGCCCACCAGCTGCTCCACCTCCTCTCTGTAGTCCAGGTCGTTGTTGTCTCTGATGAGCCCCACCACCGTTGTGTCGTCTGCTGACTTCACGATGTGATTGGTGGTGAACCTGAGGACGCAGTCGTGTGTCATCAGGGTGCACAGCAGGGGGCTCAGGACGCAGCCCTGAAGGGAGCCTGTGCTGAGGGTGATGACATCAGAGGTGTTCTGTCCGACCCGGACTGACTGAGGTCTGTTGGTGAGGAAGTCTAGCAGCCAGTTGCGAAGGGGGGTGTTGAAGCCCAGGTGTTCCAATTTTCCTACCAGATGCTGTGGGATGATGGTGTTAAACGCTGAGCTGAAGTCCAGGAACAGCCTCCGCACATGGGTGTTCTTCTCCTCCAGGTGAGCCAGGCTCAGGTGAAGAACGGAGGAGATGGCGTCCTGAGTGGAGCGGTTTTGCCGGTCGGCAAACTGGAACGGGTCAAATAATAGGGGGAGTCTGGAAACGATGTGACCTTTAAGCAGCCTTTCGAAGCACTTCATCATAACCGGAGTCAGTGCAACAGGCCGGTAATCATTAAATGAGGTGATTTGAGGTTTCTTCGGCACCGGAATGATGGAGGCAGTCTTAAAGCACGCCGGCACTGTGGCTTGGCCCAGCGAGGTGTTAAAAATGTCTGTGATGACCCCAGCCAGATGACTTGCACATTCCCTGAACACACGCCCAGGAATGTTGTCGGGGCCAGGGGCCTTACAGGGGTTGACTCTCCTCAGGGTCTTCAACACATCGGCGGAGTCAAGGCAGAGTACCTCCTCTTCCTGATGGGGGACAGTTTTAACTGCTGGAGTGCCGTTTAGTGCCTCGAACCTCCCAAAGAAGTTATTTAGACCATTTAGAAAGTCAGCATCAACTACACCCACCGGGGGGGGGGGGGAGAGTGAGTTGTAGTCTGTAATCGCCCGTATGCCTTGCCACATACTCCTGATGTTTTTGACGTCGTGGAAACGATCCTGAAATTTTCGACTGCGGTCTCGCTTCGCTATCCTGATGGCACGGTTCAAGTTGGCTCTCGCTGTCCTCAGTGTCTCCTTGTCGCCAGACTTGAAGGCAGAGTTCCGCGCTCGTAGCGTTTGACGTACCTCCTCAGTCATCCAGGGTCGTTGGTTGCCCCGGGTGATTATATTCTTAGTGGTGCTGACGTCCTCGGTGCATTTGTTGATGTAGGCTGACACAGTCATGGCACACGCATGTCTAATCTACATCGGGAAAACTGGGAGGGAGGGAGGCAGGCAGGGAGGCAGGCAGGGAGGCAGGCAGGGAGGCAGGCAGTGTCTGTCTGTTGAGGTTTTCACCTTGTTCTTCTCCTGCTGAAGTTCTAACTGGACGTCCATCAGTTTGGTTCTCAGCTCGTCATTGGCGGCCTGAAGGGCGTCCGTTCGCTCCGCCTTGGCCCGCCCTGCCGGAGCTCGTTTGGACATCTCTTACTCGAGTCTCGCCCGGTCGTCAGTCAGAGATCACAACATTTGTACCTGGAGAGCACAAACGCAGCGCTGTTTTCCACTGGCTTCGAACTCAACTTCAATCGGTACCGTAACTTACAACATCATAAACATAGAACTAGCTTGACTTATTCATTGAATAAATGCATTTGGTTCTTCAAAACTGCATCACGCAACATAGCGTGACCGAGACGGCCGTTATCCACCTGCGTGAAGTTATTTGGTGAAATGAATGAGATGTTTAAGACACCATCGTTCTGTCTCTATGTAGATGAAGGTAAATAATCGATTGCTGAAGGTCCAAAGGTGTTGTGATAAACAAATAAACATATTAGTGATTAGTGACATATTTGTGATAAACATATTAGGCAGGATAATCACATATGTTAACGTGACTGCCCACACTGTATTTATTTATGGTTATTTGTTAAATCGAGTACTGTTAGACATGAAATAGGAAGTGTTTAACATAAATGGAAGACGAAAGGGGTACTCACCATTGTAGCTCCTGCTGGTCAATGATACGAGCCTCTTCTTGCAGTGGAAAACATACAGCCAACAAACACCGTGGAACCTAAAGGAATGAAATTAAACATTAACATTTAGCCTCAACCAACATTCACAGATACAACGCAACGCAAACTACACAAACGTAAATCTTTTTAAACACAATGAGTTGTACTTACCGTGTACGCTCTAGACGGTCCACTTGCAAGCGGAAAATAAAGATATTTCTGTTGATAATCGTCGTGTTTGTATCCGGTGTCTCGCTCAAGGCCATTGCGCCCACAGATTTGAATTTTGGCGAGAGTTCAGCCTATTGACGTCATTTCCGCGGTGTAATACCCGCATATCTGAAACGGCAAAGTTAAGAGTAGAGTTAAATAAAGTTTTTAGTCAACGCAATAATTTACAACCGTTGACCAGTCGAAATAATCGTCGAAATTTGGCGTCTGTGGCTGGAAGCAGACGCCGAGTTCGACATTCCTCCCAAACGCCACACTCCCTCGCTTTTCAGGGCTAAAAAAAAACAGTTGTAATTACCTTGTACGCTCTAGACGGTCAAGTTGCAAGCTGAAAACAAAAATATTTGCCTTGTTAGTCATCGTGTTACTAACAGCTGTGTCTTGTTTGCCAGAACTGCCGCTTTCCTACTTCCTGTTGCAAGCCACGCCCACGGATTATAATTTTGCCGTGAGTTCCGCCTATTGACGTCATGTCCGCGTCACATGACTGCGACGTAATATTATCTAAAACTGTTTGTGCGGTATTGTGTTGTTCTGTGCGGTATTGTGTTATTCTGTGCGGCGTCGTGTTGTTCTGTGCGGCGTCGTGTTGTTCAGTGCGACGTCGTGTTGTTCAGTGCGGCATGGTGTTGTTCAGTGCGGCATGGTGTTGTTCACTGCGGCATGGTGTTGTTCAGTGCGGCATAATGTTGTTCAGTGCGGCATAATGTTGTTCAGTGCGGCATGGTGTTGTTCAGTGCGGCATGGTGTTGTTCAGTGCGGCATGGTGTTGTTCAGTGCGGCATAATGTTGTTCAGTGCGCCATAATGTTGTTCAGTGCGGCATGGTGTTGTTCAGTGCGGGATGGTGTTGTTCAGTGCAGGATGGTGTTGTTCAGTGCGGCATGGTGTTGTTCAATGCGGCATGGTGTTGTTCAGTGCGGGATGGTGTTGTTCAGTGCGGCATGGTGTTGTTCAGTGCGGCATAATGTTGTTCAGTGCGGCATGGTGTTGTTCAGTGCGGCATGGTGTTGTTCAGTGCGGCATGGTGTTGTTCAGTGCGGCATGGTGTTGTTCAGTGCGGAATGGTGTTGTTCAGTGCGGCATGGTGTTGTTCAGTCCGGGATGGTGTTGTTCAATGCGGGATCGTGTTGTTCAGTGCGGGGTGGTGTTGTTCAGTGCGGGATGGTGTTGTTCAGTGCGGCATGGTGTTGTTCAATGCGGCATGGTGTTGTTCAGTGCGGGATGGTGTTGTTCATTGCGGCATGGTGTTGTTCAGTGCGGCATGGTGTTGTTCAGTGCGGCATGGTGTTGTTCAGTGCGGCATGGTGTTGTTCAGTGCGGCATAATGTTCAGTGCGGCATAATGTTGTTCAGTGCGGCATGGTGTTGTTCAGTGTGGAAAGGTGTTGTTCAGTGCAGGATGGTGTTGTTCAGTGCGGCATGGTGTTGTTCAATGCAGGATCGTGTTGTTCAGTGCAGCATAATGTTGTTCAGTGCAGCATGGTGTTGTTCAGTGCGGCATGGTGTTGTTCAATGCGGCATGGTGTTGTTCACTGCGGGATGGTGTTGTTCAATGCGGGATCGTGTTGTTCAGTGCGGCATAATGTTGTTCAGTGCAGCATGGTGTTGTTCAGTGCGGCATGGTGTTGTTCAGTGCGACATAATGTTGTTTAGTGCGGCATAATGTTGTTCAGTGCGGCATGGTGTTGTTCAGTGCGGCATGGTGTTGTTCAGTGCGGCATGGTGTTGTTCAGTGCGGCATGGTGTTGTTCAGTGCAGGATGGTGTTGTTCAGTGCGGCATGGTGTTGTTCAGTGCGGCATGGTGTTGTTCAGTGCGGGATGGTGTTGTTCAGTGCAGGATGGTGTTGTTCAGTGCGGCATGGTGTTGTTCAGTGCGGCATGGTGTTGTTCAGTGCGGCATGGTGTTGTTCAGTGCGGCATGGTGTTGTTCAGTGCAGGATGGTGTTGTTCAATGCGGGATCGTGTTGTTCAGTGCGGCATGGTGTTGTTCAGTGCGGCATGGTGTTGTTCAGTGCGGCATAATGTTGTTCAGTGCGGCATGGTGTTGTTCAGTGCGGCATGGTGTTGTTCAGTGCGGCATGGTGTTGTTCAGTGCGGCATGGTGTTGTTCAGTGCGGCATAATGTTGTCCAGTGCGCCATAATGTTGTTCAGTGCGGCATGGTGTTGTTTAGTGCGGGATGGTGTTGTTCAGTGCGGGATGGTGTTGTTCAGTGCGGCATGGTGTTGTTCAATGCGGCATGGTGTTGTTCAGTGCGGGATGGTGTTGTTCAGTGCGGCATGGTGTTGTTCAGTGCGGCATAATGTTGTTCAGTGCGGCATGGTGTTGTTCAGTGCGGCATGGTGTTGTTCAGTGCGGCATGGTGTTGTTCAGTGCGGCATGGTGTTGTTCAGTGCGGAATGGTGTTGTTCAGTGCGGCATGGTGTTGTTCAGTGCGGGATGGTGTTGTTCAATGCGGGATCGTGTTGTTCAGTGCGGGGTGGTGTTGTTCAGTGCAGGATGGTGTTGTTCAGTGCAGGATGGTGTTGTTCAGTGCGGCATGGTGTTGTTCAATGCAGGATCGTGTTGTTCAGTGCAGCATAATGTTGTTCAGTGCAGCATGGTGTTGTTCAGTGCGGCATGGTGTTGTTCAATGCGGCATGGTGTTGTTCAGTGCGGGATGGTGTTGTTCAGTGCGGCATGGTGTTTTTCAGTGCGGCATAATGTTGTTCAGTGCGGCATGGTGTTGTTCAGTGCGGCATGGTGTTGTTCAGTGCAGGATGGTGTTGTTCAGTGCGGCATGGTGTTGTTCAATGCAGGATCGTGTTGTTCAGTGCAGCATAATGTTGTTCAGTGCAGCATGGTGTTGTTCAGTGCGGCATGGTGTTGTTCAATGCGGCATGGTGTTGTTCACTGCAGGATGGTGTTGTTCAATGCGGGATCGTGTTGTTCAGTGCGGCATAATGTTGTTCAGTGCAGCATGGTGTTGTTCAGTGCGGCATGGTGTTGTTCAGTGCGACATAATGTTGTTTAGTGCGGCATAATGTTGTTCAGTGCGGCATAATGTTGTTCAGTGCGGCATGGTGTTGTTCAGTGCGGCATGGTGTTCAGTGCGGCATGGTGTTGTTCAGTGCAGGATGGTGTTGTTCAGTGCGGCATGGTGTTGTTTAATGCGGCATGGTGTTGTTCAGTGCGGGATGGTGTTGTTCAGTGCAGGATGGTGTCGTTCAGTGCGGCATGGTGTTGTTCAGTGCGGAATGGTGTTGTTCAGTGCGGCATGGTGTTGTTCAGTGCGGCATGGTGTTGTTCAGTGCAGGATGGTGTTGTTCAATGCGGGATCGTGTTGTTCAGTGCGGCATGGTGTTGTTCAGTGCGGCATGGTGTTGTTCAGTGCGGCATAATGTTGTTCAGTGCGGCATGGTGTTGTTCAGTGCGGCATGGTGTTGTTCAGTGCGGCATGGTGTTGTTCAGTGCGGCATGGTGTTGTTCAGTGCGGCATAATGTTGTCCAGTGCGCCATAATGTTCAGTGCGGCATGGTGTTGTTTAGTGCGGGATGGTGTTGTTCAGTGCAGGATGGTGTTGTTCAGTGCGGCATGGTGTTGTTCAATGCGGCATGGTGTTGTTCAGTGCGGGATGGTGTTGTTCAGTGCGGCATGGTGTTGTTCAGTGCGGCATAATGTTGTTCAGTGCGGCATGGTGTTGTTCAGTGCGGCATGGTGTTGTTCAGTGCGGCATGGTGTTGTTCAGTGCGGCATGGTGTTGTTCAGTGCGGAATGGTGTTGTTCAGTGCGGCATGGTGTTGTTCAGTGCGGGATGGTGTTCAATGCGGGATCGTGTTGTTCAGTGCGGGGTGGTGTTGTTCAGTGCAGGATGGTGTTGTTCAGTGCAGGATGGTGTTGTTCAGTGCGGCATGGTGTTGTTCAATGCAGGATCGTGTTGTTCAGTGCAGCATAATGTTGTTCAGTGCAGCATGGTGTTGTTCAGTGCGGCATGGTGTTGTTCAGTGCGGCATGGTGTTGTTCAGTGCGGCGTAATGTTGTTCAGTGCGGCATGGTGTTGTTCAGTGCGGAATGGTGTTGTTCAGTGCGGCATGGTGTTGTTCAGTGCAGGATGGTGTTGTTCAGTGCGGCATGGTGTTGCTCAGTGCGGCATGGTGTTGTTCAGTGCGGGATGGTGTTGTTCATTGCGGCATGGTGTTGTTCAGTGCGGCATGGTGTTGTTCAGTGCGGCATGGTGTTGTTCAGTGCGGCATAATGTTGGTCAGTGCGCCATAATGTTGTTCAGTGCGGCATGGTGTTGTTCAGTGCGGGATGGTGTTGTTCAGTGCAGGATGGTGTTGTTCAGTGCGGCATGGTGTTGTTCAGTGCGGCATAATGTTGTTCAGTGCGGCATAATGTTGTTCAGTGCGGCATAATGTTGTTCAGTGCGGGATGGTGTTGTTCATTGCGGCATGGTGTTGTTCAGTGCGGCATGGTGTTGTTCAGTGCGGCATGGTGTTGTTCAGTGCGGGATGGTGTTGTTCAGTGCAGGATGGTGTTGTTCAGTGCGGCATGGTGTTGTTCAGTGCGGCATGGTGTTGTTCATTTCGGCATAATGTTGTTCAGTGCGGCATAATGTTGTTTAGTGCGGCATGGTGTTGTTCAGTGCGGGATGGTGTTGTTCAGTGCAGCATAATGTTGTTCAGTGCGGCATGGTGTTGTTCAGTGCGGCATGGTGTTGTTCAGTGCGGCAAGGTGTTGTTCAGTGCGGCATAATGTTGTTCAGTGCGGCATAATGTTGTTCAGTGCGGCATGGTGTTGTTCAGTGCGGGATGGTGTTGTTCAGTGCGGGATGGTGTTGTTCAGTGCGGCATGGTGTTCAATGCGGAATGGTGTTGTTCAGTGCAGGATGGTGTTGTTCAGTGCGGCATGGTGTTGTTCAGTGCGGCATAATGTTGTTCAGTGCGGCATGGTGTTGTTCAGTGCGGCATGGTGTTGTTCAGTGCGGCATGGTGTTGTTCAGTGCGGCATAATGTTGTTCAGTGCGGCATGGTGTTGTTCAGTGCGGCATGGTGTTGTTCAGTGCGGCATAATGTTCAGTGCGGCATAATGTTGTTCAGTGCGGCATGGTGTTGTTCAGTGCGGGATGGTGTTGTTCAGTGCAGGATGGTGTTGTTCAGTGCGGCATGGTGTTCAGTGCGGGATGGTGTCTTTCAGTGCGGCATGGTGTCGTTCAGTGCGGCATGGTGTCTTTCAGTGCGGCATGGTGTCGTTCAGTGAGGCATGGTGTTGTTCAGTGCGGCATGGTGTTGTTTAGTGCGGCATGGTGTTGTTCAGTGCGGGATGGTGTTGTTCAGTGTGGCATGGTGTTCAGTGCGGCATGGTGTTGTTCAGTGCGGCATGGTGTTCAATGCGGAATGGTGTTGTTCAGTGCAGGATGGTGTTGTTAAGTGCGGCATGGTGTTGTTCAGTGCGGCATAATGTTGTTCAGTGCGGCATGGTGTTGTTCAGTGCGGCATGGTGTTGTTCAGTGCGGCATGGTGTTGTTCAGTGCGGCATAATGTTGTTCAGTGCGGCATGGTGTTGTTCAGTGCGGCATGGTGTTGTTCAGTGCGGCATAATGTTCAGTGCGGCATAATGTTGTTCAGTGCGGCATGGTGTTGTTCAGTGCGGGATGGTGTTCAGTGCGGGATGGTGTCTTTCAGTGCGGCATGGTGTCGTTCAGTGCGGCATGGTGTCTTTCAGTGCGGCATGGTGTCGTTCAGTGAGGCATGGTGTTGTTCAGTGCGGCATGGTGTTGTTTAGTGCGGCATGGTGTTGTTCAGTGCGGGATGGTGTTGTTCAGTGTGGCATGGTGTTCAGTGCGGCATGGTGTTGTTCAGTGCGGTATCGTGTTGTTCAGTGCGGTATCGTGTTTCTCAGTGCGGTATCGTGTTGTTCAGTGCAGTATCGTTGTGTTGTTCGTATTGTGTTTAACACTTAGCCTCTAACACTTAGCCTCTAACACTTAGCCTCTAGCATCTAGAAGGTAAATAAATAGGAAGGAAGGACTCACCGGTGACGTCTTCGCCCACGTCCAAGCGTTGTACTTTGTATTTTCATCCTTCTGACAGTGGAAAACATAGCCAACAAACACCGTGGAACCTAAACGAATGAAAGAAAACTATCATTTGGCCACAACCAACATTCACAGATACAACACAATGTGACGTGCGGGGTTGAGGTTAAAGGTTGAGTGAAGGGCCCTCGTTTTAAACTACTTTTTTGAAAAGGATTGGGAACAAGTAAGACGTATTTAATTTATTTAATGGGAAGTAGTAAGAGCTATTGAATTTAATCTATGTATTATATTCTATTGTATTGTATTCTGTTGTATTCTTTTGGATTGTATTCACACTAACCCCACTAAAACTTCAGCCCACAAAAACTCGCCTCTGGCGCCTAGCCTCTGGCACTTAGCCTCTAACACTTAGCCTTTAACACTTAGCCTTTAACACTTAGCCTTTAACACTTAGCCTAGAAGGTGAATAAATAGGGTTAAAGGTTGAGTGAAGGGACCTCGTTTTAAACTACTTTTTTGTAAAGGAGTGGGAACAAGTAAGACGTATTTAATTTATTTAATGGGAAGTAGTAAGACTTATTAAATTTATTTAATCTACTTTTCTTCCCAGGCAAAATTTGATGTGCTGCAATTCCAAATTTCCAAAGTGAATGAAGGAATGAAGTCCTTTAAATTATGATTTTGTATAAATACTAGGCATTAACACAAAATCGACGGCACAAAATGGGCAGACTTTACTTGTTTGAAAAGGACTGGTTACAAGACAGACTTTTTTAATTTATTTAATGGGAAGAAGACTTATTTAGTTTAATTGATCTATTTTTGTTCCCTGCCAAAATTCGATTTGCTGCAATTCCAAATTTCCAAAGTGAATGAAGGAAAGAAGTCGTTTAAATTATGATTTTGTTTAAATACTAGGCATAGACACAAAATCTACGGCACAAAATGGGCAGACTTTACTTGTTTGAAGAGGACTGGTTACAAGACAGACTTTTCTGATTTATTTAATGGGAAGAGGACTTATTTAGTTTATTTAATCTATTTTTGTTCCCTGGCAAAATTGGATTTGCTGAAATTGTATTTTGCCAAATCTCGATTTGAGACCTGATAGGAAGTATTAAACGCTTAGTTAAATCAATACAAGTTGGTAATAAGAGCGAGTAATGTTGGTTGAACCGATGAATGAAGGTTGAAAGCAATTTAAATTATGACTTTGTATAAATACTAGATATTAACAGAACATCTACTGCGCAAAATGGGCAGAGTTTACTTGTTTGAGAAGGAGTGGCTTATTCAAAACTAAGATTTATGTAATCTGTTTGTTCCCAGGCAAAATTGGATGTGATGCAATTCCAAATTTCACCACATGATGGTGCCCAATTTTGACTTCATAGGACATATTAAACACTTAGCTTGTTATTATGTTCAAGGTAATCAGATTTGTTTATCATTCTAATGGCCTCTTCAAAACTATTCTGGATTACTACTTTGGATCTATTCTACATTACTTGGCAACAACATACTCTGTAACAGATTAGGCAGTATAATCACATATGTTAACTTGAGAGTGCCCACACTCAATCTACTTATCGTGATGTGTTAAATCAATTACTGTTAGACATTATTTGTCTGATAATCTACCAAATCTTTGAATTGAAGAATTTGTGATTTAATTAATAGCTTGTTCAGGGTAATCAGACTTGTATATAATTCTAATGGCCTTCTTTTGAAAACTATTCTGAATTACAACTTTGGATCTTATATTACTTTGCAACAATCTACTCCGTGACAGATTAGGCAGTATAATCACATATGTTAACTTCAGTGCCCACACTGTATTTATTTATGGTTATTTGTTAAATCAAGTACTGTTAGACATGAAATAGGAAGTGTTTAACATAAATGTTATGGCTACTCACCATTGTAGCTCGCTCCTGGTCAATGATACGAGCCTCTTCTTGCAGTGGAAAACTTGCAGCCAACAAACACCGTGGAACCTAAAGGAATGAAATTAAACATTAACATTTCGCCTCGACCAATTTTCACACGTACAACGCAACGCGGCTACACTTCTGCTATTACAAACGTAAATCTCCTTAAACACAATGAGTGTTACTTACCGTGTACGCTCTAGACGGTCCAGTTGCAAGCAGAAAATAAAGATATTTCTGTTGATAATCGTCGCTGCTCAGTGGCTCACGGCCATCGCGCCAACAGATTTGAATTTTGGCGGAGGTTCGGGCAATTACGTCATATCCACGGCACATGACTGCGACGTAATACCCGCTTATCTGAAACGGCAGTTAAAAGTAGAGTTACATCAAGTTTTCTTGGAACCTAAACGAATGAAAGAAAACTATCATTTGGCCACAACCAACATTCACAGATACAACACAACGTGCGGGGTTGGGGTTAAAGATTGAGTGAAGGGCCCTCGTTTTAAACTACTGTTTTGAAAAGGAGTGGGAACAAGTAAGACGTATTTAATTTATTTAATGGGAAGTAGTAAGACTTATTAAATTTATTTAATCTACTTTTCTTCCCAGGCAAAATTTGATGTGCTGCAATTCCAAATTTCCAAAGTGAATGAAGGAATGAAGTCCTTTAAATTATGATTTTGTATAAATACTAGGCATTAACACAAAATCGACGGCACAAAATGGGCAGACTTTACTTGTTTGAAAAGGACTGGTTACAAGACAGACTTTTTTAATTTATTTAATGGGAAGAAGACTTATTTAGTTTAATTGATCTATTTTTGTTCCCTGCCAAAATTCGATTTGCTGCAATTCCAAATTTCCAAAGTGAATGAAGGAAAGAAGTCGTTTAAATTATGATTTTGTTTAAATACTAGGCATAGACACAAAATCTACGGCACAAAATGGGCAGACTTTACTTGTTTGAAGAGGACTGGTTACAAGACAGACTTTTCTGATTTATTTAATGGGAAGAGGACTTATTTAGTTTATTTAATCTATTTTTGTTCCCTGGCAAAATTGGATTTGCTGAAATTGTATTTTGCCAAATCTCGATTTGAGACCTGATAGGAAGTATTAAACGCTTAGTTAAATCAATACAAGTTGGTAATAAGAGCGAGTAATGTTGGTTGAACCGATGAATGAAGGTTGAAAGCAATTTAAATTATGACTTTGTATAAATACTAGATATTAACAGAACATCTACTGCGCAAAATGGGCAGAGTTTACTTGTTTGAGAAGGAGTGGCTTATTCAAAACTAAGATTTATGTAATCTGTTTGTTCCCAGGCAAAATTGGATGTGATGCAATTCCAAATTTCACCACATGATGGTGCCCAATTTTGACTTCATAGGACATATTAAACACTTAGCTTGTTATTATGTTCAAGGTAATCAGATTTGTTTATTATTCTAATGGCCTCTTCAAAACTATTCTGGATTACTACTTTGGATCTATTCTACATTACTTGGCAACAACATACTCTGTAACAGATTAGGCAGTATAATCATATCTGTTAACTTGAGAGTGCCCACACTCAATCTACTTATCGTGATGTGTTAAATCAATTACTGTTAGACATTATTTGTCTGATAATCTACCAAATCTTTGAATTGAAGAATTTGTGATTTAATTAATAGCTTGTTGTTATGTTAAGGGTAATCAGACTTGTATATAATTCTAATGGCCTTCTTTTGAAAACTATTCTGAATTACAACTTTGGATCTTATATTACTTTGCAACAATCTACTCCGTGACAGATTAGGCAGTATAATCACATATGTTAACTTCAGTGCCCACACTGTATTTATTTATGGTTATTTGTTAAATCAAGTACTGTTAGACATGAAATAGGAAGTGTTTAACATAAATGTTATGGCTACTCACCATTGTAGCTCGCTCCTGGTCAATGATACGAGCCTCTTCTTGCAGTGGAAAACTTGCAGCCAACAAACACCGTGGAACCTAAAGGAATGAAATTAAACATTAACATTTCGCCTCGACCAATTTTCACACGTACAACGCAACGCGGCTACACTTCTGCTATTACAAACGTAAATCTCCTTAAACACAATGAGTGTTACTTACCGTGTACGCTCTAGACGGTCCAGTTGCAAGCAGAAAATAAAGATATTTCTGTTGATAATCGTCGCTGCTCAGTGGCTCACGGCCATCGCGCCAACAGATTTGAATTTTGGCGGAGGTTCGGGCAATTACGTCATATCCACGGCACATGACTGCGACGTAATACCCGCTTATCTGAAACGGCAGTTAAAAGTAGAGTTACATCAAGTTTTCTTGGAACCTAAACGAATGAAAGAAAACTATCATTTGGCCACAACCAACATTCACAGATACAACACAACGTGCGGGGTTGGGGTTAAAGATTGAGTGAAGGGCCCTCGTTTTAAACTACTGTTTTGAAAAGGAGTGGGAACAAGTAAGACGTATTTAATTTATTTAATGGGAAGTAGTAAGACTTATTAAATTTATTTAATCTACTTTTCTTCCCAGGCAAAATTTGATGTGCTGCAATTCCAAATTTCCAAAGTGAATGAAGGAATGAAGTCCTTTAAATTATGATTTTGTATAAATACTAGGCATTAACACAAAATCGACGGCACAAAATGGGCAGACTTTACTTGTTTGAAAAGGACTGGTTACAAGACAGACTTTTTTAATTTATTTAATGGGAAGAAGACTTATTTAGTTTAATTGATCTATTTTTGTTCCCTGCCAAAATTCGATTTGCTGCAATTCCAAATTTCCAAAGTGAATGAAGGAAAGAAGTCGTTTAAATTATGATTTTGTTTAAATACTAGGCATAGACACAAAATCTACGGCACAAAATGGGCAGACTTTACTGGTTTGAAGAGGACTGGTTACAAGACAGACTTTTCTGATTTATTTAATGGGAAGAGGACTTATTTAGTTTATTTAATCTATTTTTGTTCCCTGGCAAAATTGGATTTGCTGAAATTGTATTTTGCCAAATCTCGATTTGAGACCTGATAGGAAGTATTAAACGCTTAGTTAAATCAATACAAGTTGGTAATAAGAGCGAGTAATGTTGGTTGAACCGATGAATGAAGGTTGAAAGCAATTTAAATTATGACTTTGTATAAATACTAGATATTAACAGAACATCTACTGCGCAAAATGGGCAGAGTTTACTTGTTTGAGAAGGAGTGGCTTATTCAAAACTAAGATTTATGTAATCTGTTTGTTCCCAGGCAAAATTGGATGTGATGCAATTCCAAATTTCACCACATGATGGTGCCCAATTTTGACTTCATAGGACATATTAAACACTTAGCTTTTTATTATGTTCAAGGTAATCAGATTTGTTTATCATTCTAATGGCCTCTTCAAAACTATTCTGGATTACTACTTTGGATCTATTCTACATTACTTGGCAACAACATACTCTGTAACAGATTAGGCAGTATAATCACATATGTTAACTTGAGAGTGCCCACACTCAATCTACTTATCGTGATGTGTTAAATCAATTACTGTTAGACATTATTTGTCTGATAATCTACCAAATCTTTGAATTGAAGAATTTGTGATTTAATTAATAGCTTGTTCAGGGTAATCAGACTTGTATATAATTCTAATGGCCTTCTTTTGAAAACTATTCTGAATTACAACTTTGGATCTTATATTACTTTGCAACAATCTACTCCGTGACAGATTAGGCAGTATAATCACATATGTTAACTTCAGTGCCCACACTGTATTTATTTATGGTTATTTGTTAAATCAAGTACTGTTAGACATGAAATAGGAAGTGTTTAACATAAATGTTATGGCTACTCACCATTGTAGCTCGCTCCTGGTCAATGATACGAGCCTCTTCTTGCAGTGGAAAACTTGCAGCCAACAAACACCGTGGAACCTAAAGGAATGAAATTAAACATTAACATTTCGCCTCGACCAATTTTCACACGTACAACGCAACGCGGCTACACTTCTGCTATTACAAACGTAAATCTCCTTAAACACAATGAGTGTTACTTACCGTGTACGCTCTAGACGGTCCAGTTGCAAGCAGAAAATAAAGATATTTCTGTTGATAATCGTCGCTGCTCAGTGGCTCACGGCCATCGCGCCAACAGATTTGAATTTTGGCGGAGGTTCGGGCAATTACGTCATATCCGCGGCATTTGACTGCGACGTAATACCCGCTTATCTGAAACGGCAGTTAAAAGTAGAGTTACATCAAGTTTTCTTGGAACCTAAACGAATGAAAGAAAACTATCATTTGGCCACAACCAACATTCACAGATACAACACAACGTGCGGGGTTGAGGTTAAAGATTGAGTGAAGGGCCCTCGTTTTAAACTACTGTTTTGAAAAGGAGTGGGAACAAGTAAGACGTATTTAATTTATTTAATGGGAAGTAGTAAGACTTATTAAATTTATTTAATCTACTTTTCTTCCCAGGCAAAATTTGATGTGCTGCAATTCCAAATTTCCAAAGTGAATGAAGGAATGAAGTCCTTTAAATTATGATTTTGTATAAATACTAGGCATTAACACAAAATCGGCGGCACAAAATGGGCAGACTTTACTTGTTTGAAAAGGACTGGTTACAAGACAGACTTTTTTAATTTATTTAATGGGAAGAAGACTTATTTAGTTTAATTGATCTATTTTTGTTCCCTGCCAAAATTCGATTTGCTGCAATTCCAAATTTCCAAAGTGAATGAAGGAAAGAAGTCGTTTAAATTATGATTTTGTTTAAATACTAGGCATAGACACAAAATCTACGGCACAAAATGGGCAGACTTTACTTGTTTGAAGAGGACTGGTTACAAGACAGACTTTTCTGATTTATTTAATGGGAAGAGGACTTATTTAGTTTATTTAATCTATTTTTGTTCCCTGGCAAAATTGGATTTGCTGAAATTGTATTTTGCCAAATCTCGATTTGAGACCTGATAGGAAGTATTAAACGCTTAGTTAAATCAATACAAGTTGGTAATAAGAGCGAGTAATGTTGGTTGAACCGATGAATGAAGGTTGAAAGCAATTTAAATTATGACTTTGTATAAATACTAGATATTAACAGAACATCTACTGCGCAAAATGGGCAGAGTTTACTTGTTTGAGAAGGAGTGGCTTATTCAAAACTAAGATTTATGTAATCTGTTTGTTCCCAGGCAAAATTGGATGTGATGCAATTCCAAATTTCACCACATGATGGTGCCCAATTTTGACTTCATAGGACATATTAAACACTTAGCTTGTTATTATGTTCAAGGTAATCAGATTTGTTTATTATTCTAATGGCCTCTTCAAAACTATTCTGGATTACTACTTTGGATCTATTCTACATTACTTGGCAACAACATACTCTGTAACAGATTAGGCAGTATAATCATATCTGTTAACTTGAGAGTGCCCACACTCAATCTACTTATCGTGATGTGTTAAATCAATTACTGTTAGACATTATTTGTCTGATAATCTACCAAATCTTTGAATTGAAGAATTTGTGATTTAATTAATAGCTTGTTGTTATGTTAAGGGTAATCAGACTTGTATATAATTCTAATGGCCTTCTTTTGAAAACTATTCTGAATTACAACTTTGGATCTTATATTACTTTGCAACAATCTACTCCGTGACAGATTAGGCAGTATAATCACATATGTTAACTTCAGTGCCCACACTGTATTTATTTATGGTTATTTGTTAAATCAAGTACTGTTAGACATGAAATAGGAAGTGTTTAACATAAATGTTATGGCTACTCACCATTGTAGCTCGCTCCTGGTCAATGATACGAGCCTCTTCTTGCAGTGGAAAACTTGCAGCCAACAAACACCGTGGAACCTAAAGGAATGAAATTAAACATTAACATTTCGCCTCGACCAATTTTCACACGTACAACGCAACGCGGCTACACTTCTGCTATTACAAACGTAAATCTCCTTAAACACAATGAGTGTTACTTACCGTGTAAGCTCTAGACGGTCCAGTTGCAAGCAGAAAATAAAGATATTTCTGTTGATAATCGTCGCTGCTCAGTGGCTCACGGCCATCGCGCCAACAGATTTGAATTTTGGCGGAGGTTCGGGCAATTACGTCATATCCACGGCACATGACTGCGACGTAATACCCGCTTATCTGAAACGGCAGTTAAAAGTAGAGTTACATCAAGTTTTCTTGGAACCTAAACGAATGAAAGAAAACTATCATTTGGCCACAACCAACATTCACAGATACAACACAACGTGCGGGGTTGGGGTTAAAGATTGAGTGAAGGGCCCTCGTTTTAAACTACTGTTTTGAAAAGGAGTGGGAACAAGTAAGACGTATTTAATTTATTTAATGGGAAGTAGTAAGACTTATTAAATTTATTTAATCTACTTTTCTTCCCAGGCAAAATTTGATGTGCTGCAATTCCAAATTTCCAAAGTGAATGAAGGAATGAAGTCCTTTAAATTATGATTTTGTATAAATACTAGGCATTAACACAAAATCGACGGCACAAAATGGGCAGACTTTACTTGTTTGAAAAGGACTGGTTACAAGACAGACTTTTTTAATTTATTTAATGGGAAGAAGACTTATTTAGTTTAATTGATCTATTTTTGTTCCCTGCCAAAATTCGATTTGCTGCAATTCCAAATTTCCAAAGTGAAT
Source organism: Syngnathus floridae (assembly GCF_059516105.1). Classification (NCBI taxonomy): domain Eukaryota; kingdom Metazoa; phylum Chordata; class Actinopteri; order Syngnathiformes; family Syngnathidae; genus Syngnathus; species Syngnathus floridae. The sequence goes on from NC_142424.1 coordinate 14,883,528, forward strand.
GAAGGAAAGAAGTCGTTTAAATTATGATTTTGTTTAAATACTAGGCATAGACACAAAATCTACGGCACAAAATGGGCAGACTTTACTTGTTTGAAGAGGACTGGTTACAAGACAGACTTTTCTGATTTATTTAATGGGAAGAGGACTTATTTAGTTTATTTAATCTATTTTTGTTCCCTGGCAAAATTGGATTTGCTGAAATTGTATTTTGCCAAATCTCGATTTGAGCCCTGATAGGAAGTATTAAACGCTTAGTTAAATCAATACAAGTTGGTAATAAGAGCGAGTAATGTTGGTTGAACCGATGAATGAAGGTTGAAAGCAATTTAAATTATGACTTTGTATAAATACTAGATATTAACAGAACATCTACTGCGCAAAATGGGCAGAGTTTACTTGTTTGAGAAGGAGTGGCTTATTCAAAACTAAGATTTATGTAATCTGTTTGTTCCCAGGCAAAATTGGATGTGATGCAATTCCAAATTTCACCACATGATGGTGCCCAATTTTGACTTCATAGGACATATTAAACACTTAGCTTGTTATTATGTTCAAGGTAATCAGATTTGTTTATCATTCTAATGGCCTCTTCAAAACTATTCTGGATTACTACTTTGGATCTATTCTACATTACTTGGCAACAACATACTCTGTAACAGATTAGGCAGTATAATCACATATGTTAACTTGAGAGTGCCCACACTCAATCTACTTATCGTGATGTGTTAAATCAATTACTGTTAGACATTATTTGTCTGATAATCTACCAAATCTTTGAATTGAAGAATTTGTGATTTAATTAATAGCTTGTTCAGGGTAATCAGACTTGTATATAATTCTAATGGCCTTCTTTTGAAAACTATTCTGAATTACAACTTTGGATCTTATATTACTTTGCAACAATCTACTCCGTGACAGATTAGGCAGTATAATCACATATGTTAACTTCAGTGCCCACACTGTATTTATTTATGGTTATTTGTTAAATCAAGTACTGTTAGACATGAAATAGGAAGTGTTTAACATAAATGTTATGGCTACTCACCATTGTAGCTCGCTCCTGGTCAATGATACGAGCCTCTTCTTGCAGTGGAAAACTTGCAGCCAACAAACACCGTGGAACCTAAAGGAATGAAATTAAACATTAACATTTCGCCTCGACCAATTTTCACACGTACAACGCAACGCGGCTACACTTCTGCTATTACAAACGTAAATCTCCTGAAACACAATGAGTGTTACTTACCGTGTACGCTCTAGACGGTCCAGTTGCAAGCAGAAAATAAAGATATTTCTGTTGATAATCGTCGCTGCTCAGTGGCTCACGGCCATCGCGCCAACAGATTTGAATTTTGGCGGAGGTTCGGGCAATTACGTCATATCCGCGGCACATGACTGCGACGTAATACCCGCTTATCTGAAACGGCAGTTAAAAGTAGAGTTACATCAAGTTTTCTTGGAACCTAAACGAATGAAAGAAAACTATCATTTGGCCACAACCAACATTCACAGATACAACACAACGTGCGGGGTTGGGGTTAAAGATTGAGTGAAGGGCCCTCGTTTTAAACTACTGTTTTGAAAAGGAGTGGGAACAAGTAAGACGTATTTAATTTATTTAATGGGAAGTAGTAAGACTTATTAAATTTATTTAATCTACTTTTCTTCCCAGGCAAAATTTGATGTGCTGCAATTCCAAATTTCCAAAGTGAATGAAGGAATGAAGTCCTTTAAATTATGATTTTGTATAAATACTAGGCATTAACACAAAATCGACGGCACAAAATGGGCAGACTTTACTTGTTTGAAAAGGACTGGTTACAAGACAGACTTTTTTAATTTATTTAATGGGAAGAAGACTTATTTAGTTTAATTGATCTATTTTTGTTCCCTGCCAAAATTCGATTTGCTGCAATTCCAAATTTCCAAAGTGAATGAAGGAAAGAAGTCGTTTAAATTATGATTTTGTTTAAATACTAGGCATAGACACAAAATCTACGGCACAAAATGGGCAGACTTTACTTGTTTGAAGAGGACTGGTTACAAGACAGACTTTTCTGATTTATTTAATGGGAAGAGGACTTATTTAGTTTATTTAATCTATTTTTGTTCCCTGGCAAAATTGGATTTGCTGAAATTGTATTTTGCCAAATCTCGATTTGAGACCTGATAGGAAGTATTAAACGCTTAGTTAAATCAATACAAGTTGGTAAGAAGAGCGAGTAATGTTGGTTGAACCGATGAATGAAGGTTGAAAGCAATTTAAATTATGACTTTGTATAAATACTAGATATTAACAGAACATCTACTGCGCAAAATGGGCAGAGTTTACTTGTTTGAGAAGGAGTGGCTTATTCAAAACTAAGATTTATGTAATCTGTTTGTTCCCAGGCAAAATTGGATGTGATGCAATTCCAAATTTCACCACATGATGGTGCCCAATTTTGACTTCATAGGACATATTAAACACTTAGCTTGTTATTATGTTCAAGGTAATCAGATTTGTTTATCATTCTAATGGCCTCTTCAAAACTATTCTGGATTACTACTTTGGATCTATTCTACATTACTTGGCAACAACATACTCTGTAACAGATTAGGCAGTATAATCACATAGGTTAACTTGAGAGTGCCCACACTCAATCTACTTATCGTGATGTGTTAAATCAATTACTGTTAGACATTATTTGTCTGATAATCTACCAAATCTTTGAATTGAAGAATTTGTGATTTAATTAATAGCTTGTTCGGGGTAATCAGACTTGTATATAATTCTAATGGCCTTCTTTTGAAAACTATTCTGAATTACAACTTTGGATCTTATATTACTTTGCAACAATCTACTCGGTGACAGATTAGGCAGTATAATCACATATGTTAACTTCAGTGCCCACACTGTATTTATTTATGGTTATTTGTTAAATCAAGTACTGTTAGACATGAAATAGGAAGTGTTTAACATAAATGTTATGGCTACTCACCATTGTAGCTCGCTCCTGGTCAATGATATGAGCCTCTTCTTGCAGTGGAAAACTTGCAGCCAACAAACACCGTGGAACCTAAAGGAATGAAATTAAACATTAACATTTCGCCCGGACCAACATTCACACGTACAACGCAACGCGGCTACACTTCTGCTATTACAAACGTAAATCTCCTTAAACACAACGAGTGTTACTTACCGTGTACGCTCTAGGCAAAATTGGATGTGATGCAATTCCAAATCTATCTGAAACGGCAGTTAAAAGTAGAGTTACATCAAGTTTTCTTTTTTAATCAACACAATCATTTACAACCGTTGACCAGAAAGAATCGTCGAAATTCGACGTCCCCCACAAACGCCACGCTCACTCGCTTTTCAGGGCAACAAAAGTACTTCTTTTTAAAAACGATGAGTTGTACTTACCGTGTACGCTCTGGACGGTCCAGTTGCAAGCAGAAAATAAAAATATTTCTCTTGTTAGTCGTATGTTACCATCCGCTGTGTCTTTGTCAACATCGCCGCCATTTTCCTACTTCCTGCTGCGAGCCACGCCCACGGATTTAAATTTGGGCGGAAGCTCTTTCCATTGGCGTCGTTTTCGCGTATAGCAAATCCGATTGGTTGGGAAGGGGGCACGGTTATGCAGCCGAGGAGTCCTGTGATCGGTGGGATGTAAAGTAGGCGTCGACGTCACGTCCGCGTCACGTGACCACGACGTGGCAGACGTCAAATAGCAACCGCTGTTTTGTTTAGTAGACTTACAGTTGTTATGCATTGACATAATGGCGCACACACCAAATAGATTTAAATAAATTAAATAATTCTTCTGCCCACTCTCTTTTAAACAAGTTAACTCTCCCCGCGGATTTGAATTCCGGCGAAAGTTACGCCCATCGACGTCACGTATGTCACGTGACCACGACGTGGCAGATGTCATATAGCAACCGCTGTTTTGTTTAGTAGATTTACAGTTGTTATGCATTGGCATAATGGTGTGCACTCAAAATAGATTTAAATAAATTAAATATTTCTTCTGCCTACTCCCTTTTAAACAAGTTAACTCTGCCCACGTCCATTGACGTCTTGTCTGCGTCACGTGACCACGACGTAGCGACGTCATATAGTAACCGCTGTTTTGACCAGTAGACTTAGTTATTATGCGTTGACATAATGGCGCACTGGTTAGCATGGCCACCTCTTAAGCATGATGATGCGGGTTCGACGCCTGATCAATGTTAGCATGGAGTGAGCTGAAGTGCATGGCGCTGAAGATTTGAATCTTTGAAATGCGCTGAGGTCTGACATATCAGGCAGAATGGTTTGCCATCACGTTCAACAAAAAATAGAAACTTTCCCACTCTGATTAAAACGTCCTGTGTTCATCTACGTATTTTCGTTTTGCTGTGCATCTTTTCCCTGCCATTTCGAGAGCCCAATTGACACTCATAGTTTAAAGAAATGTGTTTGCCCATCCTACTTTGTGGAATTTCACCACATGCGCTTTTGACCAAAATACCAAATTGAACTCAAGTGAAGCCAACACGCACAACCCCCCCCCCCCCACACACACACACACACACAAATGTTGATATGAACATAAAAGAGCCGCATGCGGTTCGGGAGTTGCGGCTTGGCCAAACCTGTACTATACAACTTTATTTGTATAAAATTTTCACAACAGCTGTCACACAAACAAAGCGGGAAAAACCGAAGACGTGCGTGTTCCGCCCACGCTGGATTTATTTGCACCTTTGAAAAGACACCGTATTGCCGCAGATGTGGCAAAGAGTACTTTTGGGCATCTGAGACGGAAGGATGTCCAAAGCATCACGTCACCTGCTCTGGTAGGCATGGTGGTGGGACGTTGAGGTCAACCGCTTTGGGGTTGGCTGACTCTTTGATCGCAGGATGCCACACACTTGAAGACAGAAGCAGAAAAGCAGAGCTAAATGCAAAATGTACTCACCGGTGACTCCAATTTTTTTCCCCCCTGAAGAAACAGCTGGACGGGTGGCCCCGGCTGGCCAGTGGGACTCTTGTTATTCTGACCCTTTTTAGTGCGCGTTTGGGGCAACAACCGTTTTTTGTGGCGCTCTCTTCTGGTTCAAAAGTGCCCTGCATGTGAATTTGCTTTTCCTGCCTTCTGATTGGATGAGCGCCGGTGTGACGCGGTGCCTCTGTCACCGTGGCGGGGGGTATACGTTGGCATCGGAGCGTCTGCCAACGTCTGAGACCGGCTGGCAGTGTATCGGAGGTGTCGAGTGCGGTGCCGCTGGAGCTCACTCACCAGCTGGTGTTAGGGCCACAGAATGAAGGCCAAGGAGAAGAATAGAAAGAGAAACAGAAACTTCTCCTCCAATTGTTTGATTTGTCTCTTCTGAGCTTCGATGAATTCTTTCAGCTCTTTGTTCCTCTAGGACGGACAAATGGAAAGTGGCATTCAAAAGCCAGTAAGCGTGCAAGTAAGTGCCGGGCTGGCTTTGGGCCCTTACCTGTTGCGCGCTGTGCAGCAGATCCATTCTCTCTTGGAGGATGCAAGCGTCGCGCTCCCTCAACTCGCACATCAGGGCTCGCTTCCATTGGTCCACGGCGCTCCTAAGCTCTTCTCTCTGATCCGCCGTCAGCACGTCATTCACGCCAGCGTGGCTGGCTTTTTCGCCGTCCGTGGCGGGGCAGTCCCGCTGCGGTAGCGCCTCGTACAACATGGCCTCCAGCTCCAGGATCCTCTGGGCCGCAATCCTCGTCCATCAGTGGTCCGGCGGGAGATTTGAGGGCGGCTTACCTTATGAGCCTGGTCCATGGAACACTTCCTGAAGTCCAACTCTTCATCCAGGTAGCCCTTCTGCTTGCAGAACATATCCTAGCACAGCTCAAGGTCAGAATTGTTGGGGCACATTGCCGGAGTTCCCCTTGGCTGATGTCGCGTGTCTGTCTACCTTCTCACTTTCAATGTCCAACATCTTCTGTTGAAGTGCTGACTTGGTCACTTTGATGTATTCTAACCACTGAGGAAAGGCTGCTGTCACATAAGCAGAATGCGAGAGCGTGCGTGGACGTGCGCGTTACCTTCTCGGCTAGGGTGAGAAGGGTCCTGGCGTGAATCACGACCACCTGCTCCTCGTTGGTGAGATTCTGCAAGAGCCCAAAGGCACAGCGTCAACAAGCTTCTTTCAGCGCAAAGCCTTCCAAAAGTCACATTTGAGCCGCCGAGTCTCGTGGAGTGCGAACATAAGGAGTTCGACATACACTTACGGCGTTATAGCCCAGGATGTCCAGCTTCTTCATCAGATCACTGATGACGATGTCCGGGGGAAAGGCGCAAGGAGCAATGTAAGGTGTTCTGGGACCTCGGGTTAAGGTTAGGGTTGCGAGGGACGCCTTACGTACGCTCACGCCCTCGGCCTCGCAGTAGATCTGCAAAGGGCTGAGGCCGTCTGGGAAACGGACTTGCAGAAACTTCAAGACGGGGGAGCGCCACTCCCTCTCCTGAAAGGCAGAGGCATGCATCCGTCCGTCCGTCCGTCCGTCCGTCCGTCACATCTCTGGCCTCAACACGCTTGTGCGAGTCTTCCCACCTCCAGCTCCAGGATGCGGAACTCAAGCAGTTCGTTTTGGTCTCGGATATCCTGGATGTGCTCTTTCAGACGCGCTTCTTCCGCCTCCATCCGCCTGACCTGAAAAGACAGTCAGACCTCATCTGCGGGGCTTCCCGACAGGTGTGACACCAAGCGACTCCGCCCAGCGCCTTTCTTTCCGTCACCTTTTCGGCCAACTGCTGATTGCTCTGACGCAGCAGCTGCTTCTCCTCCACCCACTTGACATTCTAGAAGAGACAAACGCGTGGACAGCTTTGGAATGTTGTGTCATTTTCATCCACAAATTCTTTGGTTGACTGGAAAATGACATTTGCTTTTCTCCGCATTTTCCCAGCCACGTTCGGGGGGGGGGGGGGGGGGGGGGTTGGTCCAGTAATGCCAGACGGATGAGTGACTGAAGAATGTAGCTATTTTGTCTGAGAAAAAGGTGTGCTCATTGATGAGCTTACCTGTCCTTGTTGCTTCAGCGCTGACTCCAGATCTGCTACTCTGCTTTGATAGTGACCCATTTCTACCATCAGCTTTTCTCTGGTCTGAAAGGAGGAGGAGGGAGGCTCCTCCTCCTCCTTTCAGACCAGAGAACACCCGAGGCTGGGTGAGAACGGGGAGGCTGCGACCCGGCCGGGGGTTGCGGGAAGGGGCGCCACCTTGATCTCCTTCTCGGCGTCGTAGTCCCCTTTCGCTGGTCTGGGCTAGCAGAGCGTAGGCTCGTTGCAGCGCTTGATATTCTTGCGTCAGCTGGCGGTAGCGAAGCTCCGCCTCTTCATGCACACACCAATGCAACACAGCACTAGTACCAGAATCAGTCAGACCGGCGACAAAGCACCCGCGACGCAAAGACGAGTCCGATTCCAGGCTGAAGAGGAATGTTTGGTGCCAATACGCTGGCAGAAATGGCGGGCTACCTCTTCGGGTTCCGTGTCGGGGGTTCTGTCGGTGTGAAAAGACAAGGACGATCCGTCCGAGTCCACCAACACGTCTTCGTCGTAGCCGTAAAATGTTTCGATGACCTGCGGGCGCGGAAGCAAACATCTCTCTGAACAAACTGAAGCGACACCTCACGATGAATCGACGAGAGGAACGATAGCGAGAAAAAGGCCATTTCATCTTGCGCAACACCAAGCAGCCGCAAACAAACAGACTCACCTTGCAGGACCTCACGCTTTGTTCCTCCTCAGAGATTCTCGACGTCGGTATCGTAGCAGCAAATCTCTCTCCTGTCGACACAAATAATCCGCCTTTGAGATTCTTTGGATGCAAAGGGAACGAACGGCTCCGGCGCAGAAACAAACGCGACTCACAATGACATTTCTGACATGAGCTCCTGTCTCCAGAGCCTGAAAAACACGTCACCGGCGATGATTGGAGGGACGCTCGTCTTTTCCAAAAGTGACAACTACAGGGTGTGTCAGGGTTTTCCAGATTATCTTTATCGTATCATTGTGTTGCTTTGACTTTGACTGCGACCTGTAATAAATAATATTATTTATCCCTTATTTATCCCTATCGCTTATCCCTTCCTACACAAAGTCGTAAAACACCCCTTGCTATGTTTTGACTAGAGGTCAAGGGCTTCCTCTATTCAATCCACTCTTACACCCACCCTGTTTCTCTTAATTAAAATGCTCGTGCAGGAGCCGAGAGTCAGACTTCATTCGTACAACGGATGGACTCTCCACCTGCAGGTGTCCAAAAGAACTTACTTGTCTCCCGTGTGGTTCTTGCAAAATAAGTTGGAGCGAGCGCAACTCTAACAGGGTGCATTTTGCCACTAGCTGCCTACGGACAATGACGTCGCGCTCGCGGCTCATGGTTGACGGGCTGAGCAGCCGGGCAAGTCCGTCGTTTTCAGCGCACAGCGAGTGGCAAAGGCGCTGACAAAACGGGAGCTTTGAGCTGCTGAAAACGGCAAAACAAGTCTAAAGCGTGTTCAAACGCGTGCGCACAATGCTCCTGCTTGAAAGGTCGGAATTTAAGGGGCCAATTTTTTGGATGGCGGCCGCCGGCCAAGCTTTGGACGGAAAAGGTTTCCTGGCGACAGCGAGCGAGCGCGGCGCTGCCGTACGTGCACCGAGTCGCCTGCCTGAAGACCTTGGACAAGTCGTCGATGATGTGCCGCTGCTCCACAACTTGAAGGAACTCCATTTCACCGTCCTGCTGGCCGCAACCGCGGTCCAGGTCATTGAGCGAACTAGGCCTTCTCTGTGGAACACAAATGCAGTGGACTCTGTTGGCACGCCGCCGTTGTCCGCGTCGACTTACCAAGCTTGCCATCTCCTCGTTCTCCTGGGTGACAAAGCGCACTTTGTTTTCAAGGCGACACAGCACCAGCGAGAGTTCTTCATTCTTCCTGCTCAGGCGTTTGTTTTTGTACAGGAGTGGCAGAAACTGGCTTTCTGTTTCTCTCAGTCGCTTTAGCTGCAAGCATGAAGTGCGGGATGTGAAAGACGCACAACACGCGGGCCAGAACGTATCCATTCCTTTTGCATCGGTTTGAACGGAATCGTGGCTTTGGCTCCCAATAAAAGACATCTACCAGGCAACCGACTCGCCGCGCCGCTCAACTAATAAGCAAGCGCAATGGGTGCCTCGCTGGATGGCGCGCATCAAACGTAGCGCAAACCTTCAAGCGTGCCGTCAATAAATTACCAGTTCATTGCGCTCTTCAGAAAGCAGGGCGTTTCGATCCTCCAGTTTCCTGATGACTGCGCTGAGCTCAGCGATTTTCAGATGAAACCGTCGCGTGTCCCGATCCTCCTGAGACTGAAAACGCCCCGCAACACACACACACAAGCACTCGTTCAAAGTTCAAAACTGTTTTTGTGCTACCTTCCTCCAGCAACGAACTAAGTCATGCGTACTGCAAGTGTGTGATGAGGTGGCTTACGCAATGAAGAGGATTGCTAGTAGCGGCGTTGACCCCACTTCCAGGGTAGTTTAGGCCCGCCCTTTGGGAATCCCTCAGGGCAGCGATCTGCTGCTCGGCAGCCTGAGTCTGCAGCTGAAGGCGGTGGACGTGGCCGGCCCCAGGGCTTCATCCAAAACACTAACCGCTCTGTCTTTCAGCTTGATCTCATCCGTCTGGATGTACAAACGGGGAGCGCTCAGGCAGGCGGGCAAACTCATTTGCCAGAATTGTGACAAAAACAAAGAGAGCAACCGGCCAATTTTTTTCTGGAATCGACTAGAACACCTTTGCTGTGACAAAAGCGAAGCGAGCAACCGGACATTTTCTTCTTGTGAAATAGAATAGAATAGAATGCCTTAGGTGTCATTGCACTGCAGGTATACAACGAAATTGGGAACATAGCCACGCACCGCGCATCTGATCAGTCCTACCAGTCGGCGGATCTCCCTCTCGCAGTCTCTCTTGGTTCGGCTCAGCTCCTCCCGATGCTGGTGATGAGCCGATCGGAGCTCGGCCGCTCGGGACTGCCAGGCCTGCTGGGCCGCTGCCAGGGCTTCTTCCGCGCTCCTGGTGGAGGCGACACCGCTCGGTCTCCCGACACCGCCGCGTCTCCTCCACCTCCGCCAGCAAAGCGCCCCCCCTCCTCACCTGAGCAGACATTGCGCCACACCGGGCCGTTGAGACCGCAACGGAGCGCCGCGACGCTTACTGGGGACAAGCTACACAATACGGTAGCGGCCGCATCGAAGCCCGACGTGGCGTGCGGATAGTCAGACACGGATAGAGCGGATCACCTTGTCCATGGAGCCGTCCCTCAGGCTGAGGACCAAGGCATTCAGTCGCTGGATCTCTCCATCTTTGATTTTGATCACTCTCATCAGCTCCATTTCATGCTGCCGCAGTAATGTCTCCCTGGTAATGGCTAACTCTTTCTGCTTCTCCTCATGGAGTTTGCTTTTGAGTTCCGTCATGGCGGCGGTGGCACGGTGGTGCTCCGCCCGCAGGTCCTGACTTCTCTCTCTCTCCAGACAGCTGACCTGACATGACTTAGACTTAGACAAACTTTATTGTCATCTTGTCTGCACATGGTGCATACAAAACGAAATTCCGTTGCATACGTCTTACAACAAAGTAGTGATATTGCAGTTGAATAGAAGTAACATATCCTATGAAAATATATATATATACATATATACTATATATATATATATATATATATATATATATATATATATATATATTAAAAATAAGTATAAAGTGCAGCAGTGATAATTATGCAATAGTGCAAGTAGGCAAAACAGTATTCAAGAGTGTGCAGAGGAATGCTAAACCATGTATTAAACTTCTATTTAAAGGGTTTATACAAGTTCAGTAAAGTTGGTAGTGCGAGATAGTGCAAGATAGAGGTCCGTAGTGTCATAAAGTACAGTTCTGTGAATGTGTGATGCAGAGTTCAGTTTAGAGCTCAACAGTTCTAGTGTTCAACAGTCTGATGACAGCAGGGAAAAAGCTGTTGCAGAACCTGGTGGACCTGCAGCGGATGCTGCAAACCTCTTCCCAGAGGGCAGCAGGGAGAACAGTCCATGGTGGGGGTGTGATGGGTCATTGATGATGTTACGGGCACGGGACATGCAGCGCTGAGATGAAATGTCCTGAATGGAGGGAAGAGGAGCCCCTATGATCCTCTCTGCTGTCCTCACCACTCTCCTCACGTTCTTCCAATCGGAGGCGGTGCAGCCTCCACACCACACAGAGAGACAGCTTGTCAGAATGCTCTCTATGGTGCTCCTGTAGAACGTCCTCATGATGGGTGGGGGCAGGTGGGCTCTCCTCATCCTCCGCAGGAAGTACAAGCGCTTCTGTGCCCTCTTGACCAGTGCCGTAGTGTTCATAGTCCAGGTGAGGTCTTCTGTGATGTGGACCCCCAGGAATTTGGTGGTGCTGACCACCTCCACAGCTGAGCTGTTGATGATCAGTGGAGCGTGG